>NC_142031.1:11952701-12272124 GCF_982192425.1 Myodes glareolus
CCTCTCCCCAGGCTTAATTCATTGATATGTGAATAGTTTCCCATGACTGGTGGTTTCTCATGATGGATGGGCATTTCTAGAACTCTCCTAGAAAGCAAAATAAAACCAGTCAGAAAAAGATCAAAGTGGCGAATTCGGAGGGAAGGTCAGCCATTGCCCTTAGCTGTGAACCCGCCAGGGTCCAATTGAGGTTTCCAAACCTGTGGCCACACATGCTCTGGTTAAAATCCTAGGATCATAAAAGCAAGCCGAGCTAAACGAATGGATGTGGGAAAGGGGGCCGAGGAAGGAGGATGAAAGAAAAGGGGGTGTGAGGGAGACTGGGGAGGGTGGGGGAGAGGAAGCAGACCTTCTTACTTGGGGATAAAATGGTCAAGGAACACGTGTAACCAATAAAATAATCCAAAGAACCTGGGCTTCATTCAGCTTCGAGCGGAGTAGAATCTCCAGGGTGAATCGCGAAGTTGTCTCGCATCCAGCAACAGTGTGAACCAGCTCTGGTGTGCTCAGCGCACCGTGCGAAGCCAGGCCGGGTGTGCTGGGAGTGGCTTAACAGCGTTCCTTGTTGTGGTTCGAGCTTACCTTTGTAGCTTGCTTATGAGGTATGATCGCTCTCACCCTCTGTTGTTGGCAGAGGAAAAACACACGTGGATTAGAAAGATTAAAGATCACATCTTGCTCTGGGGAGAGGCGACTTCAAAGTTTGACCTGGTTCCATCAGTGTGGTAGGTCTTATGTTCTTACACAGCTGGTTGGAATTTGCACCTCTGCTAACTAGAGGTTTGGCTCCTTCTAGACTTTTCTGTATCCATGACGGATTTCCCTGTGAGATTATAGCTTTGGCATGGAGAGAGACGGGGAACCTAGAAGTTTCAGGATTGTCTGCTGTTCTCCTCGGTAGCCCCAACTTTCCAGTTCTGGCAAGGTAGAAAACATGACATCTTCATTTGTGTGTGGTTATGTGACAGTCTCATTTTATATTAGGATCACCAAAGATAGTACCCAAGAGGTTTGAGGAAGTGGCACTGTGGAATCCAAGACTGGTCATTTTATTCTGGGGGCCTCTGTTTTGCCATCTGTAAAATGGGGGATAAGGATGGTTTCCTTTTCGTTAATTTGTCTCTGACAATCAATGAGGAAATATTTGAGGTATTTAGCATGGTGTCAACTACACAGTAGGTGCTTAGCGGGAAAGAAAGACCATTGTGGCCCCGCTTTTCCATTACTGAGGAAGGCATATTATTCCAATGACACCCGAAATGGTGGGTAGTGTTGAACTTGTTGTTTTTTTCTCTCTCTTTCTACACACACGCACACACACTAAAGGTGCCTTCATTGCTTAGGTAATATCAAGAAACATTAACTAATTTAAGAATTGAATGCCTGTAATCCCAGTGCTGGGAAAGCTGAGGCAGTAGGATGGCACATTTAAGGCCTGTTTGGGCTACACAGTTTGACCCCCACTCTCCCCAAAAAGAAGCTCTAATTAAGAATAAAGTAGGAAATCTGTAACGGTACACCACAATCAAAGTTATTTGAAACTTAGAAAGTGAATATTTTTTGACTTTCAATTTATTATCTTTTGGTTGTGATTGTGCCCCAAACCACACATCAAAATAAAACCTTTTTTCTTTGAATTGGTTTTTGTTAGGTGTTTTTGTCAACAGCAATGAGAAAATTAGAAAACCTGAGGATTTGCTGTGCCGTCCTCTTGGGATCAGGAAAGAGGAGGCAACAGGGAAGGTTTCCTGCGAGTTTCTCCAAGCATGGCAGCGGGGCTTGGCGGTTCAGTGCTCCTCTGTGGGATGCCAGGCCAACATGCCCATCAAAGGCAATCTGGATGGGGGGGATTATTGATTAAGAACAGTCTGAGGAAATAAAAAGCAACCTGAGTCTGAGCCCCAATTCTTCGGTGATTCATCATCTAAAGCCTTCATTTGACCCATCCGGAAGATCAAGCATTTAATCTCCAGCACTGCCAGGTGACAAGGGGCCAATCGCGACTCAAGAAAGACTTTACTGCCTTTTTATCACTGCTGGGTGTGCAGGGGTAGTGTCAGCCACACTGATAGATACTTCTCCCTTGCTCATTGCAAAAGCTCCCCCACGCTCTCAGAAAGTCCAAACAAATTGCCCTGATCAGTCTTCCAAAGTGACACGGGGACCCTGGCAGTATACTTTTGCCTTGTGATCTTGCACTTTTGGATACTCATTACAAGGCCATCCTTTGAAAGAACAGGTCTGCAGGACCATTTGTGAGTCAAAGGCCAGGTCACCAGGTTATAGTTTGGAGGTAGATACATGTGTCCACCGGAGAAGGGCAGAAGCATACAACACTCGAGTTAGATTCCTCAAAATGTTGGGGGATCATGTTCTCATGCATCAGGTTCTAGCTTCCTGTCACAGTTGTGGGGTGCTCCCTTTCTGTTTTCTAGATCCTGGCAAGATCCTGTCACATCTTACAACAGATTCTTAGGGATCTAGAGCTGAAGTCTTGAGCCTTCCCTGGGTGCCACTGGGGTCCCTTCCATGTTGATGATCCTCAAGACAGTGAGAGTAGAGCTACCGTAGGACCCAGCTGTGTCCCTGCTGGGCACCTGCTCAAAGGGCTCTGGGTCCACATCGCACAGAGATTATAGTGTGTCCATGTCTATTGTAGCACCATTCCCAATAGCAGAATAATCAACTGAGCCTAGGCGTCCGTCAGTGGAGGAGAAAATGTGGTCCAAACACAATGGGGTGTTCTTAGGCTCCAAAGTAGAATGAGTTTATGTCATTTTCAGGTAAATGGGTGCAATGAAGAGCAACATAGTTGTTAAAACAAGCCAGACTCAGAAAAATAAACATGTTTATTTAATTTGCAGTTCCTAGAGTTTATACACACATATAAAATCATACGCATATATAGGTCACCAACTGAGACTGGTGAGGTGGCTCAGAAGAGCACCCAAGAAGACCCCAGTCTTGTTCCCAGTACCCATGTCAGGTGTCTCAGAACCATCTGTAATTCCAACACTGGGAGACCCGATGCCCTCTTCTTGCCTCTGTGGGAACAGTACTCAAGAGCAAAAACCTTCATACACATCTACATATAACTAAAATAAAAATCCAGTCTTTTAAAATATAAATGAAAATAGACATGGACTACATTGGGAACGGATGGGAATGATGGCATGGCAGGGAGAGGGAGAAGGGTGACCAGGGGGTGAATGTCATCAAAATATATGAAAATGTCATGGGAAACCCATAACTATCTATAATGAATATATGCCAATAAAATATTAAAAGAGGGGCTGGAGAGATGGCTTATCAGTTGAGAGATTTTGCCCTTCTTATAGAGGACTTGGGCTTGGTGCTCAGCATCCGTGAGGCAGCTCACTACCATCTGTAACTCAAGTGCCAGGGATCTGACTTCTGAAAACTGTCCTCTGATCTCTCTTTCCACCTGGAGAGACGGGATCCCTACCTGATTCTGCTGCCCTGCATACTCTCCGCTGTTTCGCCTGTGAGCCTCCGGGCGACTCTTCTATCTTTAACTCCCATTTTCCATTGTAGTGTTGGTGTTCCAGACATGTTCCATCCCATCCAGTCTTGTGTGGGTTCTGGGGGGAGAACTCAGGTCATCGGGCTTGGACAGCAAGCAGTTTACCCAATGAGCCATCCTGGTATCTAAGGCTCCAGTTCAGCCCAGACTCTGTTTGGAATCCTGTGTGGGGAGAGAACTGGGGGCCTCCCACATGGTCCCTTGGGTATTCCCACAACATAGATTAAAAGCCCAAGTGATGGTCAGACCCTGACATGAAGGAATGTCCTTCCTCTTTCTCCTCTTCTCTCTGTCCCCTCCGGCTCACCTCTCCCTGGCCCAGGCTTTGCCACTTGTGACTTCCTCCTGGGAAGGGAGATTATCCTCTTCAGGAGGTAGCCAAGGTTAGGAAATCTATTTCCGTCAATTGGACCCCAAAAATGCTGGCTCATTCTGGCTCATACTTAACTAGCTCTCTTATATAGCCTGGGGCCATCTGCCTAGGGAATGTGCACAACCACAGTGGCTCAGTTAAGACAATACAATTCTTCACAGACGTGTTTACCGATCAGCCTGATAGAGATAATAACTGAACTGAGACAGTTTTATCCAGATGAGTCTAGACTGTGTCAAATTCACAGTTTGTGCTAAGACAGCACCTAACATAAACTAACCTCTGGGGCAACATGTCTTAACACAGGGCTTCTTAAGCTTCTACCCCTCATGACCCCCTTTTTTTGCCCTATAATTTTTAACATAAACCCAAGTATATTGATACATAAAGTAAATGTTCAAATCATGAATAAAGTAATTTTAAAAGAACTCATTGCGAAACATATAATTTTATCATTTATTAAAGATGAAAGCAAATCTGCACACTAATAATGAATGGGCTGTTAAGCTCCTCCCTCTGGAAGCTCCGGAATTGTTCTTCCGAAAGAGAAAGCGGGTGATGGAAAGGCAGCACACTGGGCCTGCTGAAAGACTTGAGAGCTCTTCCCCACTGCCCACTGCGGGCCAGAGCGATTCCCAGGAACATGACCTCAGCAGCCCCGGGTGAGCCAGGAGCCGACAGCCCCCTGGAAAATGAATTAGAAAGAGCTCTGACCTTTGACTTTCAATCACTTCTTCCTCCCATAAAACCATCTCAGGACTTCCCTGCTCTTTGGCCTCTTGTTTCCAACCCGTCTAGAAAGCTTGTTCTGCAGAGAGTTCTCTCCGAAGATCTTTAATTTAGTGGCGCCCTTTGAATACCCCTGGAGGAGGCCGGATAAATCATCCCCGAGTGTGCGGGAGCCGATTATTATGGAACAAACTGGTGCCATCGATAGAGGAAAACAATTTGAGCAGACAGGCCGCCTGACAAACATTTATCAAGTGGCAACTGTCTGCGAGTACCCTGGGATAGACAGAAAGGTGAAAGACCCACAGGGGGTTTTGGAGCATCACGTGATTGGCTGAGACCAGGACGACAGGAGGTTGTGGGTGAGGGGAATATCAATAAGAACATTAATCATGGGGCCGGGGGATCGTGGATGGGAATCGGACCACGCAGCTTGCAGGCTGTGGACCCTGACCCTGGGGTAGATGTGCCCTTAAGCAGATCTTTGCCCCTCATAAAGTCAGATACAAAACCGCTAAGTTTTGTGACCTGCCATCTTTAAACCAGAACTCACAGTTTAAATCTATACAAATTCTCCCTTTAGTAGCTTCCATTTTTTAAATCATTTTTTATAACATTCCTGAGTGATCAATTGCATGCTATACAATAAAGTCATGTGAAGTCTCTATCCAGAGCTGCTGCGTATGTTCACTGGGTTTTACAGCAGTTACCACACAGTTCATCTGGAACTTTTAGACTCTTAGGGGCGGGGCAGGGAGAGAAAATGAGAAAAGGCATAAGAAACCAGGCGAGCCAGAACCTTGACCTGGGGCTTGCCTTAAAGGGTCTTCAGGCAGGGGAACATGAGATCATGAGATGCCAGGGTAGAGCAGAGGGCAGGAAAGGCCTGTTGGGTGCCCTCTGCAGATAGGAGTAACTGATTACATTCCCAGCTTATCCGCCCACCCCCGTGTGTGTGTGTGTGTGTGTGTGTGTGTGTGTGTGTGTGTGTGTAGTCTCAGGTGCTCTTTCTCAGGTACTGTCAATCTTTGTTTTGATTTTATTTTTTGAGACAATGTCTTACTATTATAAACTAGGCTGGCCTCAAACTCTTAGCCATCCACCTGGCCCTGCTTCACAAGTGCTGAGGTTAAAGGCATGCACCACCATGTTTTTTGAGACAGGGTCTTTTGTTGGGCTGGAGCTGGCTAGTTGGGCTAGCTTGGCTGGGTAATGAGTTCCAGGGATCCGTTCTCTCTGTCTTCCATCTCTGGGTACCACATTGGCTGTTTACATGGATGCTGGGGATAGAACTCAGGCACTAATGTTTGCAAAGCAAGCACTTCACAGCTGAGACACCTCACTGTATGTAGACAGAGACTGCTTTCTTTTCCCAGCTACCCAGACCTGAATAACCACACAGAAACTGTGTTAATTACAACACTGTTTGGCAAATGGCTTAGGCATATTCCTAGCTAGCTCTTACATCTTAAATTAACCCACTTCTATTAATCTGTATATTGCCATGAGGCAGTAACATTGCCTCATTTTCTACATGTCTTGTTTCCTTGGTGGCTGGCTAGTGACTCCTTAACTCTGCCTACCCTTTCTCTCTGTCTCTCTTCTGATTTCCCACCTGGTTTTACTCTGCTAACACACTGGCCAAAACAGCTTTATTCGTCAACCAATAAAAGCAACGCATATACAGAAGGACATCCCACATCACCTGCACTGCCTCCTGGGGTCTCTTCTCAGTCCACTTTCAAGCCATAACTGACTTGACTGGTCTGAGTGGGTTAAATTCAGAACTCAACGTTAGTAAACTCAACCCTCAAACACTAAGCCTGTACCCAACAAGCAAGCGACAGCCCACTTCAGGGAGAAACAGTAGCTAAGCTAAATTTACTTTCTCTTCATCACCAGGGCCACACAAGCTATGAGAGGCCAGACATGGTTCTGGATGCTTCCTCTTCACAAACAGCCCAGCTGGCCCAAGGAGAGCAAGCAACCAAACACAGCAGCCCTACTTCATCCTGAATTGACCGCTCGGCTGGGGTACTGCCATCCTGATGGGAAAGCTCTGGACCCCTCCAGCTACCTCAGATTCCTGCTATTATCCATAGAATGTTTGTGCTTCTGAGTCAGCAGCACAAACACAGCTCTTTCATTTGCTGCCCCGGGCAGGGGGACAATGCACAATCAAATCTGACTGCTGGCTTCTAAATGATGCTTGAACGCTTGATGTTGTGGCTTCCAGGTGTACCCAGGTATAGTTGAGGATAGCAGGGCCCTGCTTTTCATTGTGCATGGAAACTTTTGACTAAGGTCCAGGGAAAGGAGTCAGCACATAATGAGTTTTCTGGGCAAGCTTGAGGATTCATTATGCAAGCTGCTCTATAGGTCTAACCCACCTATGGGGGCGGAGGGGGGTGAGAGGAAAAGACAAGAGAATCCCCAAAAGTTCCTGGGCCAGATTGCCTGGCTCGTAGAGTGGCAAACTAGAACGATTTTGTCCTGGTTAGTTTTCATTGCCAGCTTGGCATAGCCTAGACTCATCATAGGAGAGCCTCAATTGAGGGATTGCCAAACCAGATTGGCCAGGGGGCATTTCTATGGGGAGATTATCTAGATTGTTAGTTGAGGTGGAAGAACTTGGTCCACTGTGGGTGATACCATCCATAAGCAGGTGGTCCTGTGTAAACAGAGACTAAGCTTTCATTTCCCGGCTGGCCAGACCCGAATAATCAAATAGAAACTATAATAATTGCAACACTGTTTGTCCAGTGGCTCAGGCATATTCCTAGCTAGCTCTTACCTCTTAAATTAACTCATTCCTTTTCATCTATATTGCCACGAGACTGTGACTTACTGGTAATGTTGTGGCATCTTTTTCCTCCAGTGGCTACATGGTGTCTCTTTGACTTCACCTACTCTTCTTTCTATCTCTGTCTGAATTTCCTGCCTGGCTTTTCTTTGCTAAGTCATTAGCTAAAACAGCTTTATTCATCAACCAATAAAAGCAACACATATACAGAAAGGACATCCCACCTCAGTCCTGGTCTGTATTAAAAAGCCACCTAAGCCATGAGCCTGTGAGTGAGACAGTAAGCTGTGTCTCTTTGTAGTTTTTATATAAGGCTCCTGCTTCCATGTCCTGCCCAAACTTCCTTCAGTGATGAACTGTGACCCGGAAGTGTAAGCCAGATAAACCTTTCCATCCTCGAGTTGCTTTTGGTCACAGTATTTAATCACAACAAACTTTGTCTTAAGCAAAGTGGAAGGTGAAGGCCAACACCTTCAGTTGTCATCTGACCTCCTAGACTTTTGTCCCAACCTCCTCTTCCACCAGGTGACTTTGCTTGTCTTTTTTTGTATACTTGTATGTTTGTGAACATGTGTGTGAGTGCTCATGGATATGTGTGTACATGTTGGTGGAGGGCAAAGGACAACCTCCATGGTTGTTTCTCGGGGGTCATCTACCTTCTTTTTTGAGACAAGGTCTCTTATTGGCCTAGAACTTGTCAACTAGCTTGACTGGCTGGCCCGTGAGCCCTGGTGTCTGCTTGGCTGGCTGGCCCCGTGAGCCCTGGTGTCTGCTTGGCTGGCTGGCCCCTGAGCCCCGTGTCTGCTTGTCTCCATCTACCCAGCTCTGGGATTACAAGCATGCACCACCATGCTCTGCTCCAAGCCACACATTGCTCAGTTCCTGGGAGCAGGGTCAGGATTTATTTAGGCTTAACAGCAAGACCCTCTCCACAGGTTTGTGTTCAAATCCTTGGTCTCCAGGTGGTGGCTCTGCTTTAGGAGGTTGAGAAACCTCTAGGAGGTGGAGCCTAACCGGAGGAAGTGAGGCTCTTGCGGTGAGTCTGGAGATTTTATAGACTAGATTCACTTCCTGTCTGTTCTTGGCTTCCTGACTTTAGGCGCAACATGGCCAGTCAGTTAACAAACAAATTGTGATCCTCAAGGCCTTCCTTCCTTAAGTCCCTTTTGGCAGGTATTTCTGTCACAATAGTGACACACATGCCTCATACACATGGCTCTTCCCATTTCACAGGTGAATGCAGAGGCTCATTCAGAGCAGGGCTGATTGAGATCTCAGTGGAGAGGGCTGTGCGCTGAGCAAAGGAGTCACGTGGCCTCAGAGAACCAGTTGGGATCCTGATACATGTTAGAACACAGCACCTGTTTTTCATAACACCTATCTTAAAAGCAAAAACAAAAACAATTCCACTTTATCAAAAAGTCTGCTGATATTAACTTTTTATTGCCCGTCTTCTCCTCCCTTCAGCATTTGCAAGGTGTACTGGTCACCTTCCCTGTAGAAACCGATGGGCGCTTCTGACACACAGCAGCTGCAGGGCAAACACAGATCCGTTCGCACAAACCGTGCACCAGTTCAGACCCTCCCCCGCCTCGCCGCATAACGTCTCCTTGGCAAGATGCTTTCCACGAAGTATGGGCTTCGTCCACATTTTGCTGTGGCCAGAAGTCTCCAGTTCTCTCTGAAGACGTGTTCCATTCCTGTGTTTCAAGTGCAGTGATACAAAACAGAGGCCGAAATAAATCCAAAGCGTGTTATCTGTCCAACCAAGACGAACTAAGTGGAGACTCGTCAGCTCCTGAACGCTGACTGTGAAATAGATCACTGATGCAGAGACAAAAACAGGGCCAACAAGATGGCTCAGTTTGCTGCCAGTGTGGATGGCAGGAGTTCAACTCCCAGGATCCACAGGGTGGAAGGCGAGAACTGATTCCTGTGAGCTGTCCCCTCACCTCCACGCACACACCGTGGCAGGCGCACCTTTCTCCCAAAATTAAATAAAGAAATTTACTATTTTGAAAAAATCTGAATGAAGAATTAGAATAAAATTGGAGTTGCTTGAGGTGTGTGTGTGTGTGTGTGTGTGTGTGTGTGTGTGTGTGTGCGTGCATGCATGTGTGTGTGAGCATGTGCATGTGTGCATGTGACTGTGAAGGTCAGAGGTCAGCACTGGAGTCTTTCATGGCCATATCTCATATCACACACAATTTGGGATTCAGTAATCCAGGGAGCCTCAGGGATTTGCCTGCCTGTTTATTCCCCAATGTTGGGGTTACAGACGCACACACCTGTGCCTAGCCTTTATGTAGGCACTGGGCATCCGCACTCCGGTCCCGTGCTTACACAGGAAGTTTATCGGTCACTGAGCCATCTTCCCAGCCGTGTTAGGGCTCTATCGTTGTAGCAGAATACGTCTAGAAGGCTCTGGAGGAAGAAAAGAGGTTTATTGAGCTTACAGTTTGGGATGTTCAAAGGCCAAGATCAGGGGACGCATTGATTTGGCCTTTCGTGAGGGTGGCAGGTGGGAGCGCTTTCTAGCAGATGCATGAAAGTGGTCATTTCTCCCATTGGAGGAGTGCAAGAGGGAGAAAGGGAGGGAGGACAGGGGGAGAGAGAGGTTGAGAAAGAAAGGAAAGAGGAGGAAGAAGAAAAGGAGGAGGAGGCAGGACCCCAAGACTAGGTTCCCTAATCCCCTTCAGCAACTGTGTCCCCAGTGGCCTAAGGACCTCTCACTGAGCTACGCCTTCTTTTGTGAGCTCTTGCGTGCATGCATGTAGAGGGCAGAGGTCCATGTCCAGTGTCTGTCACTTTCCACGTTACTTTTGAGACAGTCTCCCACTGACCTCATCAATTCAACGAGACTCACCAGTGAGCCCTGGGTAGTTCTCCCTCCTGCCTCCACATCTCCAGTGTTAGAGACATCCTAGGTGCCTGTGGCTGCACTTGACTCTCTGAAAACATGGGGGCAGTGGCTGTGGAAACTGGAAATGGCATCAGGTCCAAGTTCAAGTTGGTCTGTGGCGGGCAGCCACCTGCTCTAATAAACAGACAGAGCCAGCGGCTGCCAGTGCGTTTTCCTCCTGGGCATGCGGTACCCAGACATGGCACACTTTGTGTTGCAGCTTTCCCTCACTTCATCCCGCTATGGTTTGCAGACCAAGTGCCCTGAAAAGGTCTGTATGGAAGGAGGTGTCCCCTAGGGTGGCACTACTCTGGTGCCCCGTGTCCCTTTAGAAGCCGGGTCCCAGGGGCTGAGGATACAGCTCAACCGGTAATGTGTTTTCTTTGTAAGAACACATGTGTCTGTCTTTTGTTTCTTTGCTCTGAGTTTTCTCTAAAAATGATGTCCTCCCCTTTACGCCCTCCGCTCTTGCTCTCCACACAACCCTTCTCCGCTCACACACCGCTGAGCCCGAGGCTTCCAGCCAGGCTCTGTCCTTTACCCTAGGCAGAAGGTCAATTTCCTCTCCTTTTATTCTTACTCCACCAGTCTTAGAGAGGAGGGGATCACAGAGCGATTTATTACCACATCGACATGTAAATTATGCCTGGGCATTTAGAGCATAAAAGCGGCACACTCGGTGGGCTGAACATAACCCTTCAATCTTGTTCCTTTTCTCCTGCACACACTAGCCATCCCGAAGACACTGGGAGAGAGAGGCACACAAAAGTATTGGCACCCAGTTACCCGCACAGAACTGTGCACTTCACAGTTGGTGAGGAAGATGGGGCCTCTTGCCAAGTGTCCTCACCACAGCAAAAACAAACAAGCAAACAAATGATGACATAATGTCCCCGAGCTACGAAACAGCCCAACTGAAGCTGTTGCTAGGGGCAACCTTATTTATCTGGATGTAAATTTAAGTTAGACTTGAGCTCGCTTGAGCACGAAGGGAAAAGGGTTTCTAATCTCACTGGGGAGAATGGGAGAGAGGACAGAACGGTGTGTGTTTCAGACCACCTGGGAGGCAGAGCCCTGTGTCATTGTCATCTTACAGGAAAGCTGGTGGGGTTTCTCACCCACAATCCCTGTCCCCAAAGCTGCCCAGGGTGTCCCAGAAAAACCATATCTTTCTGATATGGATCTAGTGCAAAGCAGACCTACGGCACAAACTTCCATCTCCTGGATCCCTGTTCTCTGATAAAAGGACAGAAATAACAATTTAGGGCCATCAAGATGGCTAGGCCAGTGACGGTGATTGCAAGACTGGTGACCTAAGTTTTATCTCTGGGTCCCATGTGTGAATAGATTCCAGCAAATTGTCCTCTGACCTCCACATGTATACCTCAGCATGGACACACACATACAGACACTGGATAAAATGTAATAAAACATTGTTAAAAATTAAAAAGAAACAACAGTTTCTTAAACATCCCCCACACTGTCCCTGCCAGGTATAGGCCACCCTCTAAGCTGTCCTTCCTCAGGTCTGTGGACGCTTGGCTACCTTAGCCTCAGGACTCCGTCTCTTCCTATTCCCTTCACATGGGACAGCTTTACCTCCTAGCTCTGAGCACCCAGGTTCTGCTTCTAACCTGGATCTTGTTCAAATGTCGCATGCCCAAGAAACCAGTTTTAGGCACATTATTTACAGACACGGCCTGACGGCCTGGTTCCGTGGGGCCTCTCCAGGCCATTTTTTCTCTACTTTGCATGTCAAGTCCTGCCTTCGTTCAGTGAGTCAGTCATTCTGGAAATGTGTGTCCAGGCTTCTTATGCGCTATGTTGTTCTGGCTTCTGAGACTACAGCAGGGAAAACACCAAATGGAAACGTTTGTTCTCAGGAGCTGCCATAGGTGGGCCAACAAAGTAAACCCATCCATGAACCACACAGATGGCAAGGGGCTTGGGGGGAGGAGGGAAGAGAGCGTTGGGGTGGAGTGTTCATGGAAGGATACTGGGAAGGTTATGTGTGGCTGTTCTCTGAAAGGTTCATCTGGATGCTGAACCAAGAACTGGCTGTAGGAATCCCTGGGGGAAGAGCATATACTCAGGTGAAAGAGGGTGTGGAAAAAGACTCTGCCTGTCTATGCATGCATACACAGTTGTGCCAAAGAACACATTCATATTCCTCTATTTCTGATCAATTTCTCCTGTCCTTACTTCTTGTAATGCCACTCACATTTTTCCCTATTGATTGAGAGTAATATCATCCATCCTATCGATGTGTTCGTATGATCCCTCTGCATGATTGTGCCACCAAGAGGTGGATCGGTAGGTGTAGAATGCGTACCATGCTCTAGGAAGTATCAGAGAGGGATCCGTACTATGTGTTACCACCCAGGTTGTATGTGTAGCTGTGATTCTTTATATATAGATTCCGAGAGAGAGAGAGAGAAACAAACAGACAGAGAGAGAGAGAGGGGGTATAGGTGAGTGTAAATATGTATGTGTGCACATATAGAGGTCAGAGGTCAACATCAAGCATCTTTTTCAGTTGCTCTCTATCTTATTTCTTTATTTATTATCTGTTTATTTATTTTGCAATGTGTATGAATGTTTGTGTGCTTATATGTCTGTGTACTGTGTGCTTGCCTGGTACCTGCAAGGGCAGGAAAAGGTTTTGATCCCCTGGAGCCAGAGTTACAGAAGTTTATGAGCTATGAGGTGGGTGCTAGGAATCAAACCTGAGTCTTCTGAAAGAGTAGCCAGTACTCTTAGCCACCCAGCCCTCTCTCCAACTCCTCCATCCTGTTTTTCGAGACAGGATCTCTCACTAAGCCTGGAGCTCAAAGATTAAGCTAGGCTGGCTGGCCTGTGTGCTCTAGGGACGTGCCTGTCTCTGCCTCCTTGGTGCTGGGACTGAATCCAACTGTTTGTCATCATTCCCAACTGTGTGTGAATGTGTGTGTGTGTGTGTGTGTGTGTGTGCATGTGTGAGTGTATGTGTGCATGAGTGTGTGTGAGTGTGTGCACGTGCATGCGTGTGTGGGAATGTGTGAGTATGTGTGTGCACGCATGCATGCATGCATGAGTGTATATGTGTGTGTGTGCATGCATGTGTGTGTGTGCATGCGCACGCACATGGGAGAGAGAGAGAGAGAAAAAGAGAGAGAGAGAGAGAGAGAGAGAGAGAGAGAGAGAGGAAGGATCCAAACTCGTGTTCTCACATTTGTGTGATGAGCTTCTTCTTAGCCCCCATGATTAGGTTTTTTTTTTACTGACTGTTATTTGGTTTTTCATTTGGGACAAGTTCATGGAAAGTAGAGGATATTCCTCTGCAACCTTGCAGATCACCTCCCTGTCTCCCTCTCTCCCTTTCCCCTGCTTCGCAAACCCTCTCTACAGCAATCCTTGTACATGCCAACCTGCCAACATCTGGCCGCCATGTGTGTGGAAGCCTGTGTGTTCAATCCATCCTTCTAGCATTAGCAGAAAAGTTCACAGCCTGCTGACAAAATGCACGACCTAATTAGGTGTGAACTCCACCACCACCCTGCTTGCCTCTTGCCTCTGCAACTGTAAGCGGCCTGTTCGATCTGTCTCTTCCTCAGGTTCTAAAAGCTTCACACATTAGTGAGTCTGGAGAGCCGGGGATTTCACAGACCAAGGGTGGTTACGGCTGCTCCTGAGTTTATCCCCACTGCTCACATTCCCTCCCAAGCGCCATGCTGGGCTTACGCTCTGGAGGTGTCATGGACCCGAGACTCCTCCATGTAAGTCCTGTGGCTTTAAACAATGCGCCTCCTCTTTTGTAGTGGTGCTTTTCATTTACAGAGGGAAAAGGTTGAACGATTTTCACCAAGTACATATGTTGTAGCATCTGCGATGTGCCAGCAGCCAAGCTAATAATTATCAGCATCATTCTATGCATTGTTTGGGGTGCCCTCTCTTCGTTTCTATTATTTATGGTGCTGGAGATGGAGTCCCGTGCTTTGTACAAGCTAGGCAAGTGCTCTGCCACAGAGGTGCCCCTTAAAAATTAATTAGAACAAAGGAACCGCAGTGTCTGTGCCTCAGGGTAGCTATGGTTTGTAGAGGAGCAACAGAGAAGTCTGTTAGGTGGGGAGGCCCATGCAGGTGTGGCCCAGCAGAGCCCAGAGGCCCTTACCCACTCGAGGAGAAGTTGGGGATGCTTCCCTGGGAGGTGCAATGGCTTGGAGGATGCAGAGGAGTTAGGAAGAGAGAGGTGATAGAGGATGTTAACTTAGGAAAGAAAGTGCCAAGACAGGGAAGCATACGGGGAAGATGGCCTGTGTCTATCGCTTCTGGGCCTGTGGTGAAGTAGACCATCATGGCAGGCAGCATGTGACGTGTTGCAATGAAGCTGCTCACCTCAAAATGGCCAGGGAACAAAAAGAGTTGGGATAGACAGGTAACACGGCCATGATAGCCCCTTTGAAGACAGGTCTCTAGTAACCTGTCTTCTCCAGCTAGACTTCCACTAGAGTCTCTGTCACTTCCCAATATCATTACCATCTGGAGACCAAGTGTCAACAGGTCTTATGACTACAGTCATGGGCAGCAAGTACCTATAACCAACTTAGCCTGGTGGCCACATTTCTCCCCTTGGAGACAGAAGGCAAGACAGTGTCTATGGTTCCTGTCTTAGGTGGGGTTTCTGTTGCTGTGTTAAGAACACCATGATCAAAAGCAGCTTGGGGAGCAGAGGTTTATTTCTACAACAGCACAGTTCATCTTCTGATGGGAGGCAGGGCAAAAACTTAAGCAGGGCAAGAACCTAGAGGCAGGAACTGATGCAGAGGCCTTGGAGAAACACTGTTTATTGCTTGCTCCCCGTGGCTTGCTCAGTTTGCTTTTTTGCATAATTTATGACCCTTCCCAGGGGTGGTATCATCTAGGCCCTTCCATGTTAATCATTAGCCAAGAAATCGCCCCACAGATTCGTCTACAGGCCAATCTTATGGGGACATTTTCTCAATTAAGATTCCTTCTTTTGCTGGGCATTGGTGGTGCACACACCTTTAATCCCAGCACTTGAGAGGCAGAGGCAGGTGGATCTCTATGAGTTTGAGGCCTGCCTGTTTTACAGGGTGAGTTCCAGGACAGGCAAGGCTACACAGAGAAACCATGTCTCAAAAAAAGAAAGAAAATAAACAAGATTCCTTCTTTCCAAATGGCTCTAACTTGGGTCAAGTTGACAGAATACTATCTAGCATAGTTCCCTAACAGTGGAAGAAGTGGGGTTCTTATTTCTTACCCAAAACAGAAGTGATGCTAAGGGAAGAAATGGGTGTCCAATAGGTAGAGACTTCTGCCTCTTCCCACAGGTGCCCCTGGGGATAGCAGCCTCACTCAGACTTCCTGGAGCCACTTGTTACTTGGCTAACTAACCTGAAAGCAGAAAAGCCATCCTGTCTTTATAAAGGTCACCAGAAAATATTTACTAGTTCTGGAGTCTTGGCAATTATCAATATTTAATAACTCTCATTATTTTTGTTGTTGCTCTGAACATTTCTTTATTATTATTATTATCATCATTATTATTATTTTATGTGTATGTATGCATGCATGCGTGCATGCATGTGTGTATATACAGTGCCTGTGAAGGCCTGAAGAGGGCACCAGAACCCCATAAACTGGAGTTCAGGTAGTTGTACGCTGACATGTGGGTGCTGGGAACCAAACCTGGGTCCTCTGCAAGAGCTGCAAATACTCTTAACCACTGAGCCATCTCACCAGTCCTTCCTTTTCTGTTGTTAATCAGCCGAATTCCTGCAACTTAATCGAAGGTTCCTTTATATACAATTGCATTCAGTAGCACATATAGAAGGAACATGTCCAAGCTTTCTCTAAAATGCCAATTGTTTAAAAACTAGAAGGTATTTAACCTCCTGGATCTTAGTCTAATCATTATGTTTTACTCAAAGGCTGCAGCCTACACTCCCTGAGCTCTGCATCCTCTGCCCTGCTCTAAGTCTTTGCTTCAAAGCCCTGCTGTGGGAGCTCACTGTTACCCTCTGCTCTCTACAACACAAGCGTGTGAGACCTGGGAAATTTTTTTTCTTTTTCCAATCAATACCATGGAACATAAAGAGACTGAAAATCAGCGAGGTATTCAGAGGAACCTGGCGCCTTGTGCATAAAAGGTAGAGTAGAGAGAGAGGTGAGAATCTTCCTTCAACTTCTCTTAGGTGGAATTGATTTCAGTGTTACTGTTATTTAGATCCAGAGTGTCCCCGCTCAAAGGTTTGTGTATTAAAGAGAGTCTCAATTGAAGAATTGTCTAGATCAGGTTGTCCTGTGGGTTTGTCCATGGGTGATTGTCTTTATTGTTTTTCTTTCCCTTTTCTTTTTTTTTAATTTTTTCTTTCATACAATACATCCCAGTGCAGCCTCCCCTCCAGCCCCTCCTTCTAATCCTCCCACTTCTCCTCTCCCACCAGATCCATTGCTCTTCTGTTTCTCTTCAGAATAGAGCATCTTCCCAGTGAATGATATTGACCAAACATAGTATAACAAGACATAATAAAAGTAGGCATAAACCCTCATATCAAGGTTGGATGAGGCCACCTGATAAGAGAAAAAGCTTCCCGCAAGCAAGCAAAAGAGTCAGAGACACCCCCCCACTCCCACTGTTAGGAGTCCCACAAAAACACAAAGCTAAACAACCACACTATGTATGTAGAGGGCCCGCACAGACTCTGGGATTGCCGCTTCAGTGTTTGTGGGCCCCAGAAGCCCTGCTTAGTTGATTCTGTAGGTTGTGTTCTCCTGGTGTCCTTGACCCCTCTGTTCTTGCAATCCTTTCTCCTCCTATTTTGTGGGGTTCTCCAAGCTAAACCTAACATTTCGCTGTGGGTCTCTAAACCTGTTCCCATAAGCTGTTAGAGGAAGCTTCTCTGAAGACAACTTGGGCTAGGCACCCATCTCTGAGTAGAATATCATTAGGAAACATTTCATTGACTTTTGGTCAATCGTGTTTGGTTCTACCCTAGTCTAAACCCAACTTTCAGATCCTGGGTACTCAGGCAGTGTCAGGCAGGGACTCCCTCTTGTTGCTTGGGCCTCAAGTTAGACCACTCATTGCTAAGCCACTCTCACATGCTCTGAGCCACCATTGCTCCAGCTCATTGTGTGCTGGATTGTCTTACTGTTAATAGATATGGAAATACCCAGCCCACTGTGGGTGACACCATCCCCTAGGCTAAACCTCGAGCTGTATAATAGAACAGAAAGCTATCTAAGCGCTAAGCAGCAGTTAGCAGGCAGAATAGGTGCATTCATTTCTCTTGGCTCTGAACTGTGGATGTGGTGTGGCGTGGCTAACTGTCCCAAGTTCCTGTCACTGTGACTCCTCTTCTGTGACGGACTGCCACCTAGACTCGCGAGTCAAGCCAACCCTTCCTTCCCCGTGTTGCTTTCTGTCAGGATAGTTTATGACAGCAGCAGAAATGACACCAGAGCACAAGCACACTTTGACAGACGTGCCTATAAAAATAGCAGATATTTTATTCTTAGGATTCTGTGACATTAGTGACTTCAACTCATAACACAAGGGCTTGGCCCAATAAATGTTTTTTTTTTATCATTTATCTCACAAACCAACATCAGTCAATGGAGACCCCTGTTCTTAGGAGTCTGGGCTCCAGCCCTTCCCACCAGTCATCTTCCAGAGCCTTAGAAACGATACTTAAGTGTCAAAGGTGGTGCAGGAAATGCTGTGGGCTGGTCTGGATGTCATGGACACTCTTCTTCCAGACTGTCCTGTTTTGTTTTGAGTCAGGGTCTCACTCTGCATCCCAGACTTGCCTGTAATGCACCATGCACAGCAGGCTGACCTCTGCATGCTTCTGCCACCTGAGTGCTATGATTAAAGGTTCATGCCAGGCCCAGATCCATGTGTTCTTTCTTGATACATGGGGTAGGATTGAGCAGTCTAGTTGTTCACACAGAAGAGGAGTAAGGCCATTGAATCAGTCATTCCTCAGCATCTCTGGGGAATGGCCTCTGGGATCCCTGCAGACACCAAAATCCTGAAGTCCTTGAGTATGAAAGGGTGTGGCATCTAGGGAGCAGAATAAAATCATCTATAGATTAACCCTGCAAATCTGGATAAATTAAATCATCTCTGGGTTTCTTATAACATCTACCAGAACCCAAATGCTGTGTAAATCATTATTCTACAATTTTCTTGGGGATTAATAAGCAGAAAAAAGTCCTGTTGTTCAACACAGAAATAATGATGCCCAGACACTTTCAGTCCACAGTCAGTTGAGTCATGGATGCTATAGGCACAGAAGCAGAGAGCCGTCAGCCTCAAGGTTATTCCCAAGGTTCTTGACCCATTAAACAACCCACCTAAAAGGCCAGATGGCCTCTCACCACTGGTTTCCTGTCACTGTGACAATTTCAGTCCATGGACACCTGGTCCCACTACATTAGCAATGCAGGGACATAGTACTTCATGGTGGAAGCAAGAGTAGAGAGGCCAGGTCACCCTTGAGGAGACAAGGGAGGAGAGTGGGTGGAGCGTAAGAGCCAGGGTACCAGTATCCTCTTCAAGAGTTTTCCTCTACCAAGTCTGACCTCCCATTAATGGTACAGCCTCAGTCACTCTACATTACCTATACTGAAGAAAGGCCTCTTGCTGAACCACGAGCTTGCCAGTTCTCTAGTCTGGGTAACCAGTTTGCTTTGGGCATCTGGTTTCTGTCCTTAACAATCTGGGAGTACAAATGAGACACCACATTCACTCAGTCTTTTTTTTTTTTTTAATGTGGGTTCTGTAGCAAACTTTGCCTACAACTTGTCTTCTCCCCATCCCTGAAAGACAGTTAAGATCCAAACCATAATATTTCCCCAAGCTCCCCTACCTGCCTGACAACTTTTACCTCCCTGTGTTATCATTCCTCTGAGTTTTAAAACCATGGCCACAGGGAAACCTTTCCCACATAAAAACATAGCTGGCTAATGTGTGCACATGAATGTGTGTGTGTGTGTAAGACAGAGGTGTGTCCCTAATTGCTCTCTATCTTTTTTTTTTTTGAAACACAATCTATAACCAAACCTGGAACTTTCTGATTGGCTGCTGCCTGACCAGTAAGCCCCAAGGATCTTCCTGCCTCCACCTCCCATGCTGGGATTACAACCACACTTTTCTGTGCCCAGTTTTTTTTTTGTTTGTTTGTTTTGTTTTGTTTTGTTTTTTGAACATAAGTTGTTGAAGATCAAACTCAGGTCCTAGAGTTCTCCTAGCAAGGGCTTTACTGACTGAGTCACCTGTTGTTAGCAGTACTACTTTTTGAAGTCATTTGTTCTGGGTTGATGGCTAACAGTGGGCTAAGGTAAAATTTTCCCCAAGACAATTCACATTTTGGAGTGATGTTTGCAGGGAAAAGAGGACAGCATCAGTGAGCTAGATCCTGGGACTCGGGGCAGCAAATAGCCTCCTTTTCTGGTCAAGTCAAAACAGAGACCTTGACAAATGCAATGGAAATTTCTAGGGGGGGTGATGGCATCTCCTCATCCCCGTGCACTGGAGTTTTCTAGTGCTAACTCCGTATCTTCTTTAAGTTTTTAGAAGATGAACTCTTAGAAAATTTCATGTAATTCATTTTGATCTTTCCCATCTCAATGCTTCCCCTTTTCCTTCCCAGACCCACCTCTACCCATCAACCCCCCCCCCCAATGTCATGTCATCTTTATGTTTGTTTGGTAAAATTTAATAACCCATCAAGTCCAATTGGGTTAGCCACATACTTCAGGGGGTGGGGCCACCCAGTGGAGCCACAACCTCATAGAAACTGACTCTCCTTCCTGTGTGAGCCAGCCATTGTCCGTAGCTCCTCAGTAAGAAGTGGGGGCTCACGCCGCCTTCCCGCTTCCTGCTAGAATGTGCCTGTGCTCAGGAGCTCACAGCACAAGACCTGCTCTACAGCTTCTTCCATCCTCTCCCAGATGAGGAGAGGGGGAAAAAGAGGGAGAGAGAGAGGGAGAGGGAGAGGGAGAGGGAGAGGGAGAGGGAGAGAGAGCACTCTTGGACATACTAGTGCCTTCATCCATTTCAAAACCCTCATGGACCAGACATCTGCATACAGATGTGTGATCACCCAGCGCTGTTATCAATTCCCAGGCACACATACATGTTTCAGAAGTGTCTTTTGTGTATGTGTATTGCGGGGGGTGGGGTTGCTTGTGTTTTGGAGTTTAGGGTGCTTCTTTTGGAGTGTTTATAAAAATCTCTTGACTGGTGACTCACTCAGAAAGAAAGATTTCTCACTTAAACAAAACGCAACAGTACCCCGAGTCTGTACCTCATGCTCCTATCTGATCTGCTTTTATGCTTTTTTCTAAGCCTAAGCCTTGGTTTTCTAATTAGGGAGAAAGTAGAGGCGGTCTTATTCCCATACTCCGGCAGCGTGTGACCGTGCTTCAGTTATGTTTTCCTTTGGGCTGGATAAGGGTAATGAACAGATCTTTATCAAATAATTTGACAGACTTTGTTCCGGCCAGCAACTCATGCTAATAAGATGCACTTAGAGTTTCGACTGTGTTTGAAGTTCACCCCAATATCAGCAGAAAGTCAGAGAGAGGCTCCAGGGGTGGCAGGTCTAATCTGTGTGACCCGCGTCATCCGGGCATTACTGAGGCTGGAGCTGTGTGAGCCCATCTCTTGTGCTGGCCACGCAAACCAAAGGTCTGTGAAGGTCTATTGAGCGAGAGGGTGATAAGAGCCACCACGTGGTGGGGGTAGGCTCAGAAACTAAATGATCAAAATACAGTCCTTCAGATTGCCTGTCAACTACATGGCCATTCTGCGATGGTGGCTCTTCACTGTCAACTTGGCTGGATTTAGAATCACTGAGGAGACACTCCTCTGAGTGTGTCTTTGAGGGGGTTTCAAGAGAGAGCTAATGGAAGAGGGAGGCGCCCTGAATGTGGTCGGCACGACCCCTCAAGCTGGTGTCCTGGAATGAATACAAAGGAGAAGGGCACTGAGCACTGACGATCATCTCTCTTTGCCTCTTGACTAGTAGCCGCCTCGTGCTCCCGCTGCTGTGGGTGGGTTCCCCGCCATGATGGACTGTGGGCCCCAACACCCCAAAATCCTCCTATAAGTTGCTTACTGTCAGGAATTTGTCTGCAACAAGGACAAAAGTAACGAATTCCCAGTTCCTCACTGAATGGGAACATGTCACCCTTTAATGACTGAGCACCAGGTTTAGCAGGAAAGGAGTTAGTTGCTTTATGAAGCCTTGGGTCCCCCTGGATTGTGTGTGTGCCTGTAACCACACACGTCTGCCCAGTCAGATGGATTCTCACAGCAGAGATGCAGTGTCGTGATACTTGGAACTCTGTGTCTTGTCGGAGGTGTGCACAGAGGGGTGAAATGAGGGCTGACTTGTAGGAGGTGCACACACAGAGGGGTGTAATGGGGCTGACTTGTAGGAGGTGCACACAGAGGGGTGTAATGGGACTGACTTGTAGGAGGTGTGCACAGAGGGGTGTAATGGGGCTGACTTGTAGAAGGTGCATGCAGAGGGGTGGAATGGGGCTGACTTGCCCCATTAAAATGGTCTATGCATTTAACCATCTGCACCATATTTACACCATGATAGTCTCCCAGAAAATGGTGTGTGGTGTCACTTTCATGGTGACTACTAGTAGAGCATTTTCAGTGTGATTGACACTGGGCTGAACCCTCTACAAATGTCTTTGTATGTGTGTGTGTGTGTGTGTGCATGCATGCGTGTGTGTGTGTGTGTGTGTGTGTGTGTGTGTGTGTGTGAGAGAGAGAGAGAGAGAGAGAGAGAGAGAGAGAGAGAGAGAGAGAGAGACAAAGAGACAGAGGTGAATCCACACTGTTTGTGTGCCCAGGTGTGCACTCAGGCCAGAGGAGGTGTCAGGTGACCTGATTTACTGCCCCCTACCATATTCTCTTGAGACAGGTCCTGTCACTGACTCTGGAACTAGCTGCCATTACAGTCTCAGCGCAGGGTGTGCTGGGGATGTTATGATATCTGTTTGGTGGGGGAAGCTGTTGATGACTGAGATGCTGGTTAATCTGTGCAGTTAAGTGGAGAACAAAATAACTTGACACAAGGACTGGCTGCCTCTAAATTGTGTGTCCCTGGGTTATGGTCTGCTGTGTCTCATCCTAGACAAGAAAATGGTGAATAGGCAGAGTGCAGGGTGGATGCTTGGGTTCCCTTGGCTTGGTTAAGACAGACTCCCAGCTCTAGCCTCCCACATCCCTTAGGGTCTGCACTCCCTGGATTCTAAATAAAACCCTTCTTTCTCTTTACACTCAGTTCTCAGAACACCCTGTGCCTGAATCTCTCTATCCTCCCCAGCATCCCCTTGTGCTATTGACTCAGGAGGGATGAAGTATAATAATGGGTCTATGTTGGTGTCAATGAGGGTTTCGTAATAAACTCGATTAGGATTCACCTTGGTGCTTCTCGAATTTCCAAAGATGTGCTAAGTGGTTTCAATAGTGTGAGCATTTGTTATGAATACCAAAGTCAGGAAGCAGACCCTCTGTTTAAATAACCAAGTCATTGCCTCATCTCGAATTTAAGAGGGAGGGATAAAGAGTGGAAAAGAGAAAAAGGAAGGAAGAAGAGGATGAGGAAGATGGAGTAAGGGGGAGGGATTGAAAGAGAAAGGGGAATATCTCCTGCTCAGCTGCCTCCTGATGCCTGCATTCAGATCACACTGGATCAGAGTCTAGGAGGAGGTTGCATCGGCTCACCATCCTCTCCACTGAGTCTTCTGGGGGGGTTGAGCCCTTCTCGCTGTGTGCTCCAGGCTGTTCATCCAAATCTCCCAAGCCTCTGCTTCAGCATCTGTGAAGTGGGGAAAATAATAGCTCCTACCCACAAAGAACTGTGTGGAAAATTAAATGGGAGCGTATGCATAATAGCTACAGAATTCTTGATTCTCTCCCTTGGAAGGGTGCCATGTCTTTCCTGCTCATTGCTGTAGTGACTTTATTTGCAGAATCTCTGAAGACCTAAGGAGCAATGCCTTCTATTTCTTTTCTAAGTCTGTCTCTCCCTTCCCTGGCCCAAAGGCATCATTGCAGGGCTTGCTTTGTTTCCACAGTAGACAAATCTCTGCATTTCCCCACTGACTGTTCAGAGGCCGCTTTACTTCATTACCTTCTGGTCGGGATGTTCATCCTGACCTAGGGAAGTAGCCCAGTGGTAGAGCACTTGCCTAGATAGAATATATAAGGTCCTAGAATCCCAATATTGGAAAAAAGAAAAAAGATAGGAAGGATGGAAAAAATTTAATTCTATGTCTTCATTCTATTATGCTATAATTTATTCTTACAAATTCACCTGTACAACCCTGAATGAGAGATAGTTTTAGGTTTTGTGTGTGTGGTGTGGGAAGTCCTTCTGTATATGTGTTGCTTTTATTAATTAATGAATAAAGAAGCTGGCTTGGCCTGTGATAAGGCAGAATAGAGCTAGGTGGCAAAAACTAAACTGAATGTTGGGAGAAAGAAGGCAGAGTCGCAAGATGCCAGGTAGCCACCAGAGGGGAAAGACACGAACTGCCAGCTGGAACCTTGCCAGCAGGCCACAAGCCTCATGGTAAAATATAAAATAATGGAAATGGGGGTAATTCTAGATGTAAAAGCTAGCTAGCAATATGCTTAAGTGATTGGCCAAGTAATTTAATTAATTTCCACTGGCCTCCTACTATGTGTGTTTTATGTGTGTGTGGTGTGTGTGTACGCTTCCATGTGTGCAAATGTGAACATGTGTGCACACACTCATGCCAGAGAAGGTCTGTGACTTATTCTCTTAAGAGGGTGTCTCACTGTTCTTCGAGCTAGGCTGGAGGTCACCAAGCCCTAGTGAACCTCCTGTCTCCACCCATTTCTCTCCCCACTGTGCAGAAAGTAACAGGCTCTCCCAGTCATGCCTAGACCCACATAGATGGTGGGGATTCAAACTTAGATCTTCTTGATTGGGCAACAAACACTCTTACCCACTGAACCATATGGTCAACCCATATGTTTTTCTTTATAACGGAAGTATTGAAAAGAAGGGAGAAGTAAGGAACAGGGAAAATATTAGACACATCGACAGAAGCCTAGACATTTCAGTGAGTGTTGGTCTAGAAAGAAGCAGAAAGTCATTGATTGGAAACCTAGGATCTCACACCACAAACAACCCACAGTCCTAAAATTGTGTCTTGAGGCACATTGTAAGATTGTTACTGTGTTTGAATGACAGAATCCAGCTATGGTTCTGGGAGAGGGACTCTTGCTATTTGCTTCATGGGGAGTCTACACCAGGTAGGGCCTCATGTATGCATGAGCTGAGATGTTTTGCTTCCAAATGTTAAAATTCATTACTCAAGTGTTTGTGTGCATGGAAGTGGGTGGGTTGTCACTTGCCTAGGCTGGGTTGAAGTCTCAGCTCTGCCACAAAGCGGTTGGACAGCCTTCTACATCTTTTGTTCTTGAATCTCACCTGGAATGTGGGTTGTAGGGATTTCACAGGTATAGGCAGGCAAGTAGAACCAGAGAGATTATTGTTGACTCTTTCTGTTAAATGGTCATCAAATGTTAATGTGGGAGTCCCCTCTGTGTGCTGTGATTACTATTAATTAATAAATAAACTGCCTTGTCCTGTTGATAGGGCAGAACTTAGGTAGGCAGGGAAAACTAAATGGAATGCTGGGAGAAAGAAGGGTCCAGAGTCAAGGAGTCACCATGGAGCCACCACCAGAGTCAAACATGCCGAAACTTTGCCAGTAAGCCACTGCCACGTGGCACTACACAGATGAGTAGAAATGGGTAAAATTAATAGAAGAGTTAGCCAATAAGAAGCTAGGGCTAATGGGCCAAGGAGTGATTTAATTAATACAGTTTCTGTGTGATTAGTTCAGGCCTAAGCTAGCAGAGCGTCCAGGAACCAACAAGAAGCCTTCCTTGCAACAAAGTGTTTCTAGCATTTGACAGCAAAAGGCAGAGTCTAGGTCCACATTTGATGAGAGGAAGGGATAAGAGGGCATAACAGAAGAGGTTGATGAAAAGTAAGGGGGCCCTGAAGATGCCTAAGCTAGGTTACTAACCTATGAGATGAGCCACCATAAAGGGCAGACATGCCACAGTTCAGACAGAACTGAAGCCACAGCAGCAAATGGACATTCTGCTTCAGATTTTTTTTCTTGTTATCTAGGGTCTTCTGTCTATCAGTGCACATTTTAGGACTGGTTTTGAGCAGTTCTGGGAAAACGATCCTTGGGATTCAATGGGGATTGCAATGAATTTGCAGACCACCTCTGGAAGGAAGGGCATCTTCACAATGTTACTACTGTTAGCCCTGCAGCATGCGGATCTCTTGTCACCCAACATCATCATTGATTTCTCTTGCAGGGTCTTGAGATTCCTGGGTAGAGGTCCTTTACCTTCTTTCTTGGGGAGCCTCTGAGCTGGGGGAGAAAGAGGCTCGGCAGTAGGAAAGTGAGGTGGGCAGTAGAACACATGGGACATATGGGCTGGAGAGATGGCTCAGCAGTTACGAGCACTCGTTACTCTTGCAGAGGACCCAGGTTCAGTCCTCAGCATCCACCTGGTGGCTGATGACCATCTGCAACTCCAGTTCCAGGGTATATGATGCTCTCTTTTGACCTCTGTGAGCATCAGGCATACACGTGCCGCACATACGGGCATGAAGGCAAATACTCATGCACATAAAACTAAAAGAAATTCATCTGAAAAACCTACACGGGATATGAAAGTGCAAGTGGGAATTTGAATTGAAGGTATACAGTAAAAATGGAGACCAGGAAGATGGGGGAGTAGACTAGAGAGTCAACCAAGAACTAAATATGCATGAAGATGACATAGGAAACCTGTGAAATAATACACTAGTTATAAGATAAATACACAGAAAAGCCAATGGTGTCTACTCAGCGTGGATTGAAAGGCAGTTCACAAGGCTGCAGCATCCTCAGCTGCCCTGGTCCCACCCTCAGCATCTGACCCCTCAGTGGGCCCTGTGTTTGTGCAGCTCCCTCAGGACACACTGTTCCAGATGCACACAGCTGCGAGACGCTGAGGCCAAGGACCTAGTGTTCTGTGGGAGCACATTGTGCTCCCGTCCTCCCCACTGGGACTGACGGATCCTAACACAAGCCCTCACTGTGCCTGGCTGGGACAGCAGCCACGGCATGTAGACAATGGGTACATGACACTCCCAGGTCCCCCTTTTGAAATGTTGGGTCCCCCTGATGGGTGCTTTCCCTTTGCAGTCCTGGAAACATCCCAGTTCCTTCCCTGCAAAGGAACATCACGTTGAGCTGACTGTGATTCACCAACTTTTTAGAAGCAATGCATTGATTATGAGAGTCTGGGGGATACCAGCCCTCCCGGAGCAGATGAGAAAGCCTGGCCATGCTGCAGACACTGCTTTCTTTATTATGCTCTTTCTCCAGTTGTGAAAATGTGGGGTCCAGGCCAGAAAGATAGCTCACTGGGTACAGGCTTCTGCTGTGAAGACGTTTCTATTCTGAGACCCACAAGGTGAAAGTTGTTCTCTGACCTCCGCACGTACACCATGGCCCATGGGGATGCTCACACATACACACAATAAATACATAAGTGTAATTCAAAAGTTTTTTTTTCCAGAGAAATCTAGAAGGAGCATTGGCTGAGTGTCTAGAGATACAACAGCTCTTAGGTCAGGAGACATCTGTAAAGAATCAGTGACATCATTAGTTTATGGGTGACTTGGGATGACCTTGAACCTTCTGAGTGGGTCTGGGAGTTCAGAGCTATTAAGTTGCAGCTGTGTCCCCCTGGATGCGTGAGCGAGCCTGCTGCCACAGATAAGGAGGTTTCACAGAGGAATGCTCAGGGCAGAGTGGGGGGAAGGGCACCTATCTTTTGAAGGTAGCTGGTATTGTCAACTCTTTCCTGTCCTTGTGTTTCCTGGGTCAGCTCTTCTGCCGTTTCTGGTTTCTGTGCTGCTGAAATCAGTGGTCCTTCTGCCTGGGCAAAACCACTGATGCTTCATTTCCCATGATGCACTGGGGTCTCACTGTGTGTTGGCATTATTCTAGATATGCAGGACATGGCTTGAACAACATAGCTGAGGATCTATTCCTCATTGCTCGGAGCTATGGAGGAGACTGACAGTCAGCAAAAGGGGGGAAATACGCAGAATGTCTGCCGAGGGAGTATTCTGAGTTCATGGATAGCTACATAGGAAGAAAGTGGGTCTGGGCATTTGAGAACAACTTGGGCAAGGCAAGGTAGCCACCCATATGATGCACAAAGCAGATAGAATGTAAGCACAAACATCCTGAGGCAAGAACATTTATGAGTCAGGTGACCAGCGTAACTGGAGCAAAGGAAGCTAGGGATAGTTGTATAGAACCAAGTTCCTAGCTGAGTGCATAGCTGAAGTAAAGGCCATGCTAGATGGAGACATGTCACACACCCCTAGACACCCACCCTAATTGTTCCCTAAAAATACGACCTGTGCCAATGGCCACCTGCCTGTCATCATCCGGCAGAAGTTGGTTTGGGTTGAGGTGCAGCTTTGAGATTCTTCCTAGTGGACACCCACCGTGGGACTGCACCCCACTCTATGTGGCTTTTCTAATTTCAAAGTTTAGGGTTTCCCACATAACAGCCACATACACCCTAGCTGCCCCCACTTACTTAGCTCAGTAAATTCTGCACAAGGGCCGAAATGTGGCCTTCTCTTTTTAGACTACAGATTTCAGTAGCGGAAGATGGGTTGCCGCCTTGGCCGCCGCCCAGTGTCATTTAATCCTGGAAGGACCCCCGTGATAAAACCACTTTCAATCTCGGTTCAAAAACCTTGTTAAGCCTCCTGTTCAAATTTATTGTTCGAAACTGTTCGTACTAAGAAATACAAGCCTTCCTGAGAGCCGTTCCTCAAGCTATCTCTTGTAAGACGGCTTGGGCGTGCTGTAAATCGTTCCTCCGTTGGTACAAGAAGTCATAATGGCATCTTTGGTGGCAGCCGGCTTGTAGCTCGAGCTGAGAATGGCTGTGGGGAGGGAGTCTTTCATTCCTCTTTAAAGTCAGGGTGGAAATTTACTGCCTACTCAACAACCTCTGTGTAACACTCAAGATGCATAAAATTCCGCTGTGTGATGGTGAGCGGGTTTCTAATATCATGACAGGTGTGTGTGTGTGTGTGTATGAGTGTGTGTGTCTGTGTGTGTTTGTGCACATGGGATGTGTATGTGATTTCACTAGGTGAGCTCCTTTAAACACCATGATAACCGTTTACAACTTTTATATTCTCTCTCTCTCTCTATGTCTGTGTGTGTGTGTGGGGGGGGGGGGGGTGTACAGATACACATGTCCATGCATATATGGAGGCCAGAGGAGGAGGTCAGTTTTTCTGCTCTCTCATTCTCTGCGATAATCTCTTGAGACCAGGTCTCTCATGGAACCTGGAACCAGGCTGGTGGTCAGCAAGCCTCAGTGACCCTGCTGTCCCTGCCTTCCACAATGCTGGGATTCCATGCCAGTGTTCCACCTTGGGTCCTGACGCTTTCTCAGCAAGCACTCATCCACTGAGCCATCCCTCCAGCCTTTAGTTTTGTTTTTTCTTCTCTAAGATTAGAAAGGAATATGCGTGAAGCACCCCTAAACATTTGCCAAAACCCTGGAAGACATTTAGGACCCGAGTTCCCTCAAGCCGCATTCCAACAGCCCTTCTTACACGGCTTCCTCTGTTGTATGCCGCACCGAGAAGATGAAACCATGCGACACAGTAAATGATGGCTAATTACCAAAATCAGTTCCTGTAACAACTCGAAGGAACCGGGTTTAAATGAAGTAAACAAGCCGAGTTGTTTGCTCCTCATTTTCATATGGCAAACTGAAATGTCACAAGGGCATGCTCTCAGCTGTCAGCTCCTAATCTAATTAGACGGGATAATTGGGGAGGCGGAGCCTGCCGAGGGTTGACAAACTTATTAGACTCATTCCATTCGTTTGATCCAACCCTGGCAACAGGAGCATCTCCCATCACCATGGCAGCCAGGAGGACTTCTGAACCCGTGGCTGACTCTGGCTGGAGTCTGAGGAGGGCCTCTGTAGGTGGAGATTGTTGCTAAGGAGGGCTAGGAGAGTGGAGGTGGGCAAAGAGAGGCTAAAGCTAATGGAAGGGACTAGTCACGTGATGCTGTGGAATTCCTGGGTAGCAAGGGCACCCAGGTGCACTGTAAGGACATGGCAGCCAACAGCAGATACAAAACACTGCCTTTCAGAGACCTTTAGCATGCCTAGCTAGTAATCATTTCCAAACTGTACAGCCCTCCTAACCTGAAAAGCTTACGAAAACCAAAGTTAAAAAAATCCCAAAAGCTACAAACCCCAAAGTCTTTTGAACACAGAGATGCTGACCTGAGGAAAAGGGCCACACTATGAAACTTAGGCTCATGCGCAGAATTATGGAAAGAGTCACATAGAGTTTAGCTGCATATGTAAAGAGCAAATAGTTTGCTACCATCCCAATCCCAAACCTTTCAGTCCCTGGTATTTTAGGTAACAGACGATCTCTCTCTCTCTCCCTCTTTCTCCTTCGTTCCCATTCTCTGTGTTTGTCTTTCTCCCTCCTCTCAGTTCGGCCCTGTTCCTTTTCCCTTTATGTGACTCTGGTCTTTCAGTTCAATTACAGTAACAAATGTGGTGACTCCACGAAGGCTGCCTTGTGCATGCGTGCTCTCTCCTCTTCCTTTCCTCCCATATCATTTTCTTTCCTTACCTCTCCCTCTTCTGCCCCCCACATCTCCCAGGCTCATGTCCCCACCCTAGACTTGTGCACCTGTGCCGGTACCCTACCACTGAGCCAGCTCCGAATCCCATGCCACCATCTTCTGAGCTCTTTATCAGCAAGCCTGTCTTCCCGTGCAGACTCACTGAGCGGTCCGCTGGCCACCCTGAGTGACAGCCCACCAGGTGCTGGCCCTCAACACAATAGTATGTTTTTAAGATCAAAGATTCAGTTGTTACTGCCACTATCCCAAATGGTCACCTCCACAACAAACCATCTGCCCGAAACAACTTAAGTAATGAAGTGTAGCACGAATAAGAAAAACCCAGAGACAAATGTTGGGGTTCAAGCTGTAGATCAGAAAAGTGAAACAGACAAGCCACTAGAAAAGTCTTACTGCTGGGTGACTGCAGACTGAGCCGGGTTTGGCATAGGGGCCTATGAGAGGCCCCTTCTGAAGTTTGCCGAGGGCAAAGGATTTCCATGAATATTCCTTGTTGATCTACATTTATTACCAGTGCCTGCCTTTGTCACACCTTTTACGTAATTCAGAAGGGAGGGGTGTTCAGAATGGATTATACTTAGAAGATACATTGTTTCTAGGAATGCCCTATCTACAATCCTTTTTAAGGTGGCTTTGTTAGCCACAATTATAACAGTTGACATTTCAATTTTTTCCTCAAACTTCTGAAATAACCTCTCCTATCCATGTTCATGAGATTCAATATTAATTGTATCTCAGATCCATTCCTCCAAAGGTGCTGACCTTGCCTTTAACAGTCTAATTATCCTTTTGCACAGAGAATTGGCATTTTCAAAATCCAGAGATTCAATTATTATTTGTCTAGTTTCTGAATTTGGTAACATTCTATTTCCTGCTGAAGTCAATCTTTGTAACAAATCCATAAAGACTTCCTTTGGGCCCTGCATAACTTTAGTAAATGACTCAATTTTCTTTCCCATTTCCCCAGTTCTGTCCCAAGCATTCAAAGCCGCTGTGCAGAATAAATCTAGGCTACGGTCATTGCATGCAGCTTGCCTTTCCGTAGTAGCAATGAAGGGTGCATTTGGGCTCACAGTTCCAGAGTACAGTCCAACATGGTGCAGGAGGCATTGTGGAAGCAGCACGAGGCAACAGTTCACGTCACAGGTATGGCCAAGAAGCAGAGGGAGATGAACACTAGCGCTCAGTTCTTTGTCTTTCTTGTCTGACCCATAGGGCGGAGTCACCCACATTTCTGTTACAGTAAACCCAATCCAGAAAGCCCCTCACAGACATGCCCAGAGGTTTGTTTCCGTGGTCATTCTAGATTCCGTAAAGGTGACAATCATAATTAGCCATCCAACACATCTCAATGAAGGAAAGTTTCTGACTGAGTGATCAGAAGGGGATGACATGTATTGGCATGTGTGTGCTGGCATGATAGTATTTTATCTTCATGTGGCTTACGTGTTCTCCCCAGGCCTGATTCATGTTGATCCTTTCAGTTTAGCTAGTGCTTTCTTTCCCAGACAAAGCATAAAGTTGAATTTTGCTCCAGGCAGCATCCCAGTGACCACTCATTATTTTAAATTAGCAGGTGTAAAAGAACGAAGTTGCTCAATATAGAAAAGGGGTCCAGGGTATTACAGTGGCCAAAGGCATGCTGATGCTCCTGAATTTGGTTTAATTAATCACCGGTGATGGCTCGGCTGTGGGGAAAGATACCAGGATTGCTCTGTATCCTGTGCATGACTATGCCTGCCGTAGGTGTGGGCAGGATCTCTACAGTCTTGAAGGTGAGGGGAAGCCCAAGACACAGCAAAACGCAGAGCAGTGGTAAAAGTTGGAAAACTGACACCTCTCTGCAACTACCTCAAAGTCCGTTCAAGTCCCCAGAGCATCACCTAGGATTGTCAGCAGGGCACTTCCTTCTGAAGTGCTTGGCCCCGGCAGGTTGAACAGACAACCAACTGCTTCATCCATCCGAGTCTGCCAGCGAATCAGAAATGTGATCCTCAGTGTAGCAGCTGCAAGACTTTTCTCCAAATAACCCAATTCGATTTCTCATGTCCCCTAGCATCCTTGTGTTTCAGGAACAGGTGCGGAGAGCGGTTGAGTAATCCATCAAAGATGACACCGTGACCCAACAGGACCAGAACTCAGGACGCGTGTTTGGAGACAGTGGGGGACTCTCTCTAGCTAGAGTCACAGCAGGTGGTGATTAGCTTCTTCCTTAACCTTCATTCTGTCTCTTAGTGAATCAGTCTGAAAGCAGCAAGTCTGACAGGACTCTCCAACAGAATGAGTACAAAGTGTGTTTGATTGGGATTTATCTGCCTGCAATGTTGCTTCTTTTACAATGAAGGTATCATGTTTGAATTATGCCCTTGCCTGATGTGAGCAGCTTCTTTATGTCCCATGATGGGTGGGTGGATTGATGGGTGGATGGATGGATAGATAGATGCATGGATAGATGGATGGACAGATGGACGAATAGACATGATGGGCAGTTACAGCTTGATGTACTTTATCTACACTTAGTAGGGCTATTGAACCGAATTGTGCAGCCAAGGCAAAATCATCTCAAGACCCCACTGGCATTGCTGTTGTACCACAACGACACAGATTAACAGAGTTACTCTTTGTGATAAAATAGGACCAGATAGTATATAAAGTTTTATCTACCTCCATGATTTAAAGAGCAAAAAAAAAAAAAAAACCAAAGTTAGGCCAAGACATACTACTGTTTGTGTACACAACCTTAATTTCCCCAGGCGGAGACAATGTCTACACTCTTTGAGATGGGATCTCTTCTCATGGGGCCAGGGTCCCAGATGTACCACAGTTAGCCATTAGTTAATTGGCAGGGGGACAGGCAAAGCGTTTTATGCTGTGCTTCTTTTTCTACAGCAATCCACAGGTGTCTGTAGAGGCCCTTGAGGGCTAAGTAAGGTCCAGCATTGTTTCATAAGACAGTGATATTCTGGGGAAGGGTGGGTTGCTCAATGGGAAGCTATGAGGTTCAGAGCGCCCTGGGCTGGCAGCCACGGGGACATTTTGACTGGTGCTGCTTCTGACTGTTCATGAGCACTGTGAATCCTTTGACAAAGTAGCACCGATATCGTATCCACTCATTACGACAGCCTTTGGGATAGCGTGACCAAACCCATTTCAGAAATGAGGACTCCAAGCCCAAGTTCTCAGGGAAACAGACAGCAGACTCAAGTTCACGTCCATGCTGAAGCCTTCTGACCTTTGGGTTAGGTCCCATGTCATCTCTGGTGATGTCTCAGCTACTCGTGGACCTCTCCATAACAACCCTGGATGGTTGATTGACATCTGACACCCCTGACCCGAGTCCTTTTTATCCATGAACAAATGACAAGATGCTTTACCTATCTCCATCACTGAAATTTGGAATAAACTAACAAGTTTTTCCTCCGTTGAAGTCACAGGGAGAAACATTTCCCCAATGCTGTGCCTTGGCCAAAATGAAATTGAAAATAGCACTTGAGTGGCTGGGGAGGTGGCTCGGTTGCTCCAGCGCCTGCTTGCTATGTGTATGAAGCCGAGGAATTCCATGTCCAGGTTGGGTTCCATTCCTGCCATCTATGAGAGAATCCGGGACACTCTGGTCCTACGTTTTGGAATGTTTGCTCAGTGTGTGTATGTAGGCGGGGTTTCAGAATATCTACTGACCCTGTGTAAAATGCTAAGTGTGGATTTCATGCTGATCTTGTTGGATCACAGGCCCCACTGTACACACGGGAACCAGCTCGTCCCTCAAGGGTGTGGACAGAAGTTAACAGGGTGGAAGAAACCTTTCACCTTTTCCATAATCCAGTTTTGTGAGGGGTGAGAAGGCTAGCACTACAATAATAGCTTCCTTGGAGCAGAAGTGAGAAGATCCAGTGGCTGGTGTGGGGAGGAAGGGGTTAACAAAGACAGGAAAGGAAGCAGACTTATGTTCTCCTCTCCCATCTGTTTTCAGGGGTGGCACATTACCTGTGGGTGATTATTTCACGCTCCCATCCCCTTTCAACTTGAAGTTTAATAGGCTGATGATATATATGTGTATCTAAGACCATGAAAGCGGGATTTGACCTGCTAGGTTAATAAACACTAGCAGTTACTGTAACTCACAAATTGCAGGTCCCAATTTTCACAGCCGGGTTGCAGGCATTAATTAAACCAGCGTTACAAATCACAGCGCTTCGGAACGTCAGCAATGTTTAAATTATCAATGGTGTGGCCGCCTTAATTTAAAAAAGCAACTTCTATTGTTTCTCAAAGAGTACGGAAGAGTCCATATAAGCCTATCTCTTGGGCTTGCCGTCATTAAGGTGCGGGGAGCAAATGGGAACTTTTTAATGTTTCCCAGTATGTTGAAGCACAAATGCCTAGGCAGGAGACTGGAGCTGCCTCTGCCTGCTATGACAACACAATGCATGAGAGATGTTCTTGTCAGTGAGTCTTTGCTTTGGCTTGGTAGCTGTCTCCCTGTCTCTGTGTCCATCTCTTTCTGCATTCTGAGTGGCATCGACATTGCTGTTTGGAATGGAAACTGGCTATGGTTCCAGGGCCCTCCGATGGACCACAGCGTGTAAATGTGACTGGAAGTGAATTATCATGAAATAGAGTGATAATGAAGGACCCACTGTGGGAAGGACTCCCCGAGGGAAGGCTGTGAGTAACAGGAAGATCCCGAAGACTGCTTTGATGCGATGAATTGTGAACAGCTCACTTGGAGCAATCTAGCCAGATGAGCACAGTGGTACAGGCCTAGGATCCCAGCACTTGGGTGGCAGAGGCAAGAGCCTTGTGAGTTCAAGGCCAACCTGGGTTAGATAGCGAGGTCCCATCCTAAAAAAACAGAAGGAAGAACCATTTTGATAAAGAACACGGCAGGGCTTGGGAGATGGTTATTAGTAAGTGCTTGCCATGTAAGCACAGGGACCTGAGCACATCATATCACAGCCTAACACAAAAACATTGTGATCCAGGCACTGGGGAGGAATGGAAAGGTGGAGTCCTGGAATGCCTTCACCAGCCAGCTGGGCTGACTCAGCAAGCTCCAGATGGAGCAAGAAACCCTGTCTCACTAAGGTAGAGGGGCTAGCGAGATGGCTCAAGAGTCAAGAATACTTGCTGCTCTTGCAGAGGGCTGTGTTTGTTTCCCAGAACCCACTCGGTGGCTCACAACCATCCACAACTCTAGTACCAATGGATATGACTCCTTTTTATGACTTACATGGGTGTTAAGCATACATGTGATACATGGACATGTATCCAGGCAAAACACTCATACACATGAAATAAAATAAATAAAATATCTTTTTAAAAGTTGAAGAAGGGTTGAGGAAGACACAAAGTGTCAACCTCTGGCCTCTGGAGGCACTCATGTGTGCATGTATGATGGGGAAGTTCAGCCAATCACATTTGGCTAGGGTGTGGCCGCCTGGGGAAGAAAGACTTGGGAATCCAGGTGCGTGCTCTCTCTCTCCTCTCTGCACACATGGTGTTCGCCGGATCCCGGCCGAGTGAGTTTTCCCGTTTTCAATTATTTAAATAGATCTGTTGTATTGAGCTGGTCTGGTTAATTCTAGCTTATTGGTCGACTACGCCCATCACATGTATATGTATATATATACATATACATATACACACACACACACATATATATATATATATATATATATATATATGTGATAACACCATACACACATTTTAATTTTTTTTCAAATTGATTTTACAAATGAAAGAGAAATGTAGACTTGGGTACAAACACAGACTCACCAATGAGTGAGCCAGTAATACCCACTGGGGAGCAGAGAGAAGGTTGGACTGAAAGGAAAGAGAAGAAACAAGAATCTAGAGTTGGGGGACAGTGGTAAATTTTGTGGCTCGGGGCAAAGAGAGATGAAGAGAAATTAACAAAATTGTAGGGAGAAGTATTTTTAAGACATTATGTATGAATATGAAGGGGAAAGAAAGAAAGTTGTCTTCAGGATAGGCAACAGGACAGATAATAAGGAAACAGTAGACGAGATCTTGGAAATGGCTGTCCCCTCCAGCAGAGGTTGGCCTGGGGTACCCCATGCCAGCTATCTGGGGAAAACAAGTTAGGTAATGGAAAAGACATTGGCTCTGAAACTTTTCTGCCCCAGACCCAGTGTCGGTGGTACTGCCAGTGGGAGCCACTTGAACCAAGAGTTTGTTCTGTTCAGAAACTTTGGCCAGATTGTGGCTACCCAGCCCTGCACGGACAGCTGTGGGACAGCCCCACTCCGGTACTTTCGGAGGAAGCTAGAGGCAGAGGCAGCTCCGGGCCAAGGAGGCTGTGTCATGGGAGAAGAAAGATGGCTGTTAGAAAGTAAAGTCACAGAAGTCGGACATGGTGTCCTTCAGAGTCGTGTCCTGACCCCAGTTTTGGAATCATCAATCCTTCAGGCCAAGTCTACCTCTTCTGCAAGTCTCGATCTTTTGAGTAGTTGCTTCAGATGTGAATTTGCATTTGATAAGATCTTGTGAGGGCTCATTATATATCGCAGTCAGCACCCCTGGGCCATGGTCAGTTCTCGAGAAGAGTGACCCTTCTGGCGGAGGAATTCTCTTCTACCACAGACACACCATTTCTGCCAGTTGACACGTCCACAGTAACCAGCTGGATTAAAAAAAAATTCAGTGTGATATTCAAAATTTGTTCAGTGTATACCTTCAATGAGCTTCATAACCCCCAATTCTGCACAGCTTTTTTTATTTTTTTTCTCCTCCCTCAATATCCCTATTTTTCCTGGATAATAGAAGACACAAATCTAGTTCCACCAATTCTTCAATGCTGTCTTGATTCTCTCTCTCTCTCTCTCTCTCTCTCTCTCTCTCTCTCTCTCTCTCTCCTTCCTCTTTCTTCAGTTGAACACTGTCTGGTTGAATAGTGCCACAGTTAGTCAAGAAAATGAGGTTCAGCCTGTAAGGACCACAGCCCCACCACAGTGCCGTGAGGAAAGATCAGCCATTTGGTGAGTTTGCCAGGGCCGAGAGAACAAAGTACCACAGACTGGAGTATGCAGAATAGAAATCCACTTTCCCAGGCTGGCGGCTGGGGTCCAGCAGAGTGTTACCATCCAAGGCTCTGTGCCTAGCTGGCAAGTGGTGTCTGCTTCATGTGTCTGCACACAGCATCCCTCTGTGTGTGCCAGCGTCCTAATACTCTCCTCTGATAAGGTCACCAGTCACGAATTAGTCTCCTCTCGTGACCTTGATTTGTCTTGACTGGTATTTTAAAGCGTTTTGTTGTGGGCCACTGTCCTCTAACCTGTGGTCACCTTCCTGTGGTCAGCTGTCCCTACTTGGGAGAGTGAGCCTGTAGGCTGGGACATTCCCTCAGAGAAGAATGAGGTGTAGGGAGGGGTCATTGGACCCTCACCTTACCAGCCACTGTTCTGCCCTAATTGCAGATGGCTCTGGGACCTAGAGGAGGTGCTGCAGTATATAGGTAGCTAAGATTAGGAGAAGGGGACTCCATCTGCATGGCTATGGGGAAAGAATCACCGTAATGGGTGAGGCTTTCCCAGTACAGCTGCTTTGGGGGTCCCCACTGTTGCTGTCAGTACCCTCTCACTGAAGTTCTGTACGTGGGCCCAGCAAACTCACTGGTTCCCCAGAGTGGGAGAACTATGGTGGAGTCAAACTTTGGTTAGTCCATGGGACCTGGGGAAGCAGGATAGAGGGTGTTTACATTCCCCACCCACCCAGGGAAGGGCTTTCAGCGATACTTCCATATCTCCAAATATACTCACCCACTGAGGTACTGGGCTAGAACTTAGGACTTAAATCTTTGAAATTTTTTTCTAGAGGGTAGGATGATACAGTTCAGCCTGTGACAACCTGAGTAAGAGTTGAGCCTGCGAATAGACCCATAACCACTCCATTGGGCTTAAAACCCCTTTGAACATAGAGAACTAACCCAGCTGAAACTCACACATTAAAAGAGGGATTTGTTAAGGAGTTCCATGTGTTTTCTCTAAGACAGAAGCTGGATCCAGCTGTTCACTCGGGAGTCAAGAATCTCTGCTTCCATGTCTCAGGTCTGGTAACATAGCTCTTCTCTCTACTGTAATATGTTCTCTGTCTGTCTGGCTATCTGTCTATCTGTCTGTCTGACTATCTCCCCCCCCATCTCCTTCTCTCTGTGTGTCTTTCTGTGTTTGTATATCTCTCCTTCCCCTCTCTTCTCTCTATTTTTATTGTCCCATAAAGCAATTAATCCCAAATCAATATGGTCATTTATCACTAAAAAGCTTCAGTTATTAAGCTATAAATTCCCAAGAAATGGAGGGATAAGGGAGGAGGGAGAGAGGAAAGGAGAAAAGGGAGGAGAGGGGGAGAGACAGAAATTAGAATAAGAGATCACTTGCCCCCAAAAGCTGATGACCTGGGTTTGATCTCTCAGGAACCAACCACTCTCCAAACCCACAGACAGACACCTTTTCTCAGTCTCCTTAAAATATCCAATCTCTCTCTTTTTATTACCAACCACAGTTTCCCTTCCCTCTCTCCTCCTGTTCCCTCCCCCCACCTCCCTTATAACCCCCTCCATCCATTCCCCTGTCTTCATTCAGAAGGAGCAAGGCCTCCCAGGTGGGTCAACAAAGCACAGCATATCGAGCTGAATAGAAAGTCTGTATCTCTGTCAGCCAGTGACTGCAAGGGGAACACCGTCAAACCATACATCCAGGAACCGCACCATCTTTTGTCTTTTATGCATAAAACCCACATCTGGTTGAAACACTCTGGTCAGCAAGAACAAAGGCCAGTATATTTAGGAACTTTCCTGAATCCTGGTTCTATGGACCAAGTCCTTGATGGCTTTTGTTCCTATTTTGAAAGGTGTTGGGACCTGCATGCTGGGTTCTAAGATCAGAAGGGTGCCTCCAACATGGCATTAGCTGTGCTAAGATCTGGACGTCTGTCACACCTGTACTCACCCATCATACACGTATGCACAATAATGATGCTCATGACCTTTGCATCTTGGTTCTAATAATAAAGGCCTAGCATTTTCATTTATAGATATAATTATCCACAATTCAGGCGATTTTCCTAAAAACCAAATGAAATAATGAATCACAAAATTCTTTGGTCATCCAAAGGATGTATGTATGTATGTATGTATGTATGTATGTATTTATTAAAATGGACGAAAGCTCACTATTACAGTGCCATATTGTGGTTACAGTTAGCCCTCAACAAAGAATGGCTGTGTGGAAATCACACACAAGGGTCTCAGGATTCCAGAGCCGGAGTGTGAACACAGCTCTGTAGGACACCAAGGTTGGCAGCTGGGACCTCACTTAATAATACCCATCCTTGTTGTAGGGATGGCACAGCCTCACTGCCCTGGAAGCTGCCTCTTTCTCTGCCTTGTCCCCCAACAGAGTTGGAATAGATGTAAGGAACAGTGGGGGACCAAGAGTTCAAATGCCTCAGCCTATGACGGACTTTTATCAGTCAAACCAGCACAATACCAGTGGCCAAAGCAACTGACCAGAAAGGAGCATGTAGTTCAAACTGGTCTTTGTAGTTACCACCAACTCTTGGGGGAAAACTAAAGCCAATGAATGCCTCTCCCAACACCTCCCACCTTCCCCAGCAATAGAAAAATGAGGACTATAGAAAATATCTGATTATCATTTAGTTAAAAGTATATGTGGTGGCTTGAATAGGTATGGACCCCATAGACTCATGTGTTTGAATGCTTGGCCTATAGGGAGTAGCACTATTAGGAGGTGTGGAGGGAATGTTGTTGGAGGAAATGTGTCACTGTGGGGATGGGCTTTGTGGTCTCATATGTTCAAGCTATGCCCAGTGTGGCACGCAGTAGTCCCCTTCTGCTGCCTCTGGATGAAGACACAGAACCCTCAGATCCCTTTCCAGCACCACATCCACCTGCACACTGCTCTGCTCTCCACCATGATGATAATGGAGTAAACCTCTGAAACCAAAAGCTACCACCTTATGTAAATGCTTTCCTTTCTGAGAAGAGTTGTTGTGGTCATGGCGTCTCTTCACAGCAATAGCAAACTCTAACTAAGACAGAAGTTAGTGGCAGGGACTGGGGTATTGCTTTGATATGCTGGCTCATGGTTTTGTGGGGAGGAATATGGACTGTGGATTTAAAAAAAACAGTTGAATGCCTTAAGTGGGGCATAAGGGGCCAAACTCATAGGAACATGGAAGACGGTGGTGCTGAGGGTGATTTGAACTGTGGGTGGGGCTGACTCAAGGGGTTTCAGAAGAGAATTTCAATATGTTGCCTAGACATTCTTGTGATATTTTGGTGAAGAATGTGGCATTTTTTTTGCCCTTGTCTAAAGAGCCTGACTGAAGAGCACTGGCAGAGGAAATCTGCCTATGATAGATTCTGTAGTGTGACTACTAGTGTTGACTCTTAGGAAGATTTATAAAGAAAAGGAGCAAACTGAGAAAGTAAAACTACAAAATGGACAATTTGTGGAGAAAACAGATACCAGGAAGTGGAATGGAGCTAAGTCCTGTGTTCCAGGAAATAAACAGATTAAGAAATGAACTAAAGGGAATGGTGACCTCAGGGTAAGACTCTATCCAGATAAGCTTCCATCTTGTGAAAAGGAATTAAAGAACAGTTCAGGTCCAGGCATAGTGGTACACACCTTTAATCCCAGCACCCAGAAGGCAGAGACTGGAAGATCCCTAAATTTGTGGCCAGTCTGGTCTACAGAGTAAGTTGTAGGATATCCAAGTTAAGGCAATGACAGTAAACCACTGAAAACAGAAAGTTGGTGTAGATGTAATTGAACAAGAGGGCCATGTCCCAGCCCTAGCAAGCAGCAGAACTTGGTAGTTTGGGCCAAGTTGTTCTGGCTTTAGAGTCAAGAATACAAGAAAGGGGTTATGGGATCTCCCTCTATGACTAAAGAAGGTTGCCGAGAACAGGTGTGTGTCAGGGGTCCCTGCACAGAGTCTCATATTATATGAAGCTGTAAAGGTGAAGCCTGGATTGCTGTGGAGACTCCAAAATGTTGACTATGCCCAAGTCATGAGATAACTGCTGAAGAATGCTACCAACAGGGAGTGGAACCAGCCCAAGAGAAGGAAATATGGTACAGTCAACAAAGCTGGATGGAGTTGGAGATCTGAAGAACATTTTGACATCAAATATGGAGATGCAGAGTTTGGAGTTTGCCCAGCTGGTTTTTGGTCTTGTTTTGGTCCAGTATTTCCTTACTATGATCCATTTTCTCCATTTTGAAATGGTAGTGTGTCTGCAGTGCCACTGTATGTTGGAAGGATGTGATCTGCTTTTTTTAAAATTTTGATTGTACAGGGGATTACACTTAAGAGATTGCATGAGTCTCAGAAGAAATGTTGAACTTTGGACTTTTAAGCAAGTTTGAGACTGTTACAGACTATGGGGACCGAACGCATTGCTGCATCATGGTATGGCTGCATGCCTATGGGGCCAGGGAGTGAAATGTAGTGGGTTAGATAGGTATGACCCCCCCCCATAGACTCAAGTGTTTGCATATTTGGCCTATAGAAAGTGGCACTATTAGGAGTTGTGACCTTGTTGGAGGAAGTGTGTTATTGTGGGCACTGGTTTTGTGGTTTCATGTATGCTCAAGCCATGCCTAGCGTGGCACACAGTGACTCTGCCTGCGGCCTGTGGATCAGGATGTAGAACTCTTAGCTCCTTCTCCAACATGATGTCTTTCTGTGTACCATCATGCTTTTCCACCATCATGATAGTGGATTAAACCACAGTAAGCCAGCACCAACTAAATGCTTTTTGTTGTTTTTTTTAAAGTAAGAGTTGTGGTGGTCATGTTATCTCTTCGCAGAAACAGAAACACAAACTAAGACAATATATAACTTATAGTAAATTTCAGCACAGAATGGAAAGCAAGAAAATATTAGAAAGTTGTATAGAGGAACAAAATTACTCTTCAGTATTCACATCTCAAAAGGTGGCCATCAAGAGCCTTCTTAAGAACCCAGAGTCCCCAGCCTTCTTCCTTCCCTTGAGTCATCTCACTGGTACATCCAGTCCCTTCTCCATCCCCTCTTCATTGTTCTCACAGCTGAGATTACCTGTCTGCAAACAGTTTCTTTGTCTAGCTCTGAAAGCTTCCGAAGTGTTTGTATTATTCTTTCTGGCTTCAGAGAAAAGGGCCCGCCAAGTAGAAGCACTTAGGTGGAAAAAACAGATCTTTCAGAATGCAAATTATAAAAACTCATTCTGTAGTCATATCAAAAGCCATCTCCTGCTGCCATCAAATGAAGTTGTCCCATCTGGGAGGGCTGGAGGGCTGCTTTTCCTATTCATTCCTCCCTTCTTTGCACACCCGAGCTAGCATACACAAAAGCTGTGTCAACCAGTGTGATTCATAGGACTTGGTTGCCTGTGTTTGAACATGGAAAAAGGATAGGGATTTTGAGCTACAAACATTGCTTTGGTATGAATATTTTTGTAAATGCAAAATGCAATAAAATAGATGTTTGCATGTCTCTAATTATTACAACCCTTTTAATAAGGAGTGATTTTTTGTATATGATAAGGAAAATAGCTCCACTGTCAACATCACCTCCATCTTTAATGTTCTGTATTTCTAGGTTACTGACTTTTCTTGCCGAGAACATTTTAACATACACCACCCTCAATTTTGGCTCTGCTCCACCTTAGGTTCTTAAACCCACATTGGTTTCCCATTCAAAGACAAGCAAAGTCAGTGGACTAATGATCATAACATTCTACTATCTCTGTGACCAGGCAAAATAGTCTGGATTACACATTTATTTACATATAAATATCACCCTGAGAGCTGGGTTGTCTCAGCTGTATAAGTCTATTAAAATCCATTGTCTTGAGGTTTGAAATTGGATTTTAGTTTAATATTTATTTCAATTTTACATATGTGACTTATTAAACACTTATGTGCTTATTTTAACTTTATTTTCACTTATGTCTTTTTGTGTGTGTGTCTGTGCATGTGTGTGTATAAAGGTGCCCATGGAGGCCAGAAGAGGGCACTGTATTCCCTGGAGCTGGAATTAAGGCATTTATGAGCATGCTGATATGGATGTTGAGAACCAAATTTGGGTCCTCTTCCAAACTGTAGATGGAAGTTTCTGTTCTGCCCAGTCCTGCAGTTATTCAGTCCCAACAAAACACACAGAGGCTTATGTTAATTACAAACCGATTGGCCTATTGTCTCAGGCTTATTATTCACTAACCCTTACAACTTAAATCAACCCATAATTCTTTCTACGTTAGCCACGTGACTTGGTACCTTTTATCAGTGAGGCATTTTCATCTTGCTTCCTCTGTGTCTGGCTGTTGACTGTAGACTGAGCCTTTCCTCTTCCCAGAATTCTTCTAGTCTAGTTTTCTTGCCTGGCTACTGGTCAATCAGTGTGTTATTAAACCAATACAATTGACAAATATTTACATGGTACAAATGCATTATTCCACAGCAGCAAGCACTCTTAACAGCTGAGCCACCTAGTCTGGTGTTTTTCTTTATGGTGTACCAGCCTCAAGTATCTTGCTATCGTAACAGAAAACTGAAATACAAGGATTAAAAGTTGACTTACCTTCTAAGCTGAGTTTAATTTTAACTCCAACATATAAGCCATGATGCCTTGAGCTAGTTGTCCCTCTTTATTCTTCATTTTTCTTATCTTCAAAGCAGGGTAAATGTGTATAAATTTCAGCAACGCCAGAAGCCATAGGTGAGAGTTCCAGGTGGAATTTAGAGCTCGGCAAGTAGCCCACTTACTATCTTCTCTTGTTTCTTGTTTCCTTCTTTTCCTTTGTCTTTAATGTTCTGCTACTTAAAAGAGTAGGATAACTACATGATTTTCATCAGGTTCACCTTCTTATTTAGCTTCTCTAGGATCACGAATAATAGGCTCAAAGACCTTTAATTATGATTAGAATCCACTTATGAGTGAATACATACCATAGTCCTCTTTTTGGGTCTGGCTTACCTCACTCAGTAAAGCGTTTTCTATGTCCATCCATTTGCATGCACCGGACTGAGCCCCCCCAAGGTCCAAATGAGGAACAGAAGGATGAAGAAAATGAAAAAGGAAATAAGAACTGCGAGGGATGCGATCACCCACTGATACAAGGGGACTGATCTAATGAGAGTTTACCAAGGCCAGTTGGACTGGGACTGAACAAGGACGCAATCCAACCAGATTCTCTGAATGAGGCCAGATTCTCTGAATGTGGCTGGCCCGGAGTCTTTCTGAAAAGCCATTGACAATGACACTGGGACTTGTTTTCTCTGCATATACTGGATTTTGCAGATCCAGTCTGTCTGGACACTCACCTTCCTGGACCTGGAGGGAGGGGGGAAGAACTTGAACTTCCCAAAGGGCAGGAAACCCTGACTGCTCTTAGGGATGGAGAGGGAGGAGGAGAGGGAGTGGGGAGAGTGGGAGGGTGGTGGGAGGAGGGGCGGAAATGGAAACTTTTATAATTTAATAAAATTATTTAAAAAAAGAGTAGGAGATGATTCAACAAAGAGAAAGGGGACCATAGAAGGGTCCTATGGGACTCTTTTTCTGTTTTGCCTTGTTAAATTTTAAACAGATTTTCAGAAATGACTGCCATGCAAATGTACATCTTAAGTACTAAGTTTTAAAGTTACTTTTGGTGTGTGCTAGTGTGTGTGTGTGTGTGTGTGTGTGTGTGTGTGTGTGTTGTGTATGTAGGATCAGAAGTGTTGATATCAAGTATCTTCTTCAATTGCTCTCCACTTCATGAAATAAGGGAAGTCCTCCCTATGTACCAGGAATTATCTCATTTAGCTAGTCCAGCTAGCCAAATTGCCCTGGCATCCCTTGTCTTTACTTCCTAAGGGCTGGAATTATAGGAGGACCAAAGCACTCATGGCTTTTACATGGGGTCTATGGATCCAAACTCAGGTCCCCATGTTTGTATGGCTCTACCACTGGCACATCTCAGTCCCTGTGTCACTGATGTCATGAAGCCTTTTGTACTCTCTCCTAGCCACCCCTCTCCCTCAACTGTGAACCACTATTCACTGTTCTACATGTATCATCTCATTGTGCTGCATTGCAATAGTGACCCTCAGAACACATTCTGTGGACCAGGTGCTTCAGCACCTCCTAGACACTTGTGGGAAGCACGGATTCTCAGCATCCACTCTCACGTGTACTTAGTAAAAATCTCTGGGAGAGAAATGCAAGTAATTGGATTATAAAAACCCTTCCAGGTAATTTTTAATGTATACCAGAGCCTTAAGGTTAATACTTGTATGTGTGTCTCCAAACAGCACATTATTTAGTTATATATAATTTTAACATTTATGTCAATGAAATTATATTTTTATGCCCTTTGCTGCTTATTGATCTCTATATTATGTATTTGAGATTCATTCATATCCATAGATATACATCTAAGGCCATTCCTTTGCATCTCTTTAGAATTCATTGTTCAATAGATCATAGTTTATTTATACCTTGTAGAGCTTCTGTGGGCAATGCTGCCAGAGCATCATGATTACTTGCCTGGTGCACCCATGCAGGGACACATTGCATAGCCTTTACTAAGCCCTGGAAAGCAACGATGTTTGTAAATGGGGTGAGCAGGCTTTACAGGTCTGGCCTTAGCTGCTTTTTTATTGTTGTATTCAGATACCCGACAGAAGCAACGGGAGGAAGGAAGAGTTCATATTTTTCATTATGGTCTCAGGGACTGAAGTTCATATTAGCAAGAAAGGCATGACAGTCAAGGCAGCTTCACCCATGGTAGCTTTTCCACTAATGGCAGTATCTCCATCATGGCAGTGTTCCCATCCATGGCAACATCCACATTCATGGCAGCATCCCCATCCATGACTTCAGCTCCATTCATGGTGGTGGCCTTGTGAGGCAGTTGCTTCTCACATCTTGATAGACCAGAACATAAAGAGTTTGGGTCAGATGCAGAGTCAGACTGTATCCCTCAAAAGCCTGCCAATAATGACTCAATTTTTCCAGCCATGCCTCTTTCTCCGAAAGTTCCATTATCTCCAAAACAGCGCCACCACCTGGAGAACAAATTAAAACACACAGCCAGGTCGTGGAGGCTCATGCCTTTAATCCCAGCATTCAGGAGGCAGAGGCAGGCTGATCTCTGTGAGTTCTAGGCCAGTCTGGTCTACAAAGTGACTTCCAGGACAGCCAGGATTGTAACATAGAGAAACTGTCTCCAAAAACCACAAAAATCACCAAAAATCCTATGAGCCAGCAGGAATATTTCATATCCAAACTATTCCCATTTTTTTAGAGCACGGTACAGAAGCAATCTGTAATTGGATGTTTCCTGTGCCAACCACCTGTTCCCAAATACCTGGCAGCCACTTACCACACAGAGGCTTATATTAATTATAAATTCTCAACCAATAGCTCAGGCTTATTACTAACTAGCTCTTACATTTTAAGTTAGCCTATGTTCCTTATTTACGCTCTGCCACATGATGGTACCTTTATTAATGCATGACATGTTCATTTCCTGTTCCCTCTGTCTGGCTGGTGACTTCTGACTCCTCCCTTCTCCTTCCCATCATCCTTAGTTTGGTCGCCTTGCCTATACTTCCTGTCTGGTTACTGGCCAATCAGTGTTTTATTAAACCAATTTGACTGACAAATCTTTACAGTGTATAAGAGAATTATTCCACAGCCACAATCAACCTGTCCAAGTTCAGAGGCAGTATGTAGTCATGATGCAGAGGAGACTCTGTCAAAACCTAAGTTGAGACTACATGGTCCTACCTGATCTTGAAATAAAAATTTTCAAAGGCACAAATAGCCAGCATCACTGAGCATTTCTGGAATGAGCTATTAATGTAATGCCACACCTTTTCGAAAGGTCCCCCTCGAGTCTAATATAAACCCAGGAGCCATTCCACTGGATCATCCCCACATGACTGCCTCTAAGTCAGCACATCTCCCAGCACATCTCTACTGAACCTGGAGAATGGAGACAGCTGTGATGTACACGTGCAGTGTTTAATCAGTGGCAGCTGCAGGGGATGATTCAGCACACATGCGTCTGCTTCCAGACACCCTGCAGGACCGCCCAAGGAAAGGGACGTTAGTGCCTCTGAGAACTGGGTTCCATTTCAGGACTGTCTTCATATGGCATGACTCAGGGCTCCGGGTTCTGCTTGGCAGGAGGCAGTGAGAGCAGGTCAACAGAGCTGGAAAGGTGGCACCCAGCATGATGGGTGGTGGTTAGGGAGTGAGGTTATTTTGAGTCCCTTTGAGGTAGGCACAAAGCAGTAAGGTCAAAAGTACCAGAGCCGGCCCCCCACCCCGTGTGCCTGTTGCAGGGTGCCAGTTCCTACACAGCACGCTCTCTCCAAATCTTACCTCCTGGGTTTCTGAAAATAATCCATGTAATGCATTACCCAGGAGCTGGAACATTCTAGTACACAGACATCCCTTCCTTTTCTTTCCCTGGCATTTCCTCTATATCACTGGGACCTAACTACACTCTATGTCATCTTAATTCAAGCAATTCTTACTAAATACCTCCATAACCAAGTTGAGATCTTGATACAGGAAATCAAGAAGTGAATGACAGAGATCTGGTCCCACTGTCAAGGTACCTATGGGAGCACTAGAGTTTCCCATGGACAGTCATTGGGAACTGGTCCAGTGAGCATAGTTTCTCTAAGGGTATCTGATAGTTTCAGCTTGCCTGGGCCATGGGACTATTTGAGAAAAAGTCAGGGTAGACCCCCAAAGAGCTAATGACCCTGGTTCTAAGACCCTAATTCCTATCCCTAATAATTCCCCCTCCCTCTCATATATATACATATATATTACTGTGTGTGTGTGTGCGTGTGTGCGTGTGTGTGTGTGTGTGTGTGTGTGTGTGTGTGTGTAATCACATATCCCAGGCTGGCCTTGAACTCTATAGCCAGGGATAACCTTAAACTTCTTATCCTCCTGTCTGTATCCTCTCAAGTCTGGAATTTTCTCTCAAGGCAGGTGTCATACCTGGTTTATGTGTTGCTAGAGAACAAATCCAGGGCTTTGCACACTGCACTTTAGACAAGTATTTTTGTTAACTGAGCTAAATCCTAGCCCAGGAAAACTGTATTTGATACATTAAGAATACGATTTGGATACCTCCCCCACTCCTGTTTTGTCCCAGGTACTGTTTTCTTTGTAGATAAGTATCTGGAACCACTAATTGTGATTCTATTACTAGTTGGGACAGGCACAGGTGACCTCTTGGTCTGTGCTTCCATGGGAACCACCAGGAAAGAGCTTTAGATTGAGATAGAAAAATCACCCATTATTATAATTCCCACCTGAGATACATGACTTAGGCCCGGAGTCCACTTGTCTTACTGACGTGAACGAGTCAGATTTCTCATGAGTACCTGCAACTCCCGTGTGTTTAACCATCAACTTCACGTATCATCACATAGCTCTGCTGCTTTGGGAATGCACATTGAATAGGATGATCTAATTTCTCCCATGACTCAGATACCCCTCTTCACGCAGCTACAGGAGCCTCTGAGCTCCAGACATTCTTCTTGCTTGGAGGCCTTATTACGAGAAACAGGAGCCACGCACAACATACCCGCAGCCCAGGGGGCCCATCTCAGCAGTGAAGTCAGGCCAGCTTGCAGCGCATCCATCTCTTCCAGATTCTTCGCTGTTGTCCCAGGAGCCCAGGCTTCCTTTACATCGGTGAGGTGGCCTTGACAACTGCAGACACCTAGAGACCTTGTGGGAAGATTCCACCAGGAATATAATGCATGGTACTGTCAGAATGGGGTGCCTGGGAGGCGAGGGGGCCAGAGAATCACCTTGCTGGAAGCTGCAGGCTGTGTCTGTGATTTCCCCTTGGAACTCTCACATTCTCTTGCTTGGTTGGAGGTCAAACAAGTGAGTTTATCTGTTCTCCAGGTAGCTAATAGAGTGACGGGGTTCAGAAGGCAAAGAAGGACATGGGGCGGGAAACACAATCAGCAGTATCAGTATCGCCCAGGACCTGGCCCTCCCGAGCAAAGCCATCTGTGTTTGCCTTTCATGGAATATTAATTGGGCAGCAGCCTTTTCAGACCAAATAATTCCCTGTGGCCTGAAGCTACCATTCTGGATCTGCAGACAGTATTGAGGCATTCTGTCAAATCCCCAAGTTTTAAATTCTTTCTTGAGGTACAAAGCTCCCTTCTGGTCTAAGCTGAATTGAGTTAACGCTGATAAGGAAAGCCCTGAGTTGCTGTGTTGTTCCTTGTTTTGCTTTGTGGTTTGTTTTTTTAAGATCGAATGTAGCCCAGGCTAGCCTTGAACTCACTACGGAGCTGAAGGTGACCTTGAATTTCTGATCCTCCTGTCTCTACCTCCCCAGTGCTAAAATTACGCACCAGCACTGCCAATCCACTTCATGCAGTGCTCAAGATGGGATTCGGGGCTTTGTGCATGCCAGGTAAGCTCTCGATCAACTAAGCTACCTGTCTCAAGGTTATCTTATACAGGGGACATTGAGGGCCAGTTGAGATGGCTCAGTAGATAAAGGTGCTTGCCACGTAAGCCCAGTGGCCTGACTTGAGTTTGATCCCTGCAATGAATGCATGGTGAAGGAGAGAATTGATTCCAAAAGTTGTCCTCTGACTTCTGCACACATGCTGTGGTATGTCTGCACCTGCAGTCTCTCTCTCTCTCTCTCTTTCTCTCTCTCTCTCTTTCTCTCTCTCTCTCTCTCTCTCTCTCTCTCTCACACACACACACACACCACCACCACCACCACCACAAACAACAACAACAATAAATAAAAAAACAAGCCAATGAGAGACTCTGTCTCAAAAAATGAGGTAGATGTTGCCTGAGGAATAATAACCAAGGCTGGTCCCCCAATACACATATGTGCACACATGTGTATATACACATGCACCTGCATACAAATGAATACACATGAAGCACACACACACACACACACACACACACACACACACACACACACCATAGGGCATATCCTGCACTAGGACTGCTAGGGCCACACGGGAGATGGCCTATGTAGATACAGCCTGCAGAGAAACCCTATATGTTCGAAATGATAAAGCCACAGGGAACAGCTGGACTAGGGCTGAGACAGGGCAACAGGGTGACTGCAATAGTAGCATGGAACTAGGCTGAAGCAGAACAAGAGACGACTGTATCTCTCTACCTGTCGCTAGTGGTGCTAGCTGGGGGAGCTTTCTGCCACCTCCTCTCCGGAGCATTAAGAACAGGCAGCAGCACCCTTGAGGTCTCACCTTGAGGTCTGCTCTGTCCAGCTGATCTGTCACTGTAGTGCTGCCCTAGGGAGCGGCTCTAGGGCCAGGTGGCTGAGCAGGGATCCTGGAGCTTCCCTTAGGAGGGCCTTGGGAAATGCTGCCTGACTGTATCTTCTGCCTGCAGACCCTCTAGGGCCTGTCCTAGATAATCACGCAGTCTGGGAAGAGGAGCAGGGAGGTGAAGGGTGGGTACGGCCCTTCATCAGGGTAGCAGATGCAGCTGTTGTGAATGATTGACCTTCGGGACTGAAGGCAGGAGCTAAGCTGATGGGAGGACTCCCCGTGGGGATCTGACTTGCCCCAAGCTACCTGCCCACCAACCTTTCTCTGCCTCCTTGAGGAGGTGTGATACCGGGTTGGGCCTGTGGGTGGGGGTGATGGATGGGTGCCTGCCTCCTGCTACATCTCATTTCTCTGAGTCTGCACTGGCGCTTCATGCCTGCAGCAGCCGCTCCTGAGGAATGAGCTGAGCTGTCACTTCCCCTGTGCACCTGTTTCCTTCAGCCTTGTGAGTGTGAAGGTGCTGGGTGGGAGCGGGGAGCTGCGGTTGTCTGCTCCTGCCGGTCCCCCTGCCTCCCCTCTGTCATCCTGACCTCTGTGCTCAAGTCCCCGGCCTGCAGTAACTCGGTTTCATTCATTCCTCGTATTGTTGTCTTCCTTTTCCTTTGCAGACATTGCCTTCTTCCCACACATGGCCAGAAACATGGGCTCTCCATGCTCTTGTTCCCCACCACACAGACACATGAGGACACCACATTGCGTAGAGGCAGTCACCTCTGCGAGCCCAGCTCATGTCTAGGGGGTCTGTCCTGTGTTCTAAATGGGAGACCACCCACACCAGCCTAGTTCAAGTCCAGGCTTGGTAAACACAAGCCCCCTTATCACTGGTGCCTGTCTGTGCACAGCTGTTCATAGCCCATGTGTTCAACTGAAAATTAGCCAAGAATTTTGCAATAATGTGGAGCCAAGTTTGTGCACTTCCTTCTCAAGGGATGAACCCTATTGTTGTTCTCTCTCCCTCTCCTTCCCTCCCTCCTTCTCTCTCTCTCTCTCCCTCCCTCTCTCTTTCCTGTGTATGTTGGCAGGCCATGCATGTCTCAGAATTATCCAGAAGTAAAGGCACAAGAACTGAGTCACTCAATTAGCAACGCATTTGTGTGTGTGTGTGTGTGTGTGTGTGTGTGTGTGTGTGTGTGTGAGAGAGAGAGAGAGAGAGAGAGAGAGAGAGAGAGAGAGAGAGAGAAGGGGGTTCGGTGAGGCATCCATGGCAGGCCAGCTTCCCTGTGGCTCACTGGAGCATCTCTGACAGTTGCCTTGGTAAAGCGATTAGCACTGTGCTCTGGCTGCAGATGCCATGTTTACAACAAGCCAGGGAATATATCAAACATTGTGGGGAGATTGTGGGGTCGATCTGCTCTTTGCAGAATAGCAGGATTCAATGTCTATGGTATCATAGTGGCATATTGTGTCACTCGGCCACCCCTGGCTTTCAGTGAGGCTAAACACTCACTTTTTGTTTCCCAGCCTCTGCAGCAGAGGAAGGCAAGAGACAAGAAGCCTGTAGGGAGATGGAGGGAGCCAAGTACAGTGGCATTGGGCTCAGCCAGCTACACAGCCCCTTCAGTGGATCTTAAGGTCCATTCATTCATTGGTGGTTCTGGAGACAGAGACAATGACCCCCTAAAAGACACGCTGGTCAATGCATTAATCCCATGTCCCTAGCTCCCAACATTAGTCTCAACCCCATCTCCTCCTCATTCTTACTTTCTCTTTAGAGATCAAAGAACAAGAGAGATAGCCTTGGCTTTGATCAAATTTACATTAAAATATGTCTTTGTCAAATGTAAGGATTCATTATCAGTCACAAATTATTGACAGCTCCATGGTTGCTGGCATCAGTTTGGTGGAATTGCTACCTGTGTGCCAGGATAGAATGGTTGCATGAGCAGGTGTAAAATTGGTTCAATAGTCTCTGCCTTACAGAGGCCATTCTAAATGATGGTCCTTGAAAACTGCCCCCAAATCAGACCCATTGTCCCGGCACCCTTGGTACTCATGGGCTCACCTCTGCGTTACTCTTTGTCTTGATTCAAGTTGGCATTTATTTGAAGACTTGACAGTCTGTGCCCATGATGGAAGCTATCCACTGGGCATGACTGGACTTGGCCTGTGGATCCTGTTTGCTCTACACTATGTATCTTTTGTCCTCCTTGGTCCAATGATACTTCAGATGCATGATTCTCTTGAAAAATATAAATTGAAGTTCAAGAGGGCAAACCTGCAGGCCTTGCTGCAATTGTGGAATCTTCATCTCTTCCGCTTCACTGGCAGTTGCTGAAGAGTTTGGGGTGATGGAGTAACGTGACCTGGTTTGTATTTTCTATGGATCCCTCAACCTGCAGGAAGAGATGAACTAGACCTTAAGGAAGTGGAAACCTACAGGCTGGGAAGCGGGGAAGCACATGGTGCCTGAGAGGAAGGCCTTGAGCAAGACAAGGGCTGCACCCACAGAAAGGAGCTGCAGGAAAGGAAATCCTTGTAGGCAAGAAGGTTAGTCACCAAATCTGGTGACATGTGTTCCTGAGGAACCCAGGATTTTCTCTCAGATATTTGTCTGACACTCTACCTGTCCCACACATCTGCTTTGGCAAGGCCAGGCCCTTGTGTAAGTTGTGAAGGTATAGAGCGTGCGAGAGACCTTCCCTTATTCTGTAATGCTCTTGCATCTCTCAGAATCAAGGGGAAAGAAGCAACGTGGATGCCAATGGATGTCAGTTTCTGCCTAACAGGTGGTTGATCATGTCTACACCTAGGAACAAGGAAGCCAGAGAAAGAATTCATGATGACAGTGTAAACGGAGACAGCTTCATGGCCTTGTGAGTAGGGAGGATGCATCCTCAGCTCCAAAATCATTCACTTGGCTGAGCTGAGTTCAACCCATGACTACCACCATGGTACATGCATTCCCCAGAATTCTCACATTAGGCTGACCGCTATGCCTACCAAAGACAGAAGTGACGACAGAGGAAGCCACACTATACTCTGTGGTAGCACCCAAACCTACAGACTTCCCTCCTCTGATGCCAGGCTCATCAGCTTGGAAAAGACACGCACACTTTTTCTATCCAGGCTCAGTTTTACTCTAAGCCCAGCCATAGAGTTAGCGTAGACATAACCCTTCAGAGGGCCTGACCCACAAGGATCTGTCTGTTACCATGGTTTTCTATCAGGCTCCGAGTGCCCACCCCTTTACTCTTTGACATGGAGGTGCTGCCTGTCGGGAAACTTTGCTCGATGTTGGCAGGACTGTCAGCCACTGAGGCGTGACATACACTGCAACAGGAAGCATGCGCTAAATGCGGAGACGGGTTCCTATCTCAACCGCACCAGCTTGTTCTACACTGGAAGGCATTTGGCGGCTATTCACAGGAGCTGAGCCCCAGCCACGGGGATTAAACAAGCACAAGCCAGGGCCTCCTTTCCACACCTGGCCCCTTCTCATCTTCTCAGTCTCAGCTGACTGGCCCCTCCCTGAAGCATCCTTCTGTGGTGTTTTCCTCGCGGCTACGACAAATACCCGATAAAAGCAGCTCCAGGACGTTGCTACTGTTGCTGTTGGCTTGCCTTTTGGATCACATTTTGAGGAATGAAGACCATCATCATGGGAAGGCATAGATGGTATCAGGACCGTGAGACAGCTGATCACATTGTCTCTACCACTGGGAAGCAGAGAGAGATGGATGCTGGTCCTCAGAGCTCTCTCTCCTTTTCATTCAGTTCAAGGCCCCCAACCCATGGGATGGTACAAGCAATTTAGTGAAGGAGAGGATTTACTTGGCTCCCATGTCCTGGAAATAATCCATCACTGAGGGGAATCAGGGCAGGAACTCAAGCAGGAGCGATGAGGGGAAGCTGCGTACAGGCCTACTCTCTCTGACTTGCTCGGCTTGCTTTCTTACAGCTCAGCTCTTCCCCACCCCCCTCCTAGAGATGGCACTATTCACAATGCCCCCTCAGGGATGGCACCATTCACAATGCCCTCCCCAGGGATGGCACCGCTCACAATGGCCCGGGCCTTCCTCTATCAATCAGCGACTAAGAGTATGCCACACAGACATGACCACAGGCCAGTCTGCCGGAGGTCATTCTTCAGCTGAACTGCCCTCTTCCCAGGTGTCTCTGCATGTGTGTCAAGTTGACAGCTGAAGCTAGCTAGGACACCTGCCCTAGTTTGTTTTTCTGTTGCTGTGGTAGGAAAGAAAGGGTTTCTTTCATCTTCCAGCTCAGAGTCCATCATGAAGGGCCATCAGAGCAAGACCTTGGGGCAGGAACCTGAAGGCAGGACCTAGGAACTCTACTTCACTGCCTTGTTCCCCTGGCTTGCTCAGCCTGCTTTCTTATAACACCCAGGGCCACCACCCAGAGATGACACCATCGTCAGGGAGAGAGGCCCTCCAATATCAGTTGTTAATCAAGAAAACGCCCTCACAGATTTGCCTGCAGGCCAACACGATGGGAACATTTTCTCAATTGGCAGAAACTAATCAAGACACCTACCTGGACCAGCCTGTCCAAGTCGTAGCCCCTGTATCACATCCTTCCTGTTACATCTCCTTGTTTCTCTTGGTGACACTTGGAATGCTTTTGAGGACATAGTCCCTGACAATCTGCCTCTCCCAATTACACTCTGAGCTCCGTCGGAATGGAGACCTCTGTCTCCAGTACATCCTGCCACTGAGCATGGGATCTGGGACTTGAATACCGGCGGAGTGCACAGACAGATGAATAAAAGATCAGCGGTTCATTTTGCATGGATACTGCCCCTCCCTGTTTCTGAGCTGATGGGCTCAGGGCTGTGGTTCTGAAGAATGACAAGCTTGGGAGCAGAAGTCCCTTGAGTCATAGCAAAGAGACGGAAAGAGCAGACAGGTCTCCAATGGAGCTGTCGCCTGTTCTCTCATCAGTGCCGACCAGAACATGAATGGAAATATGGCATCTCCCAGATTGCACTAGAAGGGACTTGAGGAGATGAGTCAGGTGAGTGGACAAGTGGAGAACCCTTCTAGAGGAGCTTTGCAGACTTCCCCAGATGACGGTGAGGTGGGATCTTAAAGAAAAGTCAAGGTGAATAGTTATCATACTGAAGCCAGCATCTCTATCCCAGAAGTGGAGCGGACAGAATTGTTCCTATGTGATTAGACTCCTGGGTCTCACAAAACACCTTCGTTTTTTCTTACTCCTGGACTCCGTGAAATAACATGGCAAATGACATGGTGTGCAAGTGTCTATACAATTACCAGGGGAGAAGGGACAAGGGTTTTCCCATAGTCTCAGAAGAGTCTGTGCTTTCCAATCTTGGTTAAAGGCAGTGTTCAGAGGCACCCTCATGGTGAGGTCATAGAGATCATAATTCTAAAGGAAGTAGCTGTGAACTCACAACCTCCACATGGACCACCAAGAGTCTCCCCAACCTGTGTCCGCTCCTGGTGAGCAGCCTGTGTTTGATGGGGCAGTCTACTGGGCTTCAGTGTTGGCTGTGAATTGATGGCCACCATTTGGGTAGGAGGCGGCTGCAGCGATGTAGAGGAGAGACAGGACATGACAAAAGCTGGTGGTATTCTTGCCCATGTCTCTCCCCGTGTGCTCTGGTCCCCACATTCCTTCTTGGTTTGTCACTTGCAGGTGCTCAAAGCTTTAAGTCTCAGACTGGATTGGTTGTCTTGTGGCTATGACAACACAACAGGGGAAAGCCATTTCCTGAAGGGTGATGTCCTGGTTTACTTTTGCTGTTGCCGTGATAAATGCCACGGCCCCAAACAACTTAGGACAGGAAAGGGTTTATTTCGTCTCACACTTTACAAGGGAAGTCAAGGCAGGAATCTGGAGGCAGGAACTGAAGCAGAAACCTCAGGGGAACACTACTCCCTGGCTTGCTCTGCTAGCTTCCTTCTCCAGCCCAGGCCCACCTGCTGAGAGATAGTTCTGCCCACAGTGGGGCGGGGGACCTCTTATATCAAGGAGCAATTAAGAAAATGCCCCACCTAGGGCTAGAGAGAGATTTCAGTGATTAGGAGTGATGGCTACTCTTCCAGAGGGCCCAGGTTCATTTCCTAGCATCCACGGGACATCTTGCAACCATCTGTAACTTCAGTACCAGGGCGTCTGATGCCTTCTCTTATTCTTCCTGGGCCCTAGCCGCACAGATGGTGCAAAGACATACATGCAGGCCAAACAGCCGTACATGTTTTGGGTTTTTGTTGTTGCTGTTATTGTTGATGTTGTTTTGTAGAAAATTCTCCACAGATGTGGTCATAGGTCAACATTATGAAGGCAATTTCTCAAGTAAGATGCCCTCTTTCCTAGTATGTCTCAGTTTGTGCCAAGTTTATAAAAACTAACCAGAAAGGGTAGGGTTTTTTTCCTTACAGTTTAAGGGCCCTGTCCTGTCCCTGTCATGGTAGGGAAGTCATGGTGGCAAGAGCTTGGGGCAGCTGGTCATGTTGCATGTGTAGTCAAGAAGCAGTGAGATATGCATGCATGCATGCTGGTGTTCACCCCCCTTCTCTGTTTTATAGACTGAAGGTCCTCTGAATGTCCACACTGACATCTTCCCTCATCAGTTAATCTAATCAAGACAAACCCTCACAGACACACCCAGAGTCTGCATAGTACCTCACAGAAGTACCTGGAGGTTTATTGATGACGAAGTTAACCATCCCATAGGCTGAGAAGTGTTGGGACTCTCTCCCTGCTAGGAAATAGATGGCAGTGTTCTGGCCAAGCCCTACCCATGGGCTAACTACATCAGAGTCATCTGGATTACTTGTTAGAAATGTAGATTTTTACAGTTGTGCATGGAGGTATACTCCTCTAATCCCAGCACTGAGAAGACTGGAGCAAGAAGATCTTGAGTTCAGGCCAAGCCTGGGCTACATGACTTCTGGGCTAGCCTAAATAATGAAGTAATATTCTGTCTCAGAGGACAAACCAACAAAACCATGCAGGTGACAGAGCCCATGCCCAGTTCCACACAGTCAACCAGTCAGGACGAGAAACAGGATCTGTGCTTTGGATTGATTCTGCAAGTCTTCATTCTGATGCATGACAAAATTTGTGCCTTGACCCTGGGGGAAAATTCTAGACTTCTTCAAATTGGCTTCATATTGTGCAAAGCTTTTCTTGGCTCGTATCCATTTCTCTTCTAGTTTATGACAACCCAAATTCTCTCTGCCCTTCAGGTTTACCTCAGCTTCCTGACACACCACAAGTCTTTTTCAGATTTCTGCAGGTTTTATTAGCTTTGTTCTTCCAGCTCCTGGCAGTTCTACCCTGTTCCTTTTTCCCTTTATGTGACTCTGGTTCTCTCAATTCAGTTACAGTAACAAATGTGGTAACTCCACTAATCCTGCCTTATGTGAGCTCTTTTTCTCTCCTCCCCCCTCTCTCTTTCTGGGTTTTCAACTGTCTCTAGAGGGGAGAGTACCATTCAGTAAAGAGTCTTCTCCACAGTTGATCTGACTCTCACCATGGTGGCTAGCTGGTTTTAGGCTCCACCAAACAGAAACCAAGCGGTCTTACCTCGCCAACTGCTGGGGATGACAGACCTTTCCAGAATCAGAACCTCCCTGCCTCCCTTCTTCTTTGTGTGTATGTGTGTGTGTGTGTACATTTGTACACGTGAGCTCGCTTTTGTGTGTCTGATGATATACATGAAGCATTTGGAGGCCAGAGGCCAATGCCAAGTGTTTTCCCTGATGGCTCTCCATCAAGTCCCCCGCTGAACCTGGAACTTACCGTGTAGGCCCCAGTGGCTGTCCAGTGAGCTCCTGTAATCCTCCTAGCTCTACCTGCCCAGGACCAAGATTACAGGCCCACACTCTCCTAAGCAGACGTTTTATGTGGCTGTTGGATATCAAACTCAGGGCCTCATGCTTACAGGCCGAGCCAGCTCCCCCGCCACCTTCTGCTCTATAGCTTAGTGTTCTAAGACTGTCTTTCCTCTCACTACTTCCTCTTGAAGTGGTAGAAAATGGGCCCAGAAGTTTTTGAATTATATTCGTCAAAAAGTGTGTTCATGCAAGGAGTTGGCTGGCCACCACGGTTTGAGAACTGCTCAGTTCCATCCACCATTGTTTGTCTCTCATCCAAGACCTCCAGGGAGCAGTTTTCTTCGGGTCTTGCTGTCGTGGAGATTTGAACGTTCCCCCTGAAAGAGCCATGCTGAAGGTGTGGTCATCACTCTGTGTGCTTTGAGGACTTGATGGAAGTGTTAGGAGGTGGGGCCTAGTGGGAGGAAGTTAGGTCACTGGAGGAGTGTCCTGGCGGGACTGTTGAGTCTCTCTTGTCCTGTCCCCTTTCTCTCTCTGTTTCCCAGCTGCCCTGAAGTGGACAAGTCTCCTCTCCCATGCATTTTTCACCATCATCTATTCTTTCATCTCAGGCTCTAGCCAAAGAAGTCAGGCAGCTGATCAAAACGCCCCAAACCGCAAGGCAACATCAACCCTTCTTCTCTGGATTATCTCATAGTTTGCTCAGTAACAGAAAGCTAACAACACAGGGTCCAGAGATGGCCAAGGCTTTAAGCTCAGTGCTTCCCTGAGAACCTAGTCAGGACTTTGAAAGGAAGCCTTGGACAGGTCAGAGGCCAAAATCTATGAGATGCCTGAGAGCCGGGTACGGCTCAGCCGGTTTCCACCCCGTGAGTCCAGACATCTCGATAAGCTTCAGTGAACATCTGGAGGCATTTTGGCAGCTTGCTAAAATCACATTCCATACATAGAAAGTTTGGTCCATTCCTTAGCCTCGTGTCAGACTTTGCTCTTTCTCTTTCCTTTTGGAAACCATAATGAAATGGGCGATAAATCCATTTTAATACCTTTCCCGTAATCCATCAGGCATTGGGAAAACAGTGGGTTTTGAGAGTTCTCCCAAGGGAACATCTGAGTTTTACAAAGTCATTTGAAACCCCCTTTCCAGTACATGTGGCATCACCTTTCCACAGTCTTTAGGCATGACATAATTTCCATCTGCATTTTCCCTCTGCTCTTGACGGGTTCACTGGAATCCCTGCGAGTCGTAACAGAGATGTCAACTGCAGAGGCTGATGAAGTCCGAGGACCACGTCCCCTTTCATTAGGGTGTTCTTTATTCTTTCTGGAAGCCTTAAGAAGCACAGTTGCTCTGTGACCAAAGCTTGTTCTCCTTTTATTAAAAAGATGGCTCTGAGGGACTCGGAATACAAGGCTTGGAGTTTTAGAAATCGAGAACGGGCATGACCTGCTCGTTCCTTTTCCTGCACGTTAGCTGTTTGCACATTTTAGGAAGGATGTACAGCTATGCCTTGGCTGCATTTTTACTAGACTCTATTTGCTGAGCACCAGCTAGGTGGAAGACAGCAGAGAAGAACCACAGTCATTTCTTCCAGAATGAGCAACATGCTGAAATCCAGGCTGGCAACTGTTCCGCATCCACAGTCTGGGGGACAGAAAATAAGCCACGCTTTAATATTATAGATCCAATTTAGATCTTGGAGTCAACGGGCTGTGTGGCATGTGTGACAGCTCCCTGCCACTAAATGTAAGCATCGGAAGGTGCGTGTGTTAGTTCATTTATCTGTTTCTCTAGCAAAATACCCGGAGCTAGGTAATTTACAGAGAAAAAGAGGCTTCCTTAACTCACGATTTGGAATGTTGGGAGTGTAAGATGGGAAGCCTCATTGACTTATTCACTGGTAAAGGTCTCGTGGTGGACAGCATTGTGGGAGAGAAAGAGGTCAAATGACAGACAAGAAAGGAACCCAGATCATCACAGGTTATTCTTAATAACAATTTATTCTCATGAGATGGCACTCCTTCCTGAAGACCTAGTCACTGCCCCCCAAGGAGCCACCTTTCGCAGGCTTCACCACCAGGGCTGAGAACGTGGCTCAGTGGAGAAAGGGCTGTTCCCTCAAGTCTGAGGATCTGAGTTCTAGCCTCCAGCACCCATGGAAAAACCAGATACAGTGGTGCACACTTGTAATCCCAGTACTCAGGAGACAGAGGCAGAAGGATGGCTGGAGCTAACTAACTGGCCAGGCCCGTCTAGCCAAATCAGGGAGATCCAGGTGCAAAGAGAGGCCCTGTCTCAAAAAACAAGGTAGAGAGGGAGTTGAGGAAGACCCTCAATTGTTGACCTCTGGCATATGTGAGGACACACACACATATACACATGTGTACACGTAACATGCTGAGATATCTAGTATTGCATGTGTTTAAGGACTCTCTCAGTAGTCATTAATTGACTCCAGCTCTTCTCATAGGAGGCGGAGGCTTGTGAGATTTCCCTGAGACCAACATCAGAGAAGTTTTAATAGCAGACAGAGACCATTACAGAAAGTCACGACTGGTCAAAATGCAGAGAACTATGGGTGTACCTCCCCAGTTGATGCATCTACAATACAACCCTTATACCTAAAGTTCAGTGGACAGCATGTAAGGAGGGGAGGGGAGGTTGAAAGAGCCCGAGGACCAGTGTTGGATGTTTGCTGTGACATAGTGCATTCTATGTACGACAAAGTGTATCCAGGATCTCAGCAATGTGGTTGCCTAAACAAGACCTGTTTCTTTGCCTTAAATCCACGAGACCATCACAGAACCCTGGGTAGCAAGGTCTCTGCTAGGAACTACAGCAACAGAGATACAAGGTCTCTACCTTTTCATCTTTAGTGAGCTCAAAGTCTAGAGTCCCAGGAAAGGCGTCCCATTTGTATATCTGCTTGGTGGCTGGAACAGTGTGGTGTCAAGAGGAGAAAATGGATTTGATCCTTTATGGCCTGACCCCACCCTCCATAAAAAAATCCAAGGCAGACTGAGTGAGATACAAGAGCCACGACTCACAGAGTAAGAGATAACGAAGGAGTTATCTAGACTTGCTCCATCAGGACAGGTCCTAGACAGTGCCAAACCAGCTCCCACCCAGAAATATCTAAAAGGCCTTGAGCTGAGCCTCCAAGGACATCTTCATAGCCCATCTTCATTGCCTGAGAGACAGCAGAGGATCGCCATTGTTTGGAACTCATCTCCCATTGGAAATTTAGGAATGAGTCAGCAACTTCCAAACTCCACGTTCCCTGTTCACTCTGCATTATTCTATGTCATGGGTAAGGGCATGACCCTGATATTGCTTCCAGTGAACATGTGTTCTCTAATGCCATTAACGTCGAATTGAACCCTGAAGCCCATGGCAGAGAGCTGAGTACGGGAGTCAGTTGAACTGTTAATCCTCGGTGGTCCCACGACTGCGTTGTCACCACGTTCTTTGTAATGACATCCTGATCCTCCATTGAAATGACTCACTTGTCCCCATTGTCCCCTGCACCCGTGTTTCAGAACACTCCATGTAACTTTGGGCATGACTTACGTACATATCCCTACTTCCATGTTTGGTGTCCTGTTGGCCCACAATAGCTGGCATGGACAGTATCATCAGTGATCAAACTTGCCCAGAACGGATGTGTGAGGATGTTTCTCCCTACTGTAAAAATCACGCAGCTGTTGCTGACACCTGCTCCATCTGCTATGTCATAGGACCTCTTCCTGAAAGAATCTCTATCTGAGGAAACAGACTTAAGGGGGTTAGAGGATTTTCCAAGACTACTGTACCACACAAGTTCCAGGTCTTCAACGATCCCAGTAACTCCCAAGACTGTGGCACAGATCCCTGTGAGACACTGCCTGCTTTCAGCTGTCCTGGACATAGCTACTACCTGAGTCTTGCTTCCCCACTTCTTGTGTCAGAAAGAGAGGTAGTAACATGTGAAGTTTCCCCACAAAGAGGTGCTGGAAAAATGGGTGACTGTTGTGAGGATTAAGATGTGTACCAAGTCCCAAAGCATTTCCCTCCGAATTATTTCTCAACTACAAAGGAGAAGCAGTCACTTTGCATTACAGACAACTGATAGGTACAACCTCACTCAAGCGATCAAAGCCAGCATCTTCAATACTGGGCCAAAAGGCATCCAGTGGCTCTTGATGATGCCCTGGGTAGGATCAAACACTGTGATGGGCTTCCTGCCAGAAACGTGGGAGACATAGCCAATGTGCTTCTGGTCCGGCCGGTACTCTCCAAGCATGTTCAGAAATAGAGACACAGGAACCATTCCAGATTAGAGACCACTGAATACAGTGTTAGAATCCATGGGAGTTAGAGCCACAAACAGGGAAAAACAAGTTATAAAATGCCTTACTGAGACAAGTAGTGAAATTTGATTATTGACTATAAACAGTATACACATGGTAGATTTTCTGATTGGGTTAGCTCTTCCATGTGTATATCAGAGAATATTCTTGGGGAGTACACACCGAAGAAGTTAGGGTTCTCTAGACAAGATGGCTCCAAGTTACTCAGAATGTTCTAGAAATCTTAACATGGTATGTATAGGAGACATATGGAAATCATGAGAAGGTCAACAAGGTTAAGATACAACTACTATGAAGACCCTGGTAAATGTTCTGGGGGAGGGGGGTGGTCGCAAATAGCCCTTGCAAATTTTCTGAGATTTCAAGAACATCATGATGTTAAAAATTGTAAGGATATATTTCAAAGTTGTGGCTCCGAGGACAGACACTGAGCTGGAGCACCATAATGCATGATTTAAAAGTAGGAGCATATTTTAGGAAGCGTGTCGTTCCCTGACTGATACTGTTGCACGAGTACTGCCCAGTGTAAGCATCAGATGTGTGCTTCGGGTCAGTTATGCCCTGGCTGTGATCAAGGGATCCAGAACACCCGAGTGGAGCGGGCTGCTGCTGCTGTCACGTGTCACTGGTCTCCAATTGCTGGTCCTGTCTGTGGAGGTTGTGAAACCTTCAGAAAGTGGCACCTTGGTAGAGGAAGTGGGTCACTAGGGGAGGCTTTGGGGTTTCAGAGTCCCATCCTACTTCTTATTTAGGGTCTGCATCCAGTGGACACAATATGCCCACCCACCTCACACTCCTCCCTGGCGTCTTCCCCACCAAGATGAACTGTGTTCCTCTTAGACCGAAAGCCAAAACAAGGCTTCCTTCCTTCCTTCCTTCCTTCAGTTATTTCCTGTCAGATTTGTCATTTAATGAGAAAATTCATTAATACATATAGAAAGTTAGAAGTACAGCTAAGGTATGGTTATGGGTAATAAGTAGGGCCTATGGAGGTGGCTAAAGGTGGGTAAAGCAATGGCTATGCAAGTATGAAGACCAAGTTCAACTCCTCAGCGCCCTTGTAAATACCAGGAGAGTATAGTGACCTGCCTGTAATCCTAGACAGAGACAGAGGGTCCTAGCAGAACCAGTGAGCTCTGGGACCAAGTGAGAGACCCAGCCTTGATATATATATATATATATATATATATATATATATACACATATATATATATATATCCTTGATATGTATATATACATACATATATATGTGTATATGTGTGTATGTGTGTGTTTATATATATGTATGTATATGAAAGTTATTGAGAGGACAGCTGATGTCAATCAATGGCCCCTACATGCATGTGCCCGTACATGTATATACACACACTTTGTGTGAAAACCTTCATATGTATTATGTATATGCATTCCCAAATATGTGTGAGCACATGTGCTCTTGCGCGCACACACACCACACACACACATAAAGATCTAATGCATACATAAATTAGTGATTTAGTTCTTATATCACCAAATGTATGTTGTATGTAAACACTCTCATACAATGGCAGTGAGGAGGGTACACATCAACTATGCCACACTTTAATACAACGGCCAGTGCAGAGACTGTACATCAACTTCCATAAACACAGGAGGAACGCCTGGTGCTGCGATGTTATGACAACCGTCACTAGACAGTAGGTATCACCCAGCCTCACTAGAGTCTGATGGGACCACCATCTTATCAGGAGTTGGTCGCTGAGTGCAGCATCACTATCAGTCCCATGACTACATCTGCTATTAAATACTGCACTTCCCCGACAGCAGCTGTGTAACCACCGGCAACATACAGAACCTCCCTGTGCCTCAGTTCCCTGCTTGCAAATATAGATAATGAAGAAGCTGCCTACTGGGGTTTCCTGAGGACGAAATGAAATGATGCACACAGGCAAGGGGAGCCTGGAGCTTCATAAGTAATCATTAGGTGTTTGCTAGAATTACCAGCCAGCGGGAAGGGCGGTGCTTGGTGCCGTCCCATTTGCCTGTGAGGTATGGCCCCTTGATTTGTCGGACCACCTGCAGGGATGCGTTTCTAAAGATGAAAAACTTGGGATTTGATTTGGGGGCCATTTCATCAGACATACTCCGTCCTCCAAAGGCTTCAGTGCACTTAACAAGAATTAATGAAAAATTGGCAGCCTGATATTTTTGGCCCAGCCAAAATGTGTGTGGAGTCTCTCTGCTAATTAAGCCTCCACATTTCTCCCAGAGCGATGCAACCTGTAGGTTTTCCTGAATTAGGTGTTTGTTTTTACTTCCAGATGGCAGATGCCCCGAAGTTTCAGGAATCTGAAACCATAGCTGAAACTTAGACTAAAAGAAGAAATTAAATGCCACAAAAATAAGATAAAATAAGATTTAAAAAACAGTTCATTTTGGTGAGATGCCTTCCATTTGTTCAAAACTCTAGTTTAAATGAAAATTATCAACCAGCTGACAAAGATTGACATATAGTCACTGGGCAGGAGCCACTGACACTGTAGGGTTTGTAGATAAATATAAGGTGTGGGATTTAGAGCTGTCCAGAACAAAAGAGAGGGAGGAGGGAGGAAGGGATGGAGGAGGGAAGGGAGAGGGGAAAGAAGGGAGAGAGGGAGGGAGTGAGAGAGAGAGAGAGAGAGAGAGAGAGAGAGAGAGAGAGAGAGAGAGGAGAGAGAGAGAGAGAGAGAGAGAGAGAGAGAGAGAGAGATCTACAATAATTATTACTAGGCAGGGTCTAAACTTACTAGCTAACCTTTGAGTAGGTATGACTATGAACAATTATGTTGACTGGAATAAGCAATTAGGAAAGACCCCCCCTAAGGGAAAACACACTGTTTTCCAGGCTGGGCCCTGAGCTGTGTAAGAAGGAGGAGGGGAGCCGGACAGCCTCTCCTGTCTGACTCTGCTTCCTGCCTGCAGAAGCAAATGGCCGGCCGGCTCACTGTCTTGCCCTGAAGCCTTCTCCACTATGGCAGACCACGCTTTGGTCAGGGTGTTTGGTCATTGCAACAAGAAAAATAAAACAAAGCCAAGGGCCAAAACAATGGCTAGGACCAGAGACAGAGAGAATATAGATTTCATTTCAACTACGGGAGCCCCACAAAGGATGTTCAACATCGGATGTCGTGGACTTATTCACATTCTAGAAAAAGCAAAGAAAGAAATTTATTCTGCTAGTGATATAAACAGAGCCCAAAGCAGAATGACTACAAGAGGAAGCAGTCAGATGTGTTCAGGTCGGTGGATGGTTCTAGGTTAGAAGCAGGTGAGGCAGAAGGGAGCCATAAGTCTATTCCATAGGCTGAGCCGTCAGGTCTTGACATTGAGATTGGACTGGGCTGGTCTAGGGTGTTGAAGAAGAGAGGACAGCCAAGGGCAGCTCCTAGTTATAGAAAAAGGCTGGACTTGAACATATCATGGTGGGAAGAAATATGGGATAAAAGCCAGAAGCATTGAAACGTGAGATAGCCCAGAGGCCAAGCCAGGAAAAGGAGGAGTCTTTCTTTAATCCTAGAGAGAGAGTTACAGAACAGAAAAGTGTACGAGACATGTTTGAAGTCAGGATAGAAAAATGCCAGAACAAAGAAAATAGATTTCTTCCTAAAGGCAAAATATAGTGACCTTAGGATTCTGAACAGATTGGAAAGCTCCCAGCAGGCCCCGGTGCTTAGAACGTACCCACCAGCTTCCTAATGACCCATTCTCACTCTCAACGGCTGCAGGAGTGTCTTCTGTCTGGCATAAATCTCTCCATTGGTTCTCCAGAAAGTACCCTCCCCACACACACAGCTACCTCACTGCGTTTTAAAACATTTCAATTCCCTTTTAAGGCTGTTGGTGGGCCGACATGTTTACCAAACCATCGGCAATTTCACACACTCAAATTGCCGTCTCCAACTTCTATGAATAAAAGATCTTTATGTTCTCTAGTCGTGAAGTTTACCGGCAATTTCTATGCAGAGCGTTCCTTCTGGGCCTGCGTTTGGGGGCTCTGAGAACACATCTGCTAGCTACCATACTGGAGAATTCCCAAGGAAAGTGGGGTGTTTTTCTGTGGAAGGCTGGGCAGCTCCCATTCTTTTTCAACGGGCACTTCACAGAATGACTCTGCATTTGGCCAAGCAAGGAAACCTTCAAGGGTGAGCTTGTTTGGGTCATAAGAGGTGGTTCTGGAAATGCTTGTGATGGCACAGGTGACTCCATACTGATGGAACCTCAGTGGGTGATTTCTGTCAGGAAGGATTTGAGGCAGCGGCTGTTAATTCCTATATCTCTGCAGAGCAACGATTTCTTACTGTTCTCATCTTGTATTGAGCTGTAGATCCAGCCCTTTCTCTGGGACTATGAGGTAAAAGGGAACTAGAGAACACCAAGAGCTTAAGAGCAAGCAAGGGCCCTTCTTTGGGCATTGCAGCAGGAGACCTACCTCATCCCACCCCCATGGGCGAGCTGGCCCCCTCACTCGGGAGAGATAGCCCCACCTCACACCACAGGCATAGGAGAGCTAGCTCCATACCTCTCCTGAGGTGCATGGTCCTACTGGCCTGGACTGACAGCATCTTGGACCTTCGATTGGTCCACCCTTGCATCTACTCATCCATGACCTGCTGGAGTGCAGAACAGACTGGTCCTGCCGGAACAATAACTGCATGATCTCCATGACTCGGGCAGCAGCAGGATGTTCAAGAGGAGTTTTGGTGAGGATCTGGTGATGATGGGTGTCAGAGGACTTGAACCAGACCAATGACTCATTGCAATGGGCATTTAGTGGGCAGGGCTGATTGGACAAAAGAGTATATTGTGTGACACACTGCAGCACCCAGTGCCACAAGAATGAATGAAGAGGTGATGGAAAGACAGAGCCGAGAGGTGGCTTTTTGTGTGGGTGTTGTTTTGTTTGTAATTGATTTGGGGGGCTCTTTCGGGGGGTGGTGCTGCAGGGGTGAGGGGAGGATGTGGAGGGCCTGGGAGGTGAGCAGGATTGGGGTTCATGATGTGAATTTCCCAAAGAGTCAATGAAGAATTATATAAAAAGGAAGAAAGAGCAAGCAAAGGCTTCACATTCAGATAGGCCCAGGCTTGGGAGCTTAGTTATGAGACAATGAAATTGTCCACTCTAGCTTAGTGTCCTTACCTGTACAGGGGTGTGATGACAAAAATCCTTTTGTAGACTTGTTGGGATCATTAAGTAAGATTATATATACATACACACACACACACACACACACACACACACACACACACACACACATATATATATATATATATATATATCTTATAGTGAGTTCAAGGTTTTTAAAATCTTATATTATAGTCATGTTGAAAGCAGTGTTCTACATTAAACCATAGATGAACAGGATTTAATGATGTAGAAAGGATGTACCAGAATGGTAGAATAATTGGGAAGGCATCATGAACATCAGAATTGAGCCCCAAGAAGTGTATACACACAAAACTTCGTACTTCCACAGCATTTAACATCATGCATTCTAGTTGCAATGTGCCCGATGATAAAGGATACAGTTCATTTATGATTCTCCTAGTAGTTATGGAACATAGTATAGTGAAAGACACTCATAATGAATTGGTAGGTATTGGGTGGATGGATGGACAGATGGATAGATGCCCGGATAGATAGATGACAGATGGAAGGATGGATGGGTGGATGGGAGGGTGGGTGGGTTGATGGATAGATGTGGTGGGTAGGTGGGTGGATGGATGGATAGATAGATAGGGTAGGTGGGTGGATAAATGTATTGATGGATGGATGGGTAGGCAGATGCATAGAAATGGGTGGATGATTGATAAATGGGTATGTGGGTATATGGATGAATAGATAGGGTGTGTGGATAAATGGATTGATGGTTTGGGTAAATGGGAAGGTGGGTGGTGGATGGATAAATGGCTGGATGGATAGATGAAGAGATGGCTAGAGGGATGGGTTTGTGGGTTGATCTAAGTATTAATGGGTGGGTAGAGGGATGGGTGCAAGGATGAATGGATAAATGAGTACATGTATGTAGGGATAGACGGATCTGAAAAGATAGAAGTATGACATACTAGCAAACAGAAAAGGCAAGGCAAGTACATGGATGTCTGGAGCAGACAGGTAACTACACTGTGGGATCTTTTGATTTTCAGTGTGATTGGCTCTAAGGTGAAAGTTCTTGTAGACACTTCAGACAAGTCTGGTGAGAAGAACAGCACAGGCTCACATCACAAAGCACCCTAGGGCTTTGTTCTCGCTCTCTAAGACAGGCAACCTCTTCTTGGTCAAGCTACAGAGAGTCACAGAGATGTCTAACCAAAGAAATCTACATGTACAGATGTGGGATGAATAGCTTGTGGGAGTTAAAGTGTCTTACCCAAGGCCACATTTTCATATCATTATAATACCATAGAACAAATGCCTTTTGCTGGGACTCACTTCCCAGCTATCTGCTTACCCATAATTTACCACTGATTAGAACTAAGCAATTATCATTGCAATTTGTCTTTATTGGCCTCATTTTCCACTCGAAGAAACCAAGCCATCATCATTTTTTTTTCCGGGAGTATAATTCTCGGCCCTTTTGAAATTTATGTCCTATTTATTATTTATTTCATTCATAGTATCGCTCCATCCTAAGTGGTTGATTTTGTGTATCTTTGGAGTGAGCTAAAATTAAACTAGATTTTGAAAAATTACTCAAGTTTGTCAACACACCTGATTAAAGGGATGACATCATGGGTGCTGATGATCTAGACAGGAAGTCCTCTTAGAAGCTTGAGAGTCCACAGATGGAACTTGGAAACAGAGCAAGCTGCTCAGCTTTGCCCACAAAGAAGCATTGGTCCAGGCAAAAATGAATTGACTCAGAAGAAGTTACTCCTTGGACTAGTCCCATTCTAAAAGGACTTAAACTGGCATAACCATTTTCATAGGTAGGAAATGCTTAGAATATCAGTAGAAATGACTTTGCCTTTAACAGTGTTTGCTGTCCTTGCAGAAAACCCAAGTTCTGTTCCCAGCACCCATATCACATGGCTCACAACTGTCAATAAGCCCCGGCCACAGGGGATTCAGTGCTTTTGATCAATCTGGGCATCTTCCATATACATACACACACACACACACACACACACACACACACACACACACACATACACCACATAAAAAATTTTAAATACATAGAATTAGATTTTCATGCTTTTGTGTATGTATGTGTGTATATGTTTTTATATGTGTTTGTGTGTGTGTGTATATGTGCATATGTGTGGTATTAGATACATATGTGTTGCAAGGAACCGCTTGTTTGTCCTGGCCCCCCGGCTAGCTTAGCCCCGAAATAACCACACAGAAATTGTATTCATTAAAACACTGTTTGGCTCATTAGCTCTAACTTTTTATTAGCTAACTCTTACATTTTAGTTTAACCCATTTCTATTAATCTGTGTATTGCCACATGGCAGTGGCTTACCAGCTAAGTTTTGGCACCATGTCTTACTCTGGTGGCAGATCCATGGTGTCTCCCTGGCTTTGCCTTCTTCCCCCCAGAATTCAGTTCCATCTTCCCCACTTGCCTAAGTTCTGCCCTATCAACAGGCCAGGGTAGTTTCTTTATTCATTGACCAATGAAAGCAACACATAGACAGAAGGACCTCCCACACCACATATGTGCATGCAGGTAGAGGACAGACCACAGTCTTAGCCATCATTACCTAGGCACTACCTCCTTTACTTTTGAGATGGGGGTCCCTTGTTAGACAGGAACATCAAGTAGACTAGGATTGGCAGCCAACATTTATTGACTGAGAATTCCAGTAGGGAAAGGAAACAGGCATGGAGGCACTAGGTTCTCTTTCTCAGAGTCCCTCAAGTGAAGAGTCAGCCAGGGCCGCAGTCTCATCGAAAGGCTTAACTGGGGAAAGGATCCTCTGGCAAGTATTCTCAGGGAGTGCTGGTGGGATTCAGTTCCCCCAGGCTGTGGACTAAGGGCCTCTATAGCTTCTCACTGTTGGTCAAAAGACTCCTTTTTTGTCTTTGTGAAGCAGACATCCCAGTGTAGTAGCTTGCTTCTCCACAGAATACAAGTCAAGAGTCCACACACACACACACACACACACACACACACACACACACACACATGTTGGGGGGGGGGTAAGGAGGGGGTGAAAGTCAGACTTCTGTGGCTTAATCATGGATAAGCTATCTTATCATTTGTTGTTATTCCATCACTGCCATTGAAGTTACTGGGTCTCATGTAAACTAAAGAAATGAGATTGCACAAGGTGTGAACACAAGGAAGGAGGTCATTGGGCACCACTGAAGAAGGCATTATGTGTATGCCTTAACTTCAATAAAAAGTTGACAAAGAGCCAGGGAAATGGCTCAGCAGGTAACAGTATGTATCGCACAAGCTTGGCAACCTGAACCAAATCCCTATGGTCCATGTAGAAAGCCAGATGTGACTGCACACATCTGTAATCCCAGCATGCAGAAGGAGGAGACAGGAGAAGTAGACCAAAGCTCATGGGTCACCTAGACTGAGGGACACAGGACAACAAAAAGAGGAAAAGTCTCTGCCTCAAAATTAAGGTGGACAGTGAGAACCAACCCCTGAAAGTTGTTCTCCAACCACTACACACAGGCCATGGTAAATAGGAACACGCACACATGTACACACACATACACAAACACACAAACACATACAGGTATAGGGTATAGGGCTTGAACGTAAGACTGACTTGAATTTAAATCCCACTTCTCAGTTCATATTTCCATCTCTCAAACAAGACAGTGTCAGCCCGTTTTCCTAGACAGTTGTGCCCGCTCACCTAGGGAGCCCTGGTGATGTATGTAAAGCTCGATGTGGGGCTGCCACAGAAGGAAGACTGTGCATTAAAAGTTATTACAGCCACTTCGAAGCAATTCCCTAGGCCATATTTACTACAAGAAGAAGGAAATAGCTGCAGATAATCTGAAGAAACAGCCAGACATTAAACAATTCACCTGCTACTGACCACTTGATCCTGGACCTGCAGACCTGAGCTCATTTTTGTCCCTGCATCCCTCTGCTTCCCTCCTCTTACTTCTGACCCCTTGGGGTTTTTTGTTCATACCATTTGCAAACCAACTATTAAAATTGCTCTTTCTTGTCCTTTCAGTCCCGATTAGAAGATGCCCATCTGACTTCCACATCAGGTGACCATTCTCTTCCCACCGGCAGAGGGCTTGGAATTTAGTTATAATACCAAGGCACTCACCTTCTCGAGGTTTCCTAGAGTAAACCCCCTGCTTAAACCATCAGGAGCTAGCTAGACATGAGAAATGACATGTCTGGTGCAACCAGTCACACATTTGCATTACTGTTTCTTTTTTTTAGGATAACATTCCATGTTAGATCCATCCACCCATTCACCCACCCATCTATCCATCATTCTACCCACCCACATCTATATCTGTCTGTCTGTCTTTCTGTCTGTCTATCTAACCTATCCATCCACCCACCCATCTATACCTTTACCCATCTGTCCACCCACCCAGATATCCATTATTGTACCCATCCATATGTGTGTGTGTGTGTGTGTGTTCAACCACCCACACATCTACCCATTTGCTCATCCATCCATCTACCCCCACCCACCCACATCTATCTATACATATTACTCACCCACCCATCCTTCCACCCACCCATCCCAACACTCATGAGGAGGAGACAGGAGGAGCAAAGGTTCAAAATTATCCTTGACTATGCAGGGAAGTCAAGGCCAGTCAGGCCTACCTTCAACTGTGGGTAAGGGTAGGGTATGTGTGCTTGGGTGTGTGAAGAGACAGAGAGAGAACAAAGAAAAGAGGAGGAGAAGATAAGAAAGGAAAAGAAACAGAAAAAAAGAATATTTGTTTTGTACAGTGTTTCACTGTTTAGTCGTAATCTACAATCTTCCTAACTCTACTTCTGGAATGTTAAGATTACAGGCCTGGGCCACTGGTTCCTGCAGGACTTCTTCAGATTGCATTTCCTGTATTCCCTTTGCCTAGTTGTCTATGATATGTATTTCAGTTGTTGATTTTATTGCTTTGAAGTCGTTGACAATACTTTCTAAGTATTCATGGGATGTCTGTAGGGTTCCTAGTGATACCCCCTTATCATTTTTACCTCCTTTCTATGTTTCTGGATGAATCCAGACAATCATTTATGAATGTTGCTGAGTTTCTTTAAAAATGTTTGTTTCGTTGTGTTTTTCTGTATTGTGTGCTCATATTCTGTTTCACTGATGTCTGTGGTTACCTCTGTGGTGTTTGTTCTGCATCTTTTGGGTTTAATTTGTTTTTCTTTATCTGGGTTTCTAAGGGAACATCTTGATCATTGATTTTCAGCTTTATTTTCTTTGTGTAGCAGGTAAAGATTCACAGTTTTATTTATTGCTTTCCTTTTTTATTTAGTTCAACATATTTTCTAATTTCCCCTGTGATTTGTTCTTTGATTTATATAAACAATGGATTATATAAAAGTATGTTGTTTAATTACCAATTACAGGGATTTTTTTGTAAAACACTTCTTTATTCTTAAAATATGTGTACATATATATACATATATATCTATATGTTCAATGTATTTTATTTGCTTTCACCCTCTCCTCTAATTTCTCACATAATCACCACACCATCCCCTCCCAACTTTGATGTGTGTGTTTTGTGTGTGTGTGTGTGTGTGTGTGTGTGTGTGTATCACTGGGTTCAATTAGTGAGGTCCATGTGCACATGCATGTAGGGCTAGTGTCTTAATCGGTGTTTTATTGCTGTGAAGAGACACCATAACCACAGTAACACTTGTAAAAGAAAGCATTTAACTGGGACTGACTTACGTTTTTAGAGGTTTAGTCCATTATTGTCATGGTGTGAAGCATGGCAGTATCCAGGCAGACTTGGTTCTGGAGAAGTAGCTGAGATTTCTATATCTGGATCTTTAGGCAGCAAGGAGAGAGAGAGAGAGAGAGAGAGAGAGAGAGAGAGAGAGAGAGAGAGAGACTAGGTCTGGCTTGAGCATCTGAAACCTCTAAGTCCCACCCCCAGTGACACACTTCCTCCAACAAGACCACACCTACTCTAGGTAGGTCCTAATCCTTTGAAATAATGCCACTCCCTTTGAACTTATGGGGGCCATTTTCATTCAAACCACCACAACCAGTGACTAGAAAGTGGGCAGTCTACCAGAGGCCACAGCCCTAAAGAAAACTGTCCCTCCCCCAGCACCCCACCAGATGCTGGTAGCTCCTCAACTAGGATGAGACTTCATGAGCCCCTCTCCCCTCTGTGCTGGGTTTTGATTGGCTGGCTCCTGTGCAGACAACCACAGCTGCTAGGAGTTTATGGGTGCAGCAGCCACGTCCTGTCCAGAAGATATTCCATAGCCCCTTTCTCTTTCCTCTGACTCTTACAGTCGTTCCGCCCCTTCTTCTGTGGTGTTCCCCAAACTGAGGATATGTGATGCCGATGTCTCATTTGGGGCTGAGCACTGCGCTGACATTTATTCTCTGTGCTTTGATCAGCATGAGTCTCTGTATGAACTGCCCTCCACTGCAAAACAAAGGGATGGAGCCGCCCTAATCTATGTATATAAAGATAACTATAGTGAGAGACATTTCTTTAAGTTCATCTAGCAGAATAACAGTAGTGAGTTTTCCCCTGTGGTTTATAACCTCTCTGAGAAATTTTTTCTGGTGTTGGTTTATAGTTTAATTCTCTTTGGATATAAACAAAAAATGGTCTTCATAATTTTAAGTCATTTTCAGTTTATCAAGAGCCTTGCTTTAGAGCCTACTCCTCACTATTGCCTCTGTGATTACCACATGTGTAGCTCTCCTGAGGTGGATGTGTGCTCTGTGGTCAGTGTCACCTGTACGTGTCACTCAGGTCAGATGGGCTAAGAGTGCCACTCACGTTTTCCATTTATATACTGACTTTCTGTCTGCTTCCTCAACTGAGGATTGTAAGAATAATGCTAGAATTTTCAACCATTTGTAAATATATGACCTTCTCCCTTCTATTCTGTTAGCTGTTGCTTCATATACACGGATTCAGGTTTTTTAAGATTTGTATTTTACTCTTCAAGCTATGTATGTGTGTATGTCTGTGTGTGCACGTGGGGCCTTTTGCAGAGAACAAGAGTTTAGTTTCTAGCAACCAAGTCAGCTGACTCATAAAAGCTTTGACTTGGACCTCTAGAGACTGCTGGACTCTGCACCCAAGAAAAGCAGTGGGGGTGATTATTGGGATGCTTGCATTCACCTTCAACCTTGATTTTAAGCTTTGTTCCGATGACTCTGGAGACGCTAGTTCCACAGAACCCTGGTCTCTTTGAAGTCTCCCCCAAAAGAACACCCATTGAAAAGAGACTCCCCAACAGTCAGTCTGCCCTAAGTCAAACATCTCCCAAGCTGTGTGCAGATGGACACCACTCAGCACTCTGCTACATTGGCCCTTGTCTGTTTCATGGATTGCATCCTACACATAAATCTGTTTCCAGCAAACACTAGGAAGCCCAAGTGCAAAGTTGTGGGCCTAGTTTCCTGTGAAACTGTCTTCTTGAAGAAGTAGAGTGCGACTCATTTCATAGAACACGTGCCTCCTCGCACAAAGCTCTGGGTTCTATCCCTGACACTGCATAAAACAGGCACACAGGGGCATAGATATAATTAAAACACTTAGGAGAGGGAAGCAGGAGGGACAGAAGTGCAAAGTCACACTGGGAATCCTACGCCATCCTGGGCTACATAAGGCCCTGTCTCAGAAACAAGGCAAGTCAGTGGCATCCTCCCTGAACCTCAACTCCTGACTGTCTGGTTGGCATTTATCTCCACAGTGAGTCCCTGGATCTCTGCTTCAATTGTCTCCCTTTCTCTAGCTTGCCGTACATTTCTGGGCAGGAAGTCAGGGCAATCATACACTCCCCATCCTCATTAGTCTTTTCTTGGAGATCACAGAGCCGATCTGTCTGCTGTCCAGCATCCCAGAACTGTTATTTTATATACCATGTCCATTTCTCTAGCTTTGGAAGGCTGGGAAGTGAATTGGCTCTCTGTTTTCCTCTTAGGACAGTGAACAGAAGTTCTTTACAGAACACATTTTCAATAGAGTCCAATTTGATTATTTTTCATTAATCCTAACCATGAATAATGTACACCAACCATACTCAAGTATCGAGATTTGGCAACTTATTATTGTTGCTGTTGTTATTAAAGTCATGAAAGAATAGTAGTGCTCAGTTTTCAAATGTTTATTATTTATTGGCTCTAGCACAAAATATTTTATGACAAGCCTTTGATAAAACCTTACCTTTTTAAATCGTATGTGTGTGTCTATGTATCTGTGTGTCTGTCTGTATCTGCGTATATGCACACGTATGGAAGCCAGAAGAGGGCATCAGATTCACTGGCTCTAGGGCTATAGGTGTTGGGAAGTACCTGACACAGGCACTGGAAATGGAAATTAGGTTCTCTGCAAGAGCAGTGCGTGTTCTCTTAACTGCTGAGGCTTCACCTGCCCCATCAGGCTCTATGTAAAAGGCCATGGAATAGGAGGATTCAGAATGGCAAGGACGAAACTACATCCAGGCTCAAGGCCTCACTCACCCCGCTGGGTCTGAGTCTTTGGTAAAAGTGGGAAAGCATTGAATAGATGCAATTAGCACAGACAGTCGCTCCACTGCCCCAGTTTCCAAACTGAGGCAGGTGAAGGAGATACAGTCTTTCAGATCTCAATAGGCCATGAATCATTGTTTCTGATGCCTTATGTTTATAATTTAATAGTTTACAATAATCTCTCCAATATCAAGGCTACATCATGGCTGGCTATGGCCACAAACCCGTGATCCTCCCAATAACATTCTTCTGAAGGGAACAATGAATCTAGGAACCTCCAATAACTTCTAGCAGTAGGTGGGCTGCAGCAAAACAGAGAAGTTTCTGCTATGGGCCTGGGACGCTCTCTGATGACATCCCTAGCCTTTGAGTTCACAGAGTGCAGGGGCTTGTTTATACATTCTGAAAGGATTTGCCTAATAGTCACAAGGGTCTCAGGTCACACACAGAGGTGGGCAAAAAGTGGCTATTTAGGGGACCAATTAGAGCCCGGCTTGGCTCCCAGCCCGGATCATTCCCTCCCTTTAGTCAGCCAGCCTTGTGGAGTGTTTACTTTTTCCCCTCTCTCCAGGAACTTCAGTTCACTGTGTCTATTTTATTTAGGCTCTCGAGGGGTTCTTAGAGACACAAAGCTGAGAATCACCACTGTGGCAACACTGGGCGTTTCTTCGCTTCCCTAACCTTGATGTTAATCTTATCTCTAACTGTTTAGTCCCGGGAATTGTTTCCCCGGACCCGATGCACCTGTAGCCCCCACCGTTTGCTCCACCATTTCTCCAGCTGCTACCTGCTCTCAAAAGCTTAAAAGGAGGGCCAGCCCCTCAAACCTTGCTGTGCGGAAAAACACAAAAATCAGCCCCAGTTCCTGTAGTCACCTGCATCTGACTCCTGTCATTTGCATTTAAATGCGGTGACTTTTTTTTGTTGGGAGAAAAATACTAATAAACCCAACAGCCAGCCAGCTTTGCTTTCGCCTCCAATACAACCTGCTTTGAATCACAAAGCTTTGAAGTACAAAGTCCTGCTTCTATCAAAACAGAGTGCTTTAAACTTGGGCTGAGCCTCTCTCTGTGTTCTAGAGACCTCAGTTTCCAAAGCTTTCAAATTAATAATGAGACATATCTAACATCTTTTCTATCGCTTTATTATTTAAAATTTGTGTGTTTTTTTAATTAAGCAGAAGCAATGGCTGTATTTTTTTTTTTTTGGATTTACCACTGAACTGGTTTGAAGAGGCTTAGTTTTTGACATTATACATTGTGAGAACAACGGGGAATCTTCACAAGGGAACAGTGACCTTGTGTGACAGTGCCAAGACGTGGATTGCAACTTCTGAGATGCTCACCTGGGCTCTTTGTCTTAAACGTTTGGGTTTGAAGAAGACCTTACTGATGACTTACTGATGGAGATACAGTCCTACCATCAGGGGAAATGATGAGTTTGCCATTGCAAAACATCCACCTCAGGGCTGGGGAGATGTCTCAGTGGGTCAAGTGCTTGCCAAGGAACCCATGTAAAGGTGGAAGAGAGAGCAGACCCCACACAGCTGTCCTCCAGTGTCTACATGCATTCCATGACATCATAGCCACACAACAATAACAAATAAATTGCATTTTTTAAAAAAAAGCCAGATGCAATAGTGTGATCATCTGTATTCTTCGTATGATCCTATAGTGTGATCGACCATCCATAATTTTGTAGATTCCTATTGGAAGGTGGGAGGTAGCAACAGGAGGATTGCCAGAAACTTAGTCTGATATAGACAGCAATGAACAAGAGAAACTGTGTCTCAAAACAAGATGGAAGGTGAAAGATGAAACCAAAAGTTGTCCTCCGACCTCCACAAACCTGTGCATGTTGATGCATGTGAACCATGTCCGTATGTGTGTGCTCACATAGCACACACACACACACACACACACACACACACACACACACACACACATATCAAAGTCAAAAATCAGTCTAGAACATAAACTATATATATATATATTATTTATATTTAGGAAGAAAGATGATTAAATAAATAAATAAATAGCCAGAGGAAGACTTGTCTTTGAGTTTGTTGCCTAACCCCTTGTCATTCAATCAGGAATCTTCGGGTTACAGAACACTTCCTTGTTGAGCACCCCTTGCTTCGAGGGTCATCTAAAAGGTGTGTAATGACAGAGGACTTTGTAGCATTTGGAAGCTAAAACCTGGATCTGACTGCTCAGCACTCAGAGGACAGTCACAGAACGTGTGGTCCATCACTTCAGCCCCAGCCAGCTGCATAGCCAACTTTATTTGCATGTATTTGGTCAGGAAATTGATCATTGTGTACCATAAAGACATCATTCATTTCCTATTACCATTGATCCCCAGAGCATTACACTCAGAACTTGCCAGGAATTTCAAACGGCAGGTGGTGAGACTATACTTTTCTAAGATTAATCATATACTCCAAATTCAGCGATTACATCTCATTAAAGAGCAGATTTCCTTGTTAATGAATGTTTAGTGCCAGGACTCAGCCCACAGAAGTTGCAGACCCAAAGGCCGGGGAGCTAGCTCAGCCAACAAAGTGCTTACCTTGCAATCATGAGGACATGATTCTGGGTTCAGATACCCAGAAGCTAAATATAAAAGACTAGGCAAGATGACTGTGTGCAGGCAGAGTGGTGTGTTCCACCATCCCGATGCTGGGGAGATGAAGACTAGTGTATCCCAGGAGCTCACCAGACAGCCAGGTAGCCAGGCTAGCCTAAGAAATGAGCTCCAGACCAATGAGAGACTGTGAGGATTGACACCCAAAGTGTACATGTGTCCTACACACACACACACACACACACACACACACGTTACAGACCCACAGTGAAGGTGAATGAGGTGCTCTTAGCCAAAGGTCACCCTGGCACCCCCCCAGCCTTGTGCTCCTTTTTACACACGCAGAGACAATCCTTCCTTCTGGTACAGTTCTTGTATTGTTCTCTCTAAAGACTTACAAGCAAAGCGATTGTGAGGCTCCATGCAATTTCTGAAGCTCTGCTTGCTGACTGCCGGCTCTTGGCTAGCACACTTGCTGGAGGCCGTTGGAAGAAATGTGCTCTTGAAGCCAAACACGGGGGTGCTGGGAAATGACCTGGCGTTTAAGAACCATTTACTGTTCTTCCAGAGTACCTGAGTTTATTTCCAGCACTTGTGTGGTGGCTCATCACTGCCTGTAACTCCAGTTCCAGGGGATCCGATGCCCTTTTCTGGCCTCTGAGGACACTGTGCATGTGGTACACACACATACATGCAGCAAACACTCATACAGAAAGTAAAAATAAATCTTTAAAAATCAACCACATCACAAGAGTGTGACCTTCCCTAAACAATTCCATTTGTCCACAGAAAATAATGCCTTAGACATAGTCTCCCCCATGCTGGAGACCTGAATTAGGATTCCTTCAAATTCCCATTATTTAGCCTCCTTCTGCCCAGCCCTCCCTCCCTTCTCCTCCTTCCTTTCTCCCTTTCTTCTTTGTTAGTAGCAGACTTTTATTTTTATTTGTGTGTTATGTATGTGGGGATTATGTGCACATAAATGTGCCTACTGTAGTCAGAAGAGAGTGTCGGATCCCCTGGAGCTGGAACTACAAGTGATTGTGAGTTGTCACATACGGGCAGCTCAAGTACTCTTAACCAAAGCCACTGTTCCAGCCCTCCAGCCTGTTTTCCTTTCTCTTCTTTCTTTCTTTCCTGCCTTCCTTCCTTCCTTTTCATGTGTGTGTATGTGTGAGTGCACGTGCGTGTGTACATACATGGACAACATTGGGTATCATTCCTCAGACACTATCCATTCTTTGAAAATAGGCTCTCACTCTCTTCCCTGGCCTGGACTAACCGATTGAGTTAGGTGGATACCCAGAGAGCCAAGCAATCTCTGTCTCTAGACACCCAGCACCGAGGTTACAAGCACACATCACCAAGTCAGTTTTTAAAACATGTGCTCCAGACATCAAATTCAGGTCCCATGTTTACAAGGCAAGCACCTAATCAACTGAGTCGTCTCCTCATCCCCTCACCTTCCTTTTTACAAATATAACAGCCCCTCCCCTTGAGAAATTTCCTCTCATCTCAGGTAGGACATCAGCACAAAGCCTGGGAATTCAGAGAGGTCTGAGGGTGGCCTCTGCATCAAGCTGGGTACCAGATTTAAGAGAAGCTGCCTGTCCCATATCCACGGCACCCGGAAGAATAGGGCCAGGGGAAGCAGGAGTTTCCTTCCCTAGAGACATGATTCTTCACTAGAAGACCCTGAATCCACCAACTGAGAGGACCTTTCCTGCCCATCTTATTCTCTCAGGGTCTCCACTGATATTTACTTCCTTTTCCGGTATCTCAGGTGAGAAGGCAGTTTCCGTGGGATGTAAGACATAGGCTATGATGGTCCATTTTCAGTATGAGGTGCACTTGGCGCTCATTGGACACAAGCAGGAGGCACTGGGCTGTCCTCTGACCTTGCTGGCACTGCCACCTCCTTGTCGGAGAACATTGAGAGTTAGGGGTGACAGCTGTGTGGCTGAGTCCCAGATCCTTGGAAGAAGGAGGGCCCCTCAAGCTTCAGATCACTCACTGGGTGAGGCACTGTGACCTATCTGGGCTGAGAGAGGGGAGTTTGGGGGTTGGTGGAACCTGCTCTTTAAAAGAGGACAGAGATTTCTCAGTATCAGAGGAGTTTTTTAAAAAAATAATTATTTTGCTCCAAATCATCACAACACCATTTTGGCCTCCTTGGCTGTGAAATGGCATGTTTAAAAGGCTGCTCATTTTCGTTAGTCTCTTAATTTCGTTATCATCTTACAGTACGGAGGGACTTGAGCAGCATCCTCAGTGTGCCCTGCACACAGGCGGAGGTGGGACTCCGAGGTCCTCTGGAAACTCGCTTTCTCACTGAGTCCTGGAGCTGGAAGGTGTTTGTTTTACCTTGCCCCAACTTATTGGCATTCTGAGTCTGCCATCCCCCTGCCAGTAGCCACGCCCTCTGCTCATTCCCAGGTGGGCGTTCTCATTTCTGAAATTTCCCCACTTTTTCCTTTTTATAAATTTTGGTGTTTCTGTTTTGTTTTTGTTGTTGTTTTGGTTTTTTTTTTTTTTGAGACAGGGTTTCTCTGTAGCCTTGGAGCCTGTCCTGGATCTAGCTCTTGTAGACCAGGCTGGCCTCAAACTCACAGAGATCCACCTGCCTCTGCCTCCTGAGTGCTGGGATTAAAGGTGTGTGCCACCACCACATAGCCAACATGAGCTCTCTTTATTCTTTGAACTTTACCTACTGAACCTCACCATCTCAAGGGTTTGGGGGGTCTCGCATGCCATTGGTCTTTTCTTCCTGAGATACTTGGTACAGTTGGTGAGATTTGGGGGCCACACATTGGCTATGTCTTTACTTGAGATTCCTTAATTCATTAAAAACATCTTGGCCAATGGGAATAATGGGGTCATGGTTCCTTTTTATTCCTACCTAACCACAGGTTAAGATTTAGATATTCCTTATTGTTCTAAGGTTGTATTAATTCTATTGGTGTTCAGCACTGAGACATGGTGATTGCTGCTTCTAAACTGACAGCTACTTGAATTAATGGGCTTTCTCCACCCCCCTCTTTGCTATTTGAAAATGGCCCAACTCTTTCCTTATTTTCCTTCTCCTTTTAATACCTTGCCAAAGGTGTTAAAGGACAATAACAGCCTACATGCCCTTTGGTTCAAATAAGACAGGTGACCTTAACCAGGTTCTGGCTTAATTTCTTTTGCAGGATAAGATACCCAACAAAAAAAAAAGCAACTTAGAAAAGAAAGAGGGACTATCTCAGTTCACAATTCCAGGTTACAAGCCATCACTGTGGAGAAGTGAAGGTGGGAACTTTGCAACCTCAGTCACGAACAGAGAACAGAAAATACATGCTTCCTTACCGACTCAGGACTTAGCTCAGTTTCTCTACTCTCATACAGTTTAGGTTCCCCTTCCTAGGGGATGGTGCTGCCCAAAGTGATCTTCCCACATCAATTAACTTAATAAAGTCCCTCAAAGATATGCCCAGAGACCAACCCAATGTAGAAAGTCTCATTGATACCCTTCTCAGATGATTCTTAGCTGTGGGAAATTGATAGTTGAAGTCAACCATCACACATGGCTTCAAGGGTGTGTGAAGTACCATTCTACCAAAATTTTGCTAAATTTTCCATTGGTTGGAAAGTACTAGAAACATCGACCTCAATCATCTCATGCTTATTATTCCCTAACCTCTCAAGGGCTCTGCATTTCAAAGGACTTTTTACCATCCAAATCCCATTTATTCTGTTGTGACTTGATACCGGACACTGAAGCTTTCTGTGTACCCTTATTGAAAATGTGCAATCCGAACACTGAAGCTTTTTGCGTAGCCTTATTGAAAATGTATAATTTTCTTCAGGCCACATAAAAAGTTATGAATGTAGCTCAGGAGTCCACATAATTACTTTAGTGACCCTAAAATTGCAAATGCCACTGAAAGGTGGCTGTTATTATCAAGTAATGTCGATGCAGAGAATTCTCTAGAAAGAAGAAAAATAATTGAATGGAGGAAAAAAAAGATAGCTTGGAGACAAATTCTTCTACTTTATAGCTTTCCCTGATCCAAGTCTAGGATTCCAGTACCTTGACCAGGGTATGTGGGCATCTTCTTGTATAGTCTTGTTCTCTCCACACCCCTTCTGTGCCTCTCTCTCTCCCTTCCCTTTCCCTTTCTCCTTCCACCTCCCCTTCTTCCCTCTCTCTCTCTTTTTCCTCCAGCTCCTCTCCCTTTCCTTCTTTCTTGCCCTCTCCCTCCTACCTCTTCTGCACCATGCCTCCCCTCCCCTCCCCCTATGTCTTTCATGGGGATTGAGAACAAAGTGCCATCACTATGAACATGGATGCCAGGCAAACTCCACTAGTGCAGACCTGTGGATACTGAAAGTCTTCTGTGTTCAATATGCTCCCGAAATGCTGCTACATGCACACAATATAGGTGTCCCCTACAACTCCAAGTTCATTTTAGAACTCCTCTGAAAGTCCAACCAGCTCTTGTTCTTCAAATCCCAATGGAGTATTTCTGAGTAAAGACCACAGATCAGTTACTCAGATACCACATTCATCTCCCTAGCCTTTGAGTAGCAATTGACTCGATCCATTGCTAGAATGTTCACAAAATTCTCAGCACGTGGTGTGGCTAGAAGTGTTCTCTGTCCCGCTGGTTCCCCTGGACCAGTTTTTCTCCATCTGCCTGTTCCTGACAGTGCTTATGGAAGAACTACTCTGAAGTTTAATATTAATTACACATTCTTTGGCCTATTAGCTAGGCTTCATGTTAACTAACTCTTACATCTTAAATTAACCCATATCTATTATTTTATAATTTATCACGAGGCTTATGGTTTGTTACCTCACATCTGACTTTCTTGGTGGCTGCTGGCATGTGCCTAACTCTACTTTCTCTCTTCCTGAATTCAGTTTAGTTTTCTCACCCAGCTATATTCTGCCCTGCCATAGGCCAAAGCAGTTTCTTTATTAACCAATAAAACATATTCACAGCATACAGAAGGGAATCCCACATCAATATGGCTTAGGCTTTATTCCCTTAAGTCTCTGACCACACCATCTACTCTTTCTCCACCTTTGTTTGATAGTCTCTTTGCTTTTATTGCCATGGTCCCGGGAAGCGATGAGAGGACACTTTGTGCCTACTCTGTAGGTAGATGGAACTGTCTCCTGGCTTTGAAAACCATCTTTGTATAGGCCATGAAACTAGAAAGGAGCCATGAGAAGGAAGTAGAGCCCTCAATGGAAGGAGCAAATAGAGTCATGATAAATGTGTGATGCGAGAGTTGAGCTTAGGAAAATACCAACAAGAGGGAGCGGAGGAGCAGGAGAGGGCAGAGGGGGCTGAATAAAAACAATGTGTCACCTAGTCCAACAGGACCACACCTACTCTGACAAGACCACACCTACTCCAAAAAGACCACACCTACTCCAAAGAGCCATATTTCCTAATAGTGCCACTCTCTTTGGGAGCCATTTTCTTTCAAACCTCTCCATTCCATTCTCTGGTCCCCAAAGGATTGTAGCCATATCATAATGTGCATTCAGTCCAACTTCAAAAGTCCCCATCATCTGTCACAGTCTCAACAATGTTTAAAAGTGCAAAGTTCAAAATCTCTTCTGAGAGTCACATAATCTCTTAACTATAATCCCTTATAAAATCAAGATCAAAAAACAGATCTTATACTTGCAACATATAATGGCAGAGGCTATACATTACCATTCTAAAATGTTGGGAAGGGAGCATAGGGAGGAAATACTAGATCAAAGCAAGACCAAAAACCATCTGGGCAAACTCTAAACTCTGCGTCTCCATGTCTGCTGTTGAAACGCTCTTCAGATCTCTAACTCCTTTCAGCTTTGTTGACGGCAGTACTTCTTTGTCTTCAGGTGGTTCCACTTCATCAGCAGGTATCTCACGCTCCTGGCATCTTCAACATCTTGGGGTCTCTAAAGAAATCTGCCTTTCAACTTCACATCTTCACCAAAATATCACAAGAACAATCTCTAGGCAACAGATTGATGTTCTTCTCCTCTGAAATTTCTTGAGCCAGACCCTCCAGCAGTTCAACTCGCACTCAGCACCACTATCTTCTGTGCGCTGCTAAGATGACCCATTAAGCAGTACCTAAAGCATTCCATTGTTTTCCTAAACTCCCAAGGTCCAAATTCCTCGAAACAAACGCTGGGTCAGGTCTTTCACATCACTAACGCGTTCCTGGTGCCAACCTCTCTTGTAGAGTTTCTAAGTGAAGAGACACCATGAACAAAGCAACTCTCATAAAGGAAAACATTTAATTGGGGTGACTTGCTTGCAGTTCAGAGGTTCAGTCCATTATCATCCTGGTGGGACATGGCTGTGTGCAGGCAGAATGGTGCTGGAGACGTAACTGAGGCTCTTACATCTTGCAGGCAACCGGAAGTAGTCTATTTCACTGGGCATGGCTTGAGTATATATGAAACTTCAAAGCCCACCTCCACAGTGACACATTTCCTCCAGCAAGACCACAAGGCAACGAGGCTGCTCCTAATACCACTCCCATAGAGGGAGCATTTTCTTTCAAACAACAACATCCATTACCCTCTGTCTTCTATCTGAACCCAAAGTTACACCCATATATATGCTCAGAGTCACATGTTCTCTCTCTCTCTCTCTCTCTCTCTCTCTCTCTCTCTCTCTCTCTCTCCCTCCCTCCCTCCCTCCCTCTCTTTCTTTTTGCCAGGGATACACACCCCAAAGCAATTTTCAGTGTGTCTCCCTATGTCCCACATCACTGAAGAAGTCATTTGGAAATTTCGTCAGCTCCATGTGTTTCAAAACATAGCAAGACAGAAATACCTTCTGAGAACTGCATTGTGGGAACCAACATCAGAGTGTACCAGTCTAGTTGGTGGAGAGCCAGCTACTCCCCTTGGCTCTATGGGAAGTGCTGTTCCTTCAGGCTACCTGCTGGTGCCGCATATCAGCATATTGAACCCTGCAGGCTACTGGAATACAATGGTGGCTATGTACCTAATCAGACAACAGAAGACCAAAACCATAGTATAAAAATGAAAGGTCTTCCCTTTACATTGGATTCTCATACATTTGAACCCCTAGGGCTAGAGAGTACTCTGGGTGTCAGTGAGCAGGTGCTGAGCGAACACGGAAGGCCTGTGACATGGCTGTGTGGCCCTATGGATTACACATGCCCTCGAAACCTAGGCTACACTCAAGTTTATTAAAAGCAAAAACTAAACAAAGCAAATCATCCTCTTCAATGTTACCACTTTAGAGGTGGTGGGAGCTGGGAGGATGGAGTTGATAAATGAGGTGAACTGAAGTCTCATGCAATAGCCAACTTTATTCAGAGCATCAGACAGTTTATACTCTGAAGGTTACGAAAGTTCATGTGAGTAAGGTCCTCATGGGTTCAGGCCGTATACAGTCACAAGTACAAGCCACATGTGGGGAAAAAATTCATTTTTTCCATAGTGGCCTGATTTGGATAGTTAAATATCTAATTGAATAACAACAGCAAGCAATAATGGTTCATCTGAAGTAAGCTCACTCTTACCTGCTACACCCAGGAGGAACATGAAAACACATCCCAAGGACAATTCTGTGTTTTGAAGAAACTGAGGTCACAAGACTCTTGTCTTATTTTCGAGTGTTCTCACAAGCACTCGGCATTCCCCTCACACGACTCCACTCCTAGACTGTGTTCTAACACTTCAAAATATATTAATCTTAGTCTATTTTAACATTCACTCTGCCTATTTTCCAGCTATTGTAAATTCATTTGTGTGTGTGCATGTGTGTGTGTTTGTGTGCATGTGTGTGTTGCACATGCCATACATAGTATGCATGTGGAGGTCAGAGGACAACCTATGAGTCATTTCTCTCCATCCATCTTCACGTGGCTCCAGGGATCAAACTTAGGTGGCCAAGCTTGGGCCACAAATTATTTCCCCCACGGATCCGTCTACCCTTTCTGTCTTCTAAAGCTTTTGAGTTTTTGTGCTAACACTCAGCTTACATTGTGCAGCCTCATGAATATTCTCTAATTTTTATTATGTTTATTTATTTGTATGTGCATGTGTGTGTGTTACAATAATTAATGAACAGGTCATGAATTTGAGAGGGAGCCTGGGGAGAGAAGAAGGGGTGGAAATAGTGTAAATACAGTGCTCACATATGAAATTCTCAAGATAAACTAAAATTCAAAAAGTAGAAATAAGAAGGCTTAGAGAATGAGACACAAGAAAAGAAAAAATAGGGCCAATGAGAGTCTCTGGGGGTGAAGGCACTACTTATCAATAAGCCTAATGGCTTGAATTTCCCGGACCCACCTGGGGGAAATAGAGAACTCATTCCTGCAAGTTGTACTCTGACCTCCGTCATACACACACATGCTCACACACATGCACACATGTATGTATGATATATATAGTCTTCTGAGTTCATTTAATGTTGCTTTTACATGTATGTATGTGTTTAGGGCTGACCACATGGGATTAGGTAACTTGTCAGGGTGCTTGCCCCTGGAGAAATCTAATGTTCCCTCTTTGATTAGCTGTTAATTCCTGTAGCTCCCCATCTGCAGATGGGACCTTGTGAGATTTTCCTCTCTCTATACTGGCATGTCAGCTGGTATAACCATTGTGCAGGTCTTGCTTAGGTAACCATATTTTTGAGATTTTGTGACTACAAATTCAATGTCATGACTAGAATACATTATCTCATAGCAGACGTTCTGCCCCTCTGGCCCGTACAATCTTTCTGCTCCCTCTCTATGGTGTTCCCTAAATCTAAGCTATAGGGATTGTGTTGTAGCTACATAAGTTGGGCTTTTTCTCCTTCTGAAACTCTGCTAGGGTGAACTGTATCGTGTGGTCGTGAGGCCAAAGTCCCAGCAACTGCACCTTGCTGTCCTTGTACTAGGCTTTGCGGTCCTCCTAGCTCCACTTGTGGGCTGCTCGGACCAGGTGAGAGGATGCTCCAAGCAGGTGAGAGGATGCTCCAAGCAGGTGAGAGGATGCTCCAGCCAGGTGAAGGTTGCTCAGACTGGGCCAGGGGTTGCTTGGACCAGGCAAGGATTGCTCTGACCAGGCAGTAGCGTGATGCTCCTAGCAGGTGGGAGGATGTTCCAACCAGGCTGGGGCTGCTCAGACCCAGCAAGACAGGAGGATGCAACACCTCAGCAGAGACTTGCCACTTTAAGGAAACAATCCTGGAAGCTAAACAACTAATGCCTTCTGCAACAGGACCTGCCGATCAGCTGGAACACGTGCAGCAGATGCAGAGGAAGCTGCCCACTTGCTCACAGGTTTAAGGCAAGGACGGAGAACTTCTCAGAGAAGAGAGCATGTGGCAGACAGTCCCAACTTCATTTCCTGTTGCTGAGACAAAATACTCCAACAAAAGCAAGTTAAGGAAGGAAGGCTTATTGGGTCAGGATTTCAGGTCACTGTCCATCATTGTGGGAATGTCGAGGCAGCAAGAACTTGAAGGAGCTGGTCACAGTACATCTACAGCCATGAGCAGAGGGTTGAGGATTAGTCCATGCATGCCGCTGTTTAGCTCTTCTTCAGTTCAGGATCTCCTGCCCAGGGAATGGTGCCATCTACAATGGTCCGGTCTTTCCCATAGGCCAACCCAACCTAGACAGTCTGTCACTGAGACTCCCTTTGCAGGTGATTCTAGATTGTGTCAAGTTGATAGCTGAAATCAACCATCACACATAATTAATAAACTTTGAATTTTAATTGAATTGTAAATTCACTAGCCATAAAAACTTGCATTTTTCTGCATTTAAATGGTTTTATTGCCAAGCATGGTGTCATATACCTATGACATGTGAGAGTGTGATTCAGGAGGATTACAGGTACCTAGGAGTTTAAGGACCGCCTGAGCAGGATGGTGAGACCTCTTGTTGAAAACAGAACAAGACATCATTTTTAAATTGTTTTTATTGAGCTATATATTTTTCTCCACTCCCTTCCCTTTGTCTTCCCTCCCCTTCAACCCTCTCCCATGGTCCCCATGCTCCCAATTTATATGCTTCCCATATATGTCTCTCTTATACTCTAGATACTTCCATTTATGTCACTCTTAGGGTCCTCTTTGTTGCAAGACACCATTTTGTTATAGACTATGACATCACATAGCAATTTGCATACCCCAAGCAGAATCATCAGTGTTGCTATCTTCCATCTCCACATCCGATCTGTCTAAAGGTCCTTGGGGACAGAAACACACAGAGTTGTCGTCTCATGTGGAAGGAGATGAAAAAACAACATCAGTAATACAAAGTAAAGGGTGGGGTCCTTTGATGAAGGGACAGATGTCCTAGACAAAAAGAGAAAGTGGAACAGGATGTGGCCAGGCTGGTGAGACCAAGATGGGGTGGGGGGGGCTATGAAGGGTGGACATGTGTCTTAGTTGGGGGTCACTACTGCTGTGATGAAGCTCCATGACCAAAGCAACTTAGGGGAGGAAGGGTTTATTCAGCTTACACTTCCACAGCGCTGTTCATCATTGAAGGAAATCAGGACAGGAACATGGAGGCAGGAGCTGATGCAGAGGCCTTGGAGGGATGCTGCAAACTGGCTTGCTCTCCATGGCTTGTGCGGTCTGTTTTCTTAGAGAACCCAGAAGACCACCAGCCCAGGGATGAAACTACCCACAATGGGCATGGCCCTCCCACATCAATCAGTAGTTACAGCTGGATCTTGTGGGGCTTTCTCTCAGCTGAGGTTCCCTCCTTCCAGATGACTCTAGATTGTGTCAAGTGGACATAAGACTAGCCAGACAGCAAGGCCACATCAGCAAGAAAGTGTTTCAGGCCGAGACTTGTAAGAGAACTGTAAGAGAAGGCAGATGTGCGCATCTGAAGAACACACCTCCCTGAGACTTCCGGAAAACCACGGACCTGGTGGTATGATGTAGCAACCGCTGACTGGGTACATACTGTAGGGCAAGGTGAGACTGGCTCATGGGGCAGCTGGGGCTAGTTCATGTGGGGCACTGAGAGCCATCGCAGACCTCTAGCTTTTGCTTTCAGGGAGTCAGAAGCTGTGAAGAATTGGGGGCACAGGAAGGATGGCTGAGGCAGCAGAAAGCGGAAGGTGGAGCTGAGTCACGAAGTTCCACCGAATTCACGCTCACGGGCTATGGCGAGGTTTCGACTCCTAGGCCTGTGGATTCTCTGATGGTTTGCTCATGGCTGGGTAGCTGGCTTCTTCCAGAGTGGATGATAAGACAGAGAGGAAGAGGGGGAGAGGGAAAAGGAAAAGGAGAGAGAAAAGAGGTGAAGACAGACAGACAGAGTGAGAGAATAAGAGAGACAAAGAGATGGACAGATATGGACAAGGAGATTGTCAATCTTGTCCTGTTACGAGCGAGTTCCTAAGTCTGGCCCCCTCTAACCAGGAGACTCAGTACAGGAAATAGGGTTTAGTAGAAGCCGCTGAGGACAAAGTGGGAAAGGGTGGAGACAGACATTTTTGCAGGGTCCCTGCAGAAACCAGGTGAAGGATGTTGGCACATCTCTCTTTGGAGGAGTAGCCGCACAGAGGGAGAAATGGCTGGTGAGTGCATTCATATGGCTGAGCCCATAGGATATGTATGCACTCATGTGTGTACACAGGAGAGAAAGGGTATGGGCCGGCGCCCTGGGACAAACATGTGGAGGTCAGAGGAGGATGGCAGACATCTTCCTTTATTGTTAGTGACCTTATTTTTAAAGGCAGAGTTTCTCACCTAACCTGAAGCTTGCATTTCAGCTTGCCTCGCTGGCCAGCAAGCTCCAGGCACCTGCCTGTCACTGCTCTCCAATGCCAGGGTTCACATACACGCTCATGCAACCATCTCCAGCGTTTGTATGTGGGTACTGGGAATCTGAATTCAGGTCCTTTAGCTTTCACAGGAAGCCCTGATACCCACTGAGGTATCTCCACCCCCTACAAATCAGGTATTTTATATACAAAACCATGCAATCTATTAAACATTGTCAAGATTTGGAGTTGAGTCTAGCTACAAAAATACAGCCAGTGGAATTCCTAAAGTTCTCATGTACGGCTGTTTTGCCCTTCCAGCTGAGAAGTTTATGCTAATGACAGTTTATGGCTATCACTCTTGACTGTGTGCCCAGAGCCCACTTCCCCCTCTTCTTTGCTTGTAGAAGGGATTTTATCCAAGTTCCTAGGGCAATATGGAGCTTATCTGAGGACAGACATTGACCTCTCTGGTTGACGATAAAAGAAAGAAAACCAGATGGGCAGCTTCTAGAACAGGGTCCCTGGAAATAAAAAGGAGACAGTTCCCAAAAGATGAATTACAAATGGCCGAAAGATACCCCCCAAAAAGTCCAACACCCCCAGACATCAGAGGAATGCAAATCAAAACTGCATTGAGATTCTGTCTTATTCCATTCAAAATGCCAGTCAGTCATTATGAGAGCAACAATGCTGGATGCTGGTCTATGTGGGGAATCAAGGAAACATTCTGCACTGCTGGTTGGGGGTTAGTTATGGAGGTTGAGAGAGAGAGAGAGAGAGAGAGAGAGAGAGATCTACCATATGATCCATCCATATTCTTCCTGGGCATTTATCCAAAGAATTCTAAGTTACGTATTGGAGATCCTCGGATGTACGGATGAAAAGGAGATGCATTGCTACAATGAGCTGACTTAGGACTAGGGAGATGGCTTAGGGGAGTAAGGGAAATGGCTATGCAAGCATGAGCACCTGAGATTGAAGCAAAGCCCCTGTAAAAAGCCAGGTATGCCTGTGTACATGCCGAGAACCCCAGCGCTTGTGAGACCAAAGCAGGAAACATACACTTGTGGCTAAGAGTTCCTTTTGTGGTTAAGAATAATCTCCCATTTGTCCTATTTTTTTTTGGCCCAACTTCACCGGATGTGCTTAATCACACGTGGTCAGAAAATGCGTCAGGATGTGCACTTGCCCCTGATTGGATGTAGGTGGGGAAAAGGGGGCAGTAGCACACACAGGAAATATGTCAGGATACATGCTTGCCCCTGACTGACCCTAATGGGAAATATGGTGACCCTGTGGGGTTGCCTTTTTAAGCGGCTGCAAGGCATGACCTGTGGCCATTTTCTAAAAACCAGAGTTGAACAAGGCCAGAACCCATCTACCTGGCCAGTTTTTAATTAAAGTTCGCTTTAAATTTGGCTTAAAATAGTTGTGGTGGTGGTGGTCTTATTCTTGACCAGTGAGACTAACACACTGTATAGGTGAAGACATACACACACACACACACACACACACACACACACACACACACACACACACACAGAAGCTCATGTAACTGTATAGGCCAACAAGTATCAAGATTACAAGTTGTAAGCCATACAGTCATGTTTCAATTTAAGTCCACAGTGAAGACAAAATAGTTGTCCCTACTTAGAGCCTGTCAGGCAATAAGAGGGTTTTTTTTTTGTTTTTGTTTTGTTTGTTTGGTTTTTTTTTTTTGTCCTAGGATTGCTTTCTCTGGGTAGAATGAGGCCCCACCCATCCTACATGACGTAGGTCAAGTTGCTTCATTTAATATAAGACTCAAAATGTTAATTCCATCCCCAAATACCCTGGCTTGAGTATGAATTGTCCCAAATGGCTTATGTGTCGATGCCAAGATCCTAAATGATGTCTCTATTTTGGGAGGTATCACAAACTTGAAAAGCAAGACCTAGCTAGAGAGAGTTGATCACTCTAAGGTGTGTCTTTGAGGCTCCATCTTGCTTCAATCCTTTCCTATATCTCTCTGCTTCCTGGCTACCATGGTATCTCTAGAAGATCCCTCTTCTCAAATTTCCCTGGATCCCACCTAATAGCAATCTTGGCTCCTGCTCGGAGAGAGAACTCACACGAGGGCACTGTAGAGTAAACAACTGGAGTTTGACTGTATCAGGTGAGAAAGCAACAGCCAAACATATCTGAGGATTAGTGAGGACCTCGCCAAGTGCCGCAGTCCCCCTCCCTCTGGTGTTTAGGATTATACATCCCGGGCCATCCGTTCTCTTCCCTTGGTCCATTCCCAACATGGTCCTTGGGGCTCCCCTTCCTGGAATAGGTGGAGATTTTCTTACGAACTGTGGTTAACTTGACACAATGTAGAACCACCTGGGATGAGAATCTTAGTGAGGAGTTCTATTGATTGGTTGTGAGGGATTACCTTGATTGCTAATTGATGAAGAAAGACCCAGCCCATGGCAGGGAGCACCATTTCCTAGACTGGGACACTGCACAGTCTATGAGAGGAGAAAGAGAGCTGAGGACAAGGAGTTGTTTATTTTGTCTTTGCTCTTTACTGTGTCTGTGATGCAACTGGCCGCTTGACTTCCCCCCGCAAAGTGATGGACTGTAATCTGGAACTATAAACCAAGGAAACCCTTCCCCCCAAAAGCTACCTCTGCCAAAGTATTTTACTATAGAGATAGAAATGAAATGACAGCCAAAGGCATCCTTTCTCATAATTTCTTCTTGCTACAATTAAAGGTGGTGGGTGAAGAGTTCTGTATGAACGTGGGATTATCTGTAAAGTTGAGATGTTTGCTGAGAGAAAGAGCCACAGTGCTTTTCTCATGCCCAGGGACATACTTCCACCAGCAAGATCGTACCTCCTATGTCTCCTTAAACAGTGCCACCAACTGGGGACCAAGTGTGCAAATACCAAAGCCCGTGGAGAACTTTTTTTCTCCTTCAAACCATCACAATCCTTAAGAAGTTTCTCTCTGATCTATAACACACCAAGGAGAAACTGACTAACCTAACCCTCATAGAAACCCATGAAATAATGCTAAATACCTGGACATCCCCTGGTCCAGTGAAGTCTGTCCATAGAATGAGCCAACATAAGAAAAACATAACTTTTGTCTGAAAGTGTGAGTTCTGCTGTCTCCTGTGAGTTTCGCTCTGACTCTTAGTTTCTCGTCATAATTAACAAAGCTCTGCCTGGTATGAGATGGAAGCATTCCCAAGACACTGCCTCTGCTTGTGCTGCCAACATGCACAACTGACCTTCCTTCCTGCAGGACTCCTTTGCTGTGACCAACTGGGGGCTTTTGCCTTCCACTAGACGTGTGCTCTGGGCATCAAGTTGCGACCTCGCTGGAAGCTGTCTCCCGTTTACCTGTGGGTTGCTTGTGCCCTCTAGCCACGCTTTGTATCTAGCAGATATTCAGGAGACATTTGTGAGCTGAGATTCAGAGCTTTATATTTCTTTCTGGAAGGTTACATAACAAAGCGTGGTTAATCTCCAGATCATGGGAAATGTTAAGTAAGCTTCTTCTCCTCCTAAGTCAGGGCTGTCGGCTGATGGAGGTGAGAGGCTGAGGGTACCAACTTGGGATGGCAATGATCATGCACTGATCCAGGGTCTGGCTCTGATAGTAGCAGACACGGAGTGACCTCAGGCTGTTCTGCCAAGCTTTTCTGGGACTCAGAGTCTTTATGTTCTCCAAAGAAAAATGTGTACATCTCAGTGCCAAGTCTGCCTTTCCGTGAAGACACTGCTGTGGGTGGTTTGATCTGGTTTTATGTAAGTTGTGGGTGACAGAGTACAAGGCACCCTGCTTCTTCCCTCTAGATGTGAAAGTTTCGCTACATCCTGGGGAGGCTCATGGGACTCCCTGAGTCACGGTGGGAGAAACTGGTTTTGCGGCTTGTTCTGACATTGCTCATCTGTGAAAGGGAATGTTTCCATTTTCCCTTTGGGCACTTGATAACTTTTACTTGTTTCCCTCATTCCAAATAAAAGTAAGATGTCTGGGGCTGGGAGAGGCTGAGAGAAGCTCAGCAGGTCATTGCTTGCATCCACACATGAGGATGGAGTTTCATGCCAGAAGCCATATAACAGCCAGGTGTCAAGGCATGTGCCCATAACTTCAGTGCTAGGAAAGTAGAAACGGACTGGCACCTGCCAGCCTGACCTAATCTGTGAACCCCAGGTCCCAGAGAGACCCTCCCTCAAATACAAGGTGAATAGTCCCTGAGAAATGACACCTGAGGTTGACCACATGCACACCCATGCATGTACACTTACACACACATGTGCACATGTACAAACATGCACACACACACACTCACACACAGCTGGTAAACTATCAAATGCTAATTTTGTGGCTAAATTAAAGCCATGTCAGTGTAGGAGGTCCTTCTGTCTTTGTGTTGCTTTCATTGGTTAATAAAGAAACTGCTTTGGGCCCCTGATAGGACAGAACTTAGGTAGGCGGAGAAGACAGAACTGAATGCTGGGAGGAAGAAAGCAGAGTGAGAGAAGCCATGGATCCTCTGCCTCAGACGGACGCTGGTTAGAATCTTTCCAGGTAAACCACTGCCACGTGGCAATATACAGATTAATAGAAATGGGTTAAATCAAGATATGAGAGTTAGCCAATAAGAGGCTAGAACTAATGGGCCAAGCAGTGATTTAATGAATAGAGTTTCTGTGTGGTTTCTTCGTGGCTAAGCTAGCCGGGTGGCCGGGAAGAACAAAGAACAAGTGGGCCCTTCTCCCCTACAACACCATGCTGTCTCTCTCTCTCTCTCTCTCTCTCTCTCCCTCTCTCCCTCTCTCCCTCTCTCCCTCTCTCCCTCTCCCTCTCTCTCTCTCTCTCCCTCTTTTTCTCTCTGGTTTTTTAAGATAGGGTTTCTCTTTGCAGCTTTGGAGACTGCCCTGGAACTCACTCTGTAGACCAGGCTGGCCTTGAACGCCAGAGATCTGCTTATCTCTCCTCCTGAGTGCTGAGATTAAAGGCACGTGGCCACCAGTGCCTGGCTTCCCTTTCCTTCTTAAAGACTGACCTTCTTGCATTCATCTTTAAGGTTGAGACTAATGGTGGGCATCTCATGGGGGTATTTAGACCATCAGACATGACCTCTACCTGCATGTGACCCTGTTAGATCACTGGCAGAATGGCTCTCTTGCATTGTAAATGATGTCATGCTGTCCTTTGTTCTGAGCCTCACAGTGGCTCTCAACCCAGAGTTTCTATGTACTCCTAGGGCCACGTACTCCTAAGACCACATACTCCTAAGACCATGTACTCCTAAGACCACATACTCCTAAGACCACGTACTCCTAAGACCACATACTCCTAAGACCACGTACTCCTAAGACCACATACTCCTAAGACCATGTCCTCCTAAGACCATGTCCTCCTAAGACCACGTACACCTAAGACCACGTACTCCTAAGACCACGTACTCCTAAGACCACATACTCCTAAGACCATGTACTTCTATGGTCACATGTCCTTGATGCCTTAATGTCCACCTGAGGCCATGTGGCCTTTCTGCATCCATGTCTCCACTTCCTTCCTTTTTCCTCAACGGTTGCACACACCTCCCTGCTACTCTGAAACCACACAGGGATGCCCCTGTCTGGACCCTGACTCCTTCTCAAATACATCATCCATATAGTTGATCTCTCAGCTGAAGGTAGCTCTTTCTTTAATGTCCCTTCTCCAGGAGCCCCTACTCCAGATGATCATGTGGAGATTTAATCAAGCCACCTCCCTAGCTGTCACTCCTATCCCCAGCCCCGCCTTGCATGCCTTAGCATCCACCACTTCCTGCCATCCACCTACTGGGTTCACTTCTAACACCTACTATTGTTTTCTTCTTAGCAGGGAGAACCAGGAGGGTGTAGATGTTTTTATTCTGTTCCCCAAGCAGATCCCCAAGCCCACAATCTCCTGCACAATAGACCCTTAGTTGGTACGGGAGAATTGTCTGTATTCTGTCAATCATGTTTTAAATAAATGCTGATTGGCCAGGCAGGAGGTGTAGGTGGGAAAACCAGACAGGAAGTGGAAATGATGCAAGGAGAGCAGGAGAATTCTGGGGAGGAAGAAGTTGATTCTTCGCACTCCTGCCCAGACCACCGAAGCAGCAGGAGTAAGCTGCCCCACTGAAAAAGGTACTGAGCCACATGGCTAAAATAGATCAGAATATGGGTTAATCAAGATGTAAGAGTTGGCTAATAAGTAGCCTGACCTAATGGGCCAATCAGCATTATAACTTATAGAGATCTCAGTGTGGTTTTTCTCTGGGACTAAATAGCTGGGGAGCTGGGCGGGACAGAAACCCCCAACAAACAAACAGCCTCTCATGTTACACTTAGTAGGTAAGTGAGAACATGATTCATATAATATGCTTAACCTAAGCTTGGCATGAAGGACCCCCCCAAGCCACTTATAACATCAGCAACAAAAAAGAAGGGGAGATGAGGTGGGGAGGAGTCAGTGAAGTCCTTGTCATGTGAGCCTGAGGACTCTGGTTCAATCCCCAATACCAACGTGACAAGCCAAGTATGTCGGCATGGACGTGTAATCCCATACTAGGGGAACAGAGACAGGAACATCCCTGGGGCTCACTGGCCAGCCAGCTTAGGCTAATCAGTGAGCTCCAGGTCCCAGTGAGAGGCTGAGTATGAAAACAAGGTGGACAGCTCCGTGAGGTTGCCCTCTTGCCTCCATGAGCATGCATGCATTTCTATGTGCCTTCACACATATGTAGACCAATACACATGAACACATACACACAAAGACGGTAGGAGGGTACAGGAGAAAGCAAACTGGGAAAGGAAGCAGACTCCCTGGGAATACGGAGAGTGGAGAGCGGTGGGTCAGGGGTACCTCAGGCCAGCAGGGGGAGGCGCAGAGAGCTCTTTGCCAGGTGAACTATTCATTAGGGGTCAGCAAGTGTAGTCTGCTTCCCACCCAGGGCTGTCTTTGGGTGGTAGGTTCCCAAAATGTGGAAACCAGGGGAAGTGAAAAAAAATAACCAAAACATTCAGTCCACTTCATAAATTCGTCAACCATTTGGGGGCAATTTATGGAAAATTGACATAAAAAATGGAGATAATGGTTGGTTGAAATGGATTACACGAACAAATGAGAATTCTCCCTTGGCTCTAAGCTCCTGTAGACAGGTTGCCCACTGAGGACAGTGTGGGCTCTCTGCACAGTCTCTGAACAGTTCTCCAAGATGCCCCGAGGTTTCTGTCCCCCAGGGCTACACGAATGTTTCTCTGAGTGATACTTTTAAAACCACAAGCTGGCTAATGAGCTGTCCTTCACATGGACTATGATTTAGGCCTTGACAGCCACAATTTTGAGAAATGTATCCCGTTTTCATTGAATGATTAGAACCACATACAGAATCTTGTTCTAACATAGTTGGAAACAAATGCAATTTTTCTTTAAAAAAATCTCCTTTTCAATTAATTCCTCTGCTAATTAGTTTCAGTTTTAATTGATTTTGAGACCCATTTTGTGGCACTTAACAGTGGCATGCAGCCTCTTTGTTCCCATCTCCTTTAGCAAACTTACCCAATTAAAAACACATTACAGTGTTTTCATGGGCGAAATGGAGTCGCCATTTTGTTCTGTAAAAGTCGAGAAGCGAAACCACAATGGCTACAGGACTCTAAGCATTTCTTCTTTGCCTTGGGAGGTGATAGAGCCAGAAGCAGAGTCTGTGTCTCTGGATTTATCTACCAGAATTGTGTGTGTGTGTGTTTTGCATGTGCATGTGTGTGTGCGCGTGTGGTGCATGTGTGTGTGGTGTATGTGCACATGTGTGTGTGTGTATGTATGTAATGCATTTGTGCATGTGTGTGTGTGTGGTGCATGTGTGCATATGTGTATTCAAGTGTTCTGCATGTACACATGTGTGCATGGAGGCTAGCAATAACTCCCCACCTTACTTTCTGAGACAAGTTCTTTCACTGTACCTGAGACTCACCAATTCAACTAGGATGTCACCAAGTTCCAAAGACCCTCCAGTTCGCATGTCCCCAATACTAGGATTGTATGTTCACACCATCATGTCTGGCTTTTTACATGAGTGCTAGGATTTGTAATCAGGTCCTTATGCCTATATGAAAGACACTTCACCTGCTGACCTATCTCCCCAGCACTCTGCCAGAACTTTTGTCTTTCTGTGGATGCCACACATACATGCACACACACACACACACACACACACACACACACACACACACACACAAATGCAATAAGAATTGAAAACTTTATATAATATTTTTGAATGACTGTATGGCTGGGAAGATGGCTCGGAGGGTAAAGTGCTTGCTGTACAAGGGTGAGGACCCCACAGCCACAGCAATCCAGATGTGGCAGTGTATATCTGGAATCCCATACGCCTATGGTAAGATGACAGCTCCAGTCAAGGCCAAGGTTTTCCTCTGCTCTGCGACTCCAGCTGGAATTGGCTATAGTTACTGATTAGTCATGATTTTGAGTAAGGCAATTACATTCTCTGAGTGACTACTCCTGAAGTGGTGTGGAAGGTCCTTCTGTCTGTGTGTTGTTTTTATTGGTTAATGAATAAAGAACTGCTTTGAGCCTATGGCAGGGAAAAACAGAACTAGGCGGGGGAAGGTTAGGCTGTAGGCTGGGAGGAAGAAGAGCGGAGTCAGAGACGCCATGGATCCACTGCCAGAGATAGATGTGCTGAAATTTGATGGTAGGCCACAACCTCATGGCGATACACAGATTAATGGGTTAAATTAATATGTAAGACTTAGCCAACAAGAAGTTAGAGCTAATGGGCCAAGCAGTGATTTGATTAATACAGTTTCTATGTGGTTATTTCGGGTATAAGCTAGCTGAGCAGCTGGGAAGAACAAGCGGCCCCTTCCGTCCAACACTGAAGTCCTATAAAACAATAATGTTTAATAATATTTCTAAGAGGCCTAGACTAGGGTGTAGTGAGTACCTGGCTCCAAGCTTGGCTTCTTATTTTTCGTCCCTCTGCTGCTGCCTCCATTGTTGATTGTCTTGAATGCTCTGGATCAAGGTTAAGATCTAAATCTGAGACATTGTCCCATAGGGCCACATCTGGAATCTGTTTTCTCCAGTGGGTGGCACTATTTTGGAAGGTAAGGGGGATGGGGATCCTTCAGGGAATGGTATCTAGCTGACTGAAGCGTCCCGATGAGGGTAGCAGTGGACTTTTGGGGTTACAGCCTGGCTCCTGCCTCCTGTCTCCTGCCACTCTCTCTGCCCCCTGGTCTTCTGTGATTTGAACAGTCTGCTACATGTTCCTACAGCAGGGAATGTTACTGCCCACCACAGTGTGTAAGAGGAAGAGGTGTTGGTTCCAGGCTGCTTAGCTCTGAAATAATCACACAGAAACTATATTAATTAAATCACTGCTTGGCCCATTAGCTCTAGTTTCTTATTGGCTAACTCTCACATATGAATTTAACCCATTTCTATTAATCTGTGTAGTACCATGTGGTCATGGCTTACCGGCTAATGTTCTGGTATCTGTCTCCAGTGGGGCTACATGGCATCTCTTTGACTCCGCCCCTTTTTCCCAGCATTCGGTTTAGTTTTCCCCGCCTAGCTCTGTTCCCCTATAGCTCTGCTATAGGCCCAACACAGTTATTTATTAACCAATGGTAATCACAGTATACAGAGGGAAATCCCACATCAATGATGGACTGAACTTTTAGAAACAGCATGCCAAAATGAGCCGTTCTTCCTTGCTCCTGTTGTTTTGTCAGGTATGTTGGCCACAATGACTAGAATCAAGCTAATGCAATTAATGCTTGCTATAGACCCCTCTGTGTGCTCTCTGGGACATTTAGTGATACCTGGATCTAGTTTCGGTTATCATATTGAGAGGCGAAACAGGGTAGTCCAGGGGCTATGGGCATCTAATGAGCAGAGTCCAGCAACTCTGCTAAATACCCTACAGGACCCAGGATTAGCCCCACAGCAAACAGTGACCCCCATCCCACAGGTCTGTGGATGCTTGTGGTCCACTGATGCCCACAGCACAGGGACGCCTGGAGTCTGGAGATGCCCATGATAATGTGTAGTGAGGTGTAGAATCAGCAGCATTTTTTCTACTTTGGGAGGGGAAGGTATTGAACATAATGAAAATAATATTAAAATCCTGAATTTCTCTGGCTCCAGAGGACTGAAGAAATATCAAAAGGGCTCCAGGATCGATTGTAATAAAGACCCCCCTCCAAGTCCAATTACATAAGGCCTCCTGGTTTGGAGTTTATGACACACAGAACAGGACTCTGGCCCCCTACTCTGAGCTCCACAGAAAGCACTGGTGTTGTCTCCTTCCTCCGTGACTAATAAACTCACACTCCAGTTGCTATTCCCCCCCCCCCCCCCCCCCCCCCCGCTTAGACAGTATTTCTTACACATTGTAACCAGAAATGGTTTATTCTCCTCATTGTAATTGTTACTACATTCCTGGTCATATGAGAGAAACAAAAGTAAGCTAAAAGAACCCACTTCTAGCCCCGTGACACATTGTGCCATTGTCTTCAGAAGGCAAGAAATATACGCAAACCTCACAGGCAAACAGGGATTGAGGGGTGTGCATAACCAGAAAAGGTTCAATTCTCTGTACATTAAAAGCAGTAGCAGACATGCTGGTTCATCCCTATAGTTCCTGCACCTGAAAGATAGCAGCAGAAATATCAGGAGTTCAAGGTCAGCCTTGGCAACATAGTAAGTTCAAGGCCAGTCTTAGCTATAGAGAGTTTGAGATCGACCTGGGCTATATGATACCGTGTTTTAAATCATACATAAATAAAAATCAAAAATGAGACGACAGTCCACCATGACATCATGAAATTTGTCCCAGACATGCTAGTGTATTTAACACAGTAAAAATCTTTTAGTAAAATTCACCGTGCTGATAGATCAAAGGGAAATATGACATGGTGATTTAGCCAGGTGGAGAAAAGCATTTGTCAAAAGTACTACTAATTCATGATTTTTTTAAAAAAAAAAGAAGAAAGGATAATAGAAAGACTTTTTCTCAAGTTGTGAGTGTGTGAAAATTCAGCGACTGCTGACACACTGTGCACTTTCTGTAATGCTGTGAGTGAGCCTACTTGTGTTATCACCTAGAGCACCTGGCCAGTGCAGGAAGACAGGAACAGTGGGCACAGCACTGGCTGTGCAAGCACCAAGACCTGAAATCAAATCCGAGGCACCTAAGTAAAAAGCTGGGGAGCTGGGCTTGCTGGCCCCCAGCATAGGTTTAGGTTCAGTGAGAGAACCTGTCTCGAGGAAATAAGATGGAAAGTGGCCGGGTGGTACACCAGACATCCTTTCCTGGCAGCTTCTGTGTGGGCGGATGCACGCATGTGCACACACCCACCACACATACGCAATGGGAGTGGGAATAAAAAAAAGATGTTAACAACTAAGAAAGAAGTAAGACTGACATGCCAATGAAAATAATTATATACCCATAGGATTCTAGAGCAGTGGTTCTCAACCTTCCTAATGCTATGACCCCCTGATTTAGCTACGTTTTGAGTCATAATGCAAGCATCTGTGTCTTCTGTGGAAGGGTCATTGGACCCCCAGTGGGTCATGATCCACAGGATGAACCACTGAAAAGGCTCTGCTGAAACCTGTGTTTGAGCAGACAGTGAGTTACCAGATGCACAACTCCAGAGTCGGGGAAGCAAATTCCGCTTCTGCATGTGAGCCTCTGGAAACCTCACAAAGAATACCACTTAAGGCAGCATCCCAAACCACATGGTACTTGGGGCAGGGGAGAAATAGGTGTCAAGATCTTTTGTTGAAAAGCTGGGAAAAATGTTGACAAAAATTAGAGAATGAAATCAGAGTGAGCGACGTCCCGGGATCTGTATTAGAACGCATGGGACTATTCTGGGCTCACATCTCTTCACAAGCTGATCTATAGATTGTGCTCTAATCAAAAATCCTAGTCATCTCTTTTTCCAGGATCTAAATCAGCTGATCCCAAAATGTCCTGGAAAATGCAAATGACACAGACTGCAAAAATAACATTTAATAGGACAAGATTGGAAGAGTTGCTTTTTCTGACTTTAAAATGTGCTGTGAGGGTCGAATAACTATGGTGTGCTATCCTGGAGGGACAGGCGGGTCTAGATGTAGGCTCACAGACAGATGGCTGACAGGAGTACCAGGTAGCCCAAGGACGAATGGGGAGAGTTTTGGACAGGTAGTAGAATCTGTGGATACTGGAAGGATAATCATACCGTTGTCCCTACCTCACCTAGCATAAAATGCTCATTTTGGATGGACTGAACAGCAAATATAAAAGCCACAGGCCATAGAAGTCTTAAAAGAAAATACAGAGATACATCTGCCTGTTCTCAGGTTAGGCAAAGACTTCTTAGATAACAAGAACCAAGAAAAATAAGATGAAATAATTGGTAGATTGGCCCACACATTCAAAATCTTTTGCTCACCCTTAAGAAAATGAAAGATGGCCTAGCATGTAAGTCAGGTGGTAGAGGGTTTGTCTAGCATTGATGAGGCCCTGGGTTACACCCCCAGCACAGCATAAACAAAGCGTGGTTGGGACATACTTGAAATCCCAGATCTGAGAAAATGAGGCAGGAGGATCAAAAGTTCAAAGTCATCATCAGCTACATAGCAAGTTTGAAGTCAGCTTGGGCTATGTGTGACCCTGTTTCAAATCATATACATGTGCACATACACATATCCCTAAATATGGTAAGCCACAAACTAAGGAAAAATCTACACAATATGTACAGCCAACAAAAGACCCCTATCTAGAACATGTAAAGACCTCTATAACCCATCAGTAGAAAATCACTCAAGAAAAAAAAAAGACCAAATTGCTTGACTGACAATAATTAGCTCACAAGAGAAGATCTATTAGTAATATCAATAGGAGATATGTGGATAACCAACAAGAGCATGGTCATGGCTGGAAATAAGGCTTAAGAATACAACACTTGCCAAGCCAGTCCAAAGCCCTGGGTTCATCTCCAGCACCATCAAAGACAAATGGAAACTGATGGCCATGTGTTCAGCTTATAGACTACCTGGTGCGGGAGAATTATCTGTATTCTGTCAATCATATTTTAATAAAACGCTGATTGGCCAGGCAGGCAGTATAGGCGGGAAAGCCAGACAGGAAGTAGGGGTGGAGCAAAGAGACTGGGAGTATTCTGGAAGCAGAAGCTCTCTCTCAGCCACTCCTGCACAGACCACCGAAGAGGCAACATGTAAGCTGTCACACTGAGAAAGGTACTGAGCCCATGTGGCTAAAATAGATAAGGATAATGGGGTAATATATGTTATAAGAGCTAATAAGTAGCCTGACCAAATGGGCCAATCAGTTTATAACCTTATGGAGTCCTGTGTGTAATTTCTCTTTGGGATTTGCCGGCTGTTGGGGTACCGGGCGGGATGGAAACCCCAACAAGCCGGCCCTCATGTTACAGACTACCCACACCTATTCAGATATCCAAGGCTAAAAACTGACATTGGGGCCAGCAAGATGGCTAAGAGGGGAAAGTGACTTGCAGCCAAGTCTGACAACCTGAATTCTGCGTTTGCTCCCTGGGACTCAAATGGTGGAAGTTAAGAACTGACTCCCACAAGCTGTTCTCTGACCCCCACATGTGTGCCAGGCATGACCAGTAAACAGCCATAACATAGCCTTGCTTTAAAGATAAAGACGGGCAGTGAGAAAGGTATGCAATCCAACAGCTAGGCTTCTCACAGGTTGCCCGGATGTAAAATGATAGCACGGGAAACTGGAACATCCTTAAAATGGTAAATGCCTAGCAATCCTACCATCCACAGGTCTAACTTCCAAAAACAAATAAAATGTGTGTATATGAAAAGTTACCATACAAAAATGCCAATAGCAACTTAATTGTCAATAGCTCCAAACATATAATAGCCCAGATGTTCCCCAATGAGAGAATAGGTGAATGAATTATGGGATAACCGTACACTGGAATATTATGGAGAACTAAAAAGGAGAAAGAAAGCAAAGAGTTACTAATCCATGGAGCAAGGGTAAGTCCCAGACATATGCAGAAAAATGACAGAGGACACAGACTGTCCCATCCCACTCTTAGGAAGTTTCCCAACTGACACAGATCATCTAAAGTACTGAGGCCCAAAACAATGGCAATCTGTGTACGCATTTATCAAAACTGGTTCCTGGTCAAAGCTGATCAAACCATGCTTCAGACCCACGGACTGTACTGAATGCAGTTTATGCCTGAAAGGTAGTCACCTTGCCAATAGTCTGTAATTAGGAAGCCTATTTGGATGACAAAACTCAGAATGCACACGCACCAGGAGAAAGAGTTCAGGCTGTCAGCATGAAGCCTTCAAAACTGGTGTGTGTGTAGGGGGAGAGCTCAGCAAAGCCAAGAGTTGGCAGAAAAAAAGGCTCTCTAGAGAGAGAGTTCAAAGTCCCACTCAGAGCCTGCCCCAACGCCAGTGTGCCTTCAGCTATCACCGCCAAATCAAACACTACGATGTTCTGGCTCCTGGTGGCCCATATTCATCGCCCCATGTGTCTCATCACATCTGGATGCTCTGGAGGAATGTGTGGTATGGGTGCGGCCATGTGTAGGTCTGGTGTTTCAGGTTTCAGACCAGCTCCCAGGGCCACGTGATTGGCATTGGTCAGTTCTTGGGTGTCCCTGGCCTCAGGGACTTGGTTGCTAGCTGATGAGAGCAGGCTAACCCCAGTGCCCACAATGTGAGCTTCTGCACAAACCAATCACAATGTAACAGTTGCGTTTCTAAAACCCAGCAAAATGGGAGTCCTTGAAAGGAGCAAAGCTTGGAAAGAGAATAAAGGATTTATTCTGGAGCTAAATATGAGTGGCCATTGGCCTGGGAACACAGTAAGGTTAGGTCACCCAAAATCCCACTTTCCAACAGGACAGCAGTTTCGTGAGGCTTCTTTAGTAACAGAACAGAGCAAGTCATACATGAAGGCATTTGAAAAACATAGATTTGTGGGGAACACCAGGTAGGCAGTTACAGCAAATCAGGGAAGCTCAACTATAGACCTCAGCTGCTGTCTGATGACATTGCTAGCTTTGTGGTTGGTGGAAGCTAGGGGGTGTCTGAGTTAACATATACCAAAGTTTTTTGTTTTGTTTTGTTTTGTTGTTTGCTTGTTTTGACAATCCCAGGATGTTAGGTCTGCCTGGGAAGTGGGCAAGGGAAGGCTATAAAGGGGCCTGAGCCTGGCCTGAGCTAAACTGTAATTAGACTCTGGACCCGCAACATTCTGATTTCTCTACAGTCTCTGGGGTTCCAACAGTTACTCAGCCTTGTGGGAGGTACAGCTTCTTTCCAGGCGCTTCCCTTCATTGGGATTTATTGTCGGAAGACATAGCAACCCAAGGCTTTCTCAGAGCCCCCATGAAAGGACAAAGGGAACATTAGTGCAGGAGCAGACTTGGCAAGGCCCAGTATGAGTCTGGGGCTAGTGCCTTGAAGGAGACAAAGATGTTGTTTCTGGGGATCTGACCTCCCCTCTGGACTCTCCTCAAGGCGGCTGAGTCTGAATATCTGCTGTTCTCTTTGCCGACATTGTCTGACTTAGCTTTCTGTCGACCTTGACTATTTCCCCCTGAAAATAGTATGTAAGAAAAACTTGACTGGCTTAAGTCATCAGCTTTCGCAAGCCCTCCTGATCTCAGCTATTGCTTTGCCTTCTTTGTTTCTCAATTCCTGCTCTTCCCACTTGGCACCTGGCTGTTCAGAACCCTTATTCCTGTCAGCTTGTATCAACTTATTGCAAGATAAATCTGCAAGGGTTATACAATATAAACATTAAAAACAAACCACAGCTCTAGTCCACACACCAGTATACGAATGTGGCAGGTCAGAGTCACTGGGTGACCTGAACGTCTGCCACAGCCCAGATAGCAGGATGTTCAAGTCACACCCACTACACCCCAGCACTGTCTAGACACTTACCCACCTGGTACACCTTCATCCCCTGCCCATGCTTAAACACTGGGGCTCTGTAATTGGCAAATAATACTTAGCAACACTGATAAATGTGGCACAGGATACGATGTGATTATTTGATGCACATATCTCAGCCGCCCCAGTCACATCTAAGTAAGTACCTAATGTATCCTTCAGACCTGGTCAGCATGGCTTTGGGTGGCTCTGGTTTCCGTTTTGAAAAGTGCTTCATCATTGCTAACTGTGATGATCCTACTGTGCATCACAACAATGGTGCATGCTTTTAACTATACCACCACCACCACCACCTCACTTCACCCCACCCTCTCACCCCCACACCCCTCCATCCCTCCCCCACCCCCTCCCCTCGCTCTGTTGTGTTCCTATTTTGCTCCAAATTGAAACAGTTGCACCTGGAAGGACAGGGGCATCCAGGAGGCTCAAGAGCCTAAGAAAGTAACAGATTCCCAAGAATGTTCTCCCAAGGTTTAGAAACAGTAAGGCATCACTTACTGTGGGGAAGATTCTTTGACTGAATTCCCTGCCAGTTGGGTATCTTGTTCCAGGATTGTAGCTTATGTAGCTTTTGTGAGTTCTTGCCCATGCTAGGGTGGGCTTTTCAGTGACTGGGGGCTTTGAGTGACCCAAGCGAGTAAACCCCTCACCCATAATCCTGTAAATCACCTCAACAAACTCACAGGTTCACCGAGTTAGACTTGGGGGAGTCATCAGTGTCCTATCTGGAGCAAAGGGGTGTTTGTTCATATGTCCCAAAGAAAAGACACACAATAGCCACCTCTCCGCATTGCCCCCCCCCCGGTTCTATTTCCCACTTCATCCACAGGGTTTGGGAACCTCCATTCTCCTATTTCTATGTAGCCATTCTTTTTAGCTCTAATTTTGAATAACGTGAAAATCATTCCTCCATTTTGTGGAAGAAGCAACTGAGAGAAGAGACCAATGGTTAGGCTTCCCGCAGCTAGCAAACAGCGGGTCTCGATTCATACCAGGCTCATTTGATGGCAAAGAGCATATTTCTGTGTCTTTTACCACGTGGCAGACATTTCTTCTGACTTTTGTGGTTCTGAGACAGGGTCTAGTGTAGTCTAATTGAGAAACACTGGATTTAAAAATATACTGCCTACAGGGTAGGGAGAGGGCTCTGCTGGTAAATACTTATTGGATAAATGTGGGATCTGGTTTGATCCCATCACCCCAAGAAAAAGCTGGGTGTGATGGTACATACGTGCAATCATCAGAACTGGGGAAGCAGCCATAAAATGATATTTGGGGCTCACTGGTCAGCCAGTTTGGCTGAGTTGCTGAGCTCCAGACCAGTGAGAGAAGCTGTTTCAAAAAGGCAAAGTGAACTGGATGTGGTAGCGCTTACCTTTAGTGGGAGGCGTGAGAGTCAGAGGCAGGTAGGTCTCTGCAAGTTCAAGGCCACCCTGATCTACATGTGAGACCCCGTCTCAAACAAAAAGCCAAAGCCAACTAAGCAAACCAAGGGATAATGTCTGAGGAGCACCTCCTAGGATTGGCCTCTCATCTCCTCATGCGTGCCTGCGCAGGTGTGGACTTGCCATGCGTGTGCACACCTACACAAAATACGCTTTCCTGAGTCATTTAAAACAAAGATTTCCTCCAACAAGCTGCAGAATTGGCTAGAGCAGCAGTTAAGCCCTAAAATGAGGATATTCCTCTTATGGCATATTGCTAATAATAATGGCTCGGGGTTTTGCATCGTCTAGCAGATCTTTCTCCTGAGATAAATAGCCCTACCTGGAGGCCATGGTTATTATTGTTAGTTCATAAGCGAGTCGTGGCTAAAAATGTAAATTGCTCAGCAATAAACCAAATGCAATGACATAATAATAAAAAGGCAAATCGATTCCTCCAGAAATACACATCTGTTCCGTGGAGCCGCCTGCCAGTCCAGCACAGCTGTTCCCGTTTAAAAACGAAAGATCTAAACATAATCCTTTACAGTGGAAAGTTGGGTAAGAACATATTCGTGAAGTCTGGAAGTGGTTTGGCAATTAAGTGTGGTTTATTTTGTATGTGATTCTTGCACTGCCCTCTGAACGTGCAGATGGAAAATAAGCTGTTGCCCAGTTCCCTTGAGGCGGCTGTCCATGTAGTGTTGGCAATTCAAATCTTGCTGAGGCCATGCAGGGATCCCTGGACATTAGATGCTCACTCCTTTCTCTGAATGCAGGAAATTGTGGATAACTGCCAAGGCACACACGATTGCTGGATTGGAAGCACTCAGCCTGCTAGCCCCTTTGTCGTTTCTCTCTAGGTATTACAGCTAGGAGACCTGGGTTGGAGTCAGGGAGGTGGTTCAGTCTGAGAGTGAGTCCAGATCTCCGGCACGCACATGAAAGCCACATACAGTGGTACATGCCCGTTGTCCTAACACTATAGATGCAGAGGCAAGAGGATCCCAGGGATTCGTACATGCCCATTGTCCTAACACTAGAGAATGCAGAGGCAAGAGGATCTCAGGGGTTCGCTGGCCAGTTGGCCTAGCTGAATTAGTGAGTCCCAGATTCAATGAAGGATCTTGTCTCAATAGATAAATAAGTAGAAGTACAGGAAGATGGTTCAGTGGTTAAGAGTTTTGGCTGCTCTTTTAGAAGACCCGTGTTTGGTTTCCACAGAGTGATTTTGGTTTCCATGGTCGCTCACAACCACCTGTAACTTCAGTTCCAGGGCATCCAGTGCCCTCTTCTGGCCATTGTGGGTCTTACATGTGTATGGTGTGCATACATGTATACAGGCAAAAGGCTCATAAGACAAAACAAATCTTTAAAAAGAAGGTGGAGAGTGATTGAGGAAGAGACCCAGTGTTGACCTCTGACTTCCACAGGGCACGTACATACATGTAAGCACACACACACACAGTACTACACACAAAAATAAAGTTAAAAGAAAAGAAACCCTGGGTTGAATCATAAACAATACCCATCACCTGTCCTTGGTGTCCATGCAAACCAACCAGAAGTTGGGCCCTGCAGTGACTTCATGCAGAGCCTCTGATGTCTGCTTGTGCAGCATGACGCTGGTGTGCTGTGGGAGTGGAGCATCGATCTCTTAGGAAGACACTTGCCCATTAACACACATGCCCACCCAAGTTCAGTTTTCAATACCCACATCAGGAGGCTCACAACCATCACCCTAGTTCCAGGGGATCCTCCACCTCAGGCCTCTGAAGAGTGTGTGTGTGTGTGTGTGTGTGTGTGTGTGTGTGTGTATTCTAAGAAAGTGTTTATTGGAGAAGTATCTACTTTAGGTTTGGATTTGGCTTTCTCTTTGATCACGTGAGTAGAGCCTGTGATATACAACGTAATTCTGGTCCCCGTCTCACCTGAGTCACCCACGTTGGTTGTTATTTCAGTGGTCCTGAGGGAACAGGAAACTTTCGGGGAAATGGAATACAGTCTGACTTTCATTTGCTTCCCACCGCGGGCTGGAGGTGAAATGCATCTCACTCCCAGAGGTGCCCGTGCAGCACAGCCCCAACAAAAGTCAGAGACACACATCTCTAAAAACCCAAGTGCGACATCCTCAGGCTGGCCACTTCTCTGAGCAAAGGCTCTTCACGTGCACTGGCTGGGGCTGGCGGATCTCCCACTGTGGTCCAGGTGACAGAACTGCGGAAAACAGACAGTGACTCCTTTAATTTCCTCCTCAGCACCGAGTCATTACCTCAGTACTACCTGAGTGCTCACATGATGGTGTTTATCTTAAAGGGAGTGCGTGGCTTGCTGGTGAAAAAAGGCAGCCTCCCAATGGGAGAAACGTGCATGCAAGAGTCCACTCAGCTACCCTAGGAGGATCCTTGTAACTCCTCTTTCCAGATCTGTGAGTGGCTTCTCCTCATGGAGAATGATGAAGGAAAGGGAGAATTTAGAGGTGTGCTGGCTAGTTTTATGTCAACTTGACACAAGCTAGAGTTACAAAAGGAGAGAAACTCTTTTGAGAAAAGGCCTCCATAGCATCCTGCTGCAAGGCATTTTCTTAATTAGTGATTAATATGAGAGGGTCCAATCCATTGTGGGTGTCGCCATCCCTGGGCTGGTGATCCTGGGTGCTATAAGAAAGCAGGCTGAACAAGCCACGAGGAGCAAGCCAGTAAGCAAGACCCCATGGCTTCTGCATCAGCTCCTGCCTCAGGTTCCTGACTTCCTTCAATGATGAACAGTGATATGGAGGTGTACGCCAAATGACCTCCCCCCCCCACTCCACTTGCTTTTGGTCATGGTGTTTCATGACAGTAGTAGTGACTCTAACTAGGAGAGAAGTTGACAAGGATTTGAAATAGAGCTCAGTAGATCAAGTGGTTAATAGACAAGTATGAGGACCTGAGTTTAGATCCCCAGAGCCCACCTGAAAATTAGGCATGGTGACATGCCCCCCAATATGAGGATGAAGGAAGAAACAGTAGAAACGCAGCACTCTGGGTAAAGCCTGGGCCTCTGAATGGTGTTTCTGATCTTCCAGGGCCTTGCATCACCCGGAGTCTTGTGAAAATATGAACCGCTGGACCACCTCTGGCTCCAGCTCATGTGGTGTGGGGCACATGCATCCCTAGCCACTTTCCAGGTGCTGTAGATCTCCCTTAACCCACAGAGGGCCACTTTGGGAGCGCTTTCTTTCATGAAAGGCAAATCAACACCCTCCAGGCCTCTGCTCTCACTGGATCCCCAAACGCCAAGTACATCTTAATCCCATCATATGAAAGCAGCTAGAATGACAGAAAGCCTGCTCCATAGATCAGCCTACCCTGCAATAGATGAGATACATTTGAAATTAAATGTGGGTGAGGGCTTACGCATGGGGAATATTTGGCAGGAGATTAATAAGCAATAAATTAGAGAGCTTGGGGGTCTTGTCACTACCCGTCAAATCTTCTCAGTGCCCAAGAAATCCACGTTCCTGGAGGAAATAGTTTCTGGTACCAATTTGCAGTTCACGGAGCCCAGGAGGAAGTGAAGAAGCCCCCCTCTGCTTCTGTTGGTCTCATCAGCATCAATAAATATGAACTGATGTCCTAAAATGCATTCCAGTGCTGGGAAGTCTCAGACATCCAGGAGACAGGGATCTTGCCCTCCAAAAAGGCCACATTCTAAAAACAAAGCCAAAGAGCAGGAGGATTTCTCTGGGAGGCCAGGAAGGCATGTGCCTCATGAAAGATGCAATTGGTGTTTCTCGAAGGCAGTGGGCCTGAAATACACAGAAATGAATGCTTTCGTAAACGAAGTTAAAATTTAAATGCATGAGAGGAGCCAACTGTCTAAAGGAACCTGGCAGAGAGTTGTTCTCCCTCTACCAAAAAAAAAAAAATCACTTAGCAATGAGAATAAGCACCGTCTCGTTTATCAACCTTATTAACATCGATTTTTCATTTTGGTAGATTTGGGGAATCTGAAAATACGAGACAGGACTTTTCTACATTCTTACTTTGGGAAAAAGCAAATGACAATTTTGTCTTTGAGATTGCTAAGTATCTGTGTGTGTTTTATTGGGGCTATCAAGGCTGTCCCTTGAATTTCTCACAAGTTCTAATACTATTGAATAATGATGGAAGTCCTGTCAATCAAAAGTTGTTGAAAGGAACTGCTTGTTTGTCGTGGCCACCCAGAACCAAAATAATAACACAGAAACTATATCAGTTAAATCACTACTTGGCCCATTACTCTAACTTCTTAATGGCTAATTCTTTCATATTAATTTAACCCATCTCCATTAATCTTTGTATGATCACGTGGCTGTGGCTTACCAGCTAAAGTTTTGGCATCTGTCTCCAGTGGGGTTACATGGCTTCTCCCTGACTCTGTCTCCTTTCTCCCAGCATTCAGTTTAGTTTTCCACGCCTACCTAAGTTCTGCCCTATCAGCAGGCCAAAGCAATTTCTTTATTAACCATACAGAGGGGAATGCCACATCACCTCCCCTTTTCTGTTTAAATAAATAGGAAGGTTCTAACTTTAACATAGTGAAATTACATATAACAAAGCAGGTATCAAGCAAGAATTATAGTTACAATATTTATATCTACTTTATCTTTTATCATAACTAAGGAAAACTATAACTATAAATTCTTCAACTCTGTCAAAGATTCCAGAAAGATATAATATTACCAAGTAAACAGGAAGTGCATTGTAAGCAACTTCCAAAAGCTCTGGAAATGACAGAGACATCTTGCCTCCTGGACAGTCACCCAAAGTTAATTGGTGCTGCCAGGAGCAGACGTCCTTTTTTATTTAAACAGAAAAGGGGATGTGATGTAAGTTTTCCCTCCGTATGCTATGACTACCATTAACGAATAAAGAAACTGCCTTGGCCTGTTGATAGGGCAGAACTTAGGTAGGCAGGGAAAACTAAAATAAATGCTGAGAGAGAGGAGGTGGAGTCAGAAAGAAGCCATGTAACCCTGCCAGAGATGGACGCTAGAACTTCATCTGGTAAGCCACAGTCTTGTGGCAATACACAGATTACTAGAAATGGGTAGAGATGGACGCTAGAACTTCATCTGGTAAGCCACAGTCTTGTGGCAATACACAGATTACTAGAAATGGGTTAAATTAAGAGCTAGCCAATAAGAAGTTAGAGCTAATAGGCCAAGCAGTATTTTAAATAATATAGTTTCTGTGTGTTTATTTCAGGGCTGAGCAGCCAGGAACCAACAATAGGGCCTCCCTCCAACAAAAAGTCAATAAAAGACTATTAAATATAGGCTATGGAGATGGCATAGTCGGTAAAATACTTGCCTTACAAGCACAAAGATCCTAGTTTGATCTCCAGACAGAGAGAGAGAGAGAGAGAGAGAGAGAGAGAGAGAGAGAGAGAGAGAGTGTATTTGTATTTTAATGCTGGTGTAGTAGCTCAGGCTTATAGCCTTGGTATTGGGAAGGCAAAAGCAGGCAGATCCCTGTGGCTCACTGGACAGCCAGCCCAGGTGAAATGAATTAGTAAATTCTAGGCAAAAATGAGTGATGTTGCCTCAAAACGAAAAACACAAACAAAAAGATAAGGTAAACAGTATGCAAGAATGCAGGAGTGACAGGCAAGGCTGGCCATCTGGCCTCCACATGCATGCACACCCACACATTAAGTACACACACACAGAGACTGTATATAAATGTTCCTATAATTGTAACACTGTGAATGGGTGAATTGTGTTGGCCACATTGTTTGTGAATGGGTGAATTGTGTTAGCCACATTGTTTTGAACTTTACATCTTTGAAAAGTATTCATCCGAATACAGTAAACATGGCGACTTCCAATCCAGGCTTCTCATCCTCCTCATCTTCCCTGGGGGCCAGGTGTCCTTGGATATGTGGACTATCCTGAGCATCGCGGTCTATTTAGCAGCATCGTGACTCAGCTCATCATATGCCAGTGATACCTGTCCAATTGTAACAATTAGAAATGTTCCCATTTGTGACAAACTAGTCGCCAGTCAGGGACTGGTACTCTGAAACTAAAGATATTTTCACACAGTTAACACTTGCTTTTCTCAGGCAATTCTGTGTTGTTCTCACAAAGTGAGGTGGACTACTTGAGTAGAATCTCACCCTGGTTTATTGTACATTGTGCTACAAGTAGCAGGGAAATTGATGGGTTATTCATTTATTTAGTTATTCGCAAACTATGCACTGAGCATGTCTTCTTGGCCAGGTACTGAGGGGTGAGCGAGAAGAGTGAGGACCCTTCCCTGTTGTGGAATATTATTTTAAGATGTGTTACCTTTGTTTATGCTGTGTAACATTTGTTTTAATGATGCAAAGATGTGTTGCATTCTTTTATGTTACATTTGTTTAACTCTGTGAAGCTGTGTTACTTTGCCTGCCTAAACTACCTGATTGGTCTAATAAAGAGCTGAACAGCCAGTAGATAGGCAGGAGAGGGATAGGCGGGGCTGTCAGGCAGAGAGAAGATGAAGGATAAAGTACTAAACGCATCTGCATCCTCTAGAGCTGGGATTGCAGATGCAGGCCACGGCACCCAGCTTTCCTAGTGTGATTCATCCTTAGTGTGAATACTAGGGATGCACACTCAGGCTCTCACGCTTGTGTGCCAAACACTACTGTGACATCTCCCCAGCCTCCCTTATTCCCTTTTATCCAATGCAAGCCCTCAGTGCATTGCACGAGGCCTATTCCCCTTGGGGCAGCCAGATGCTTTACTGATTATTCTGACTCAAATGCTATCCCCAACCAGAAATGTCATCCCAGCCATACTTGGAAATCATGTCTAGCCAGATAGATGTCTGGGCAGACCCCTGCTCTGGAAAGTTAACGGGTAAAATTAACAAGGTCGTCTAGTAACACAAGCAGTAGCCACGTGACTCTGAAACCCTGGGAGATAGACATGGTATAAAATGTGATGTGCATAGTGACAAGGTGACAGCAGATGCCATGGAGAATATGATGCCTTCATGAAGAAACACAAGCCTGCTTGACTTTCACTTATCCAGGCTGTTTCTTAAATGGATCTCACATAGAAGTGAGATGGAAGTCCAAAGGCATGGACCAGAATGATGGAAGTCCAAAGGCATGGACCAGAATGATGGAAGTCCAAAGGCATGGACCAGAATGATGGAAGTCCAAAGGCATGGACCAGAATGATGGAAGTCCAAAGGCAAGGACCAGGATGATGAAAATTCAACTCCAATTAGATCGTGTGTTTAATGTGTGCCAGGCCCTGGACTCAAAATACTACTGTAGAGCGGTGGCTGGAGAGATGGTTCCACAGTTGAGAGTGGTTGCTATATAAGCATGAAGACCAGAATTCCAGCTCCCGGAGGCCTAAGTTGGGATCATATCACTAGGGCTTATTGGCTTCCAGGCTAGCTGAAAACATCTGAGCTCCAGGCCCAAGAAGAGACCTTGTTTCAAAGCAGTAGAATAGAAGGTGGTGGAGGATGACAACCGTGGTAGTTTGAATGTAAGCTCATAGGGAGTGGCATTAGTAGGAGGTGTGACTTTGTGGGAGTGGGTGTGGCCTTGTTGGAGAAAGTGTGTCACTGTGGGGTGGGCTTTGAGGTCTCTTTTGCTCAAGATTCCCTCAGTGTGGCACTCAGATCATTTTCCTGTTGCCTACAAGATATAGGACTCTCGGCTACTTCTCCAGCACCATATCTGCCTGCGTGCTGCCATGCTCCCTGCCATGATAGCGTACTGAGCCTCTGAAACTGTAAGCCACCGCCCCAATTAAATGTGTTCCTTTATAAGAGTGGTCATACTCATGGTATCTCTTCATAGCAATAGAAATCCTAAGATAACACCCAACACCCTCCTTTGGATTCCTCGTGCATGAACCCACACACTCTCCAGCCTTTTAATTCTAATCTATTTTATTGTTGTTGCTGCTTTTTGTTTTTTGAGACAGGGTTTCTCTGTCCTGGAACTAGTTCTTGTCGACCAGGTTGGCCTCAAACTCACAGAGTTCCACCTGCCTCTGCCTCCCGAGTGCTGGGATTAAATAAAGGTGTGTGCCACCACCACCTGCCTTAATTCTAATCTTAATGACTATTATTAATTCTCTGGTCACACAGTGATGTATACATGTTCTGTGTACATGATGTGTGTATTTGTGCCTGTGAGTGTCTGTCTCTATCTGTCTGCTTCTGTGTGTGTATGTGTGTGTGAGTCTATCCATTCGCCTCTGGGTGCATGTGTGTGTGCATGTGTATGTGTGTGTGAGTCTCTGTCTATCTCTATCTCTCTGCCTCTCTCTCTTTCTCTCTCTGTGTATGTGTGTACTCACATGCGTGTGTACATTGCAGAATGGTTATAAAAGCATCAAATAATCTGCTGAGTTCTGAGATACTTTCCCAGAAATGGAGGTAGAGAACAGATACAGAGGCATTGAAAATCTTTCAGGGACCAGATGACATAAACCACAGGCCAGAGTCGTCAAGCACAGGTCCAGATGGCCAGCCGTTTCAGGGCTCAGTGTGAAGTGGCATCACAGGGAAAGGAGTCTGCACTTGACCTGGACCCTGGGGATAAGGCTGAAGTCCTTGGCTGTGGACAACTTCCTGGACAAGGTTCATGATGAGCAGCCGGGTGAAGAGCTCAGTTGTGTGTGAGTCTTGTCTGCCACACCTGTTAGAGAGTCACCTTTAACAATCCGTGTGTGTTGGGTGTGTGTGTGTGTGTGTGTGTGTGTGTGTGGAGAGAGAGAGAGAGAGAGAGAGAGAGAGAGAGAGAGAGAGAGAGAGAGAGAATGAGAGAGGGGGAGGGAGAGAGAGAGAGAGACAGGGAGAGAGAGAGAGAGACAGGGAGAGAGATGCTGAATCCTTTGCTGTTCCTGTGTGTTAGGTAACTCTGTGGTCCTGCTGTTTGTGATAGATTGATAGACACATCCACCTCTTGTCCAGGTGTTCCTGGTTTAATCTGACAGATCATATGTGGTAGTGTTTTATTTGCATAAGCAAGCTTGGGTTTTGTTGTTGTTTTCCCTTCCTTCCTTCCTTCCTTCCTTCCTTCCTTCCTTCCTTCCTTCCTTCCTTCCTTCCTTCCTTCCTTCCTTCCTTATCAGTCTGGGCATCCTGGTTTGTGCTAAACAGATGGTCATTGTTTATTTGTACAGACAAGATATAGATCCATTTTCCCTTGAAATGGAGGAAACAATTGTTTCACAGAGTGGGTTCACTCAGAGCCTGGACTGGGCTGAGAGCATCTGCTCTCCGCATTAGGGGAATAATTCAGAACTGGTCATGGGCTGATCTCCACCTTGACCCAGGGAGCAACGTGCAGATGACTGTGGGTGTTACGATTCTACACAAAGCCCCTGGTATGCACGCAAAAGCAAGAACCCCTTGGAAATGCTGTATGAAACCTTGGCCATGTGCAATTCTGTGGCGTGAGTTCGTGCAGAGAAGTTTGATGTAAACAGGAGATGGAACCGAGAGCAGGGCAGCCACCCAAAACCTCTGAATGGGCACATAGGGGCTCTTGGGTCCCATGGGAGTTTTCCTGCCTTGACCATCATTTAAAGTGTGCAATTAGGGCAGGGGAGGTGGCTTCACTGGGAAAGTATTCCCTTTTCGAGCACAAGGATCTGAATCCGATCCCCAAAACCCAAGTGAAAGAAAAACCAGGTGTGGTGGCACAAGCTATCATCCCCAGCACTGGGGAGGCAGAATCCTTGGGCTCATTATCCAGCTACCATGGCTTAATGAATGAGCCTGAAGTTCATTGAGAACCTGTATCTTAAAAATAATATGGCCAGCTTCTAAAGGATGATCAGATGACCTCTGGGCTCCACCTGCATGTCCACAAGTGCACAAACACTATGGTTTTTTAATAGAATAAAAGTTAGGGCTAGAGATGTGGTCCGGTTAGTAGAGCCCTTATCTACCATGCACAGATCTCTGGGTTCAATCCACAGCACCACACAGACTAAGCAAGGTGACACACATTTGTAATTTCAGTTTTGGGGAGGTGGAAGCAGGATGATTTTGGAGTTCAAGGTCATCTTTGGCTACAGAGCAAGTTTGCGGCCAGCCTAGACTTTATGAGACCCTTTCTCAACAAAACAAAATGAAATACAGTAAAAAGAAAAAAGAAAAAACTTTGTGTAATTAGCGCCTGAATATTCAAGGCACTGTGTATCCACTATAACCAGAAAGAACTAGATTCTCTGATCAGATACAAAAGCTAAAGTGGTAACAGTCGGGCATCCATCCACATAATCTTGGGTGAATCCCACAATCATTCAGCACCACATGCTCTGGTTCAAAGACAGAACCCAGACGCGATGTCTAGAAAGCGCTAGAAGAACACATGGAGGAGGGCACATGAAACATTGAATTCTGGGTGTGCAGTCACCATAGCAAAGCAGCACATGATCCTCCCATGGGATGAAATGACTTTTCCCTCACATGGTTCATACGCAGAGCAGATTCTCCCAGGCTACAGAATTAGTTTGCTGGGGCGCGGCACCAAACGGGAATCATCTGGTACCAGGGGCTTTCCTGGGAACCAGACATTTATGTCATCTCTTATGCTAGAACAGAATCGTTTCTTGCATAACCACCGAAGCAAAGTAGCAACTCCTGCTCTCGAGTGGCATCTGAGGGAAAGAAGCCGGAACATTTTGTTGAGGAGTTTAAATAGAGCACTCTCTGAGATTTTTTGGAAGCCGTGCGGACTGAAGAAATAGCACAGGCAGGAAGCAGCCTACTCTCTAAGTCTTAGGAACCTGCCATGGCTTCATTTGATTACACCTTAAGCACTGTCAAGAAGTAACAAATATGTGTCGGGGGGAGGGAGTTGCCTTTCAGCAATCAGAGGGGGCCAGGCACAAGGGGCCACCACAAAGGCCCATGCATGATGGGAACAGTCAATTTATTCCCCTCTGGGTCAAGAGAAATGCTCTCCATGACAACAGTCACTGTCTCGGGTTGAGCAGTCATTTCCCCACACTGGAGACCAATCCCCGCAGACCCCTTCCTTGAACGTTACTCACCATTGGTGCTGGATTGACCTCTGTGGTGAGAGGGCACCTCATATGTGTCAGGCTCTTCATGGCATCCCCAGCCTCTACCACGCTGGTGCCAGCAGCTTCCCCTCCCCCAAAGGGGAAGATGAAAAGTGTCTTCAGACACCATCAAATGTCCCCTGTCATTGTCTCATGGACTCATCCAGTTAATGAACATTCAGCGAGTCTCTGCATGTGCTGGACACAGCAGTGCACTGGGACCCTGAGAGATGGCTCCCCTGGGAGACAAGCTTCAGGACGTGCCTTTGAATGGTTATCTAGATTCAGCTAATTGAGGTAGGGAGGTAGTACCATTCCATGTGCTGGAGTCCCAGACCACGTTAATGGGAGAAAGCATTCACCTCCCTCTGCTTCCGAGCTGGGGATGCCACGTGACCAGCCGCCTTACGTTCCTGCCACCATGCCTTCCCCACTATGATGAACTGCATCTGAGAACTGTGAGCCCAGAGAAAACCTTTCTCTTTTGAATCACACTTATCAGGACATTTTCTTGCAGCTGCAGAAAATTAGGGAACACACCCTGTTTGGGGGTTCTTATGGTCTCAGACGAGTGCTGATATAATAACAAAATAAACCAACAAAGAAGACAATTATAGAATTTCTCTCATCAAGGACTGATGTGTTTCATGTGCGGGATTATCAGGAATACAGATAAACTTCAATTACTTAATCTTCACTATCTACATTAATTTGAATCCACCTGTAATCAAAGGATTTTTTTTCTTGAAAGATAAGGTAAACAGACCTAAATCACATTAAAAGATAGACATGTTCTAAAATGTGGCAAATAAATCTAAACTTACTTTTCCCAGCTCCCAGAACAGCATCTGCTATGTATAAGTAAACAGTGGAAAATTCTGATTTAGGACGGTCACAGACTGTGGTGGTTTGGCTGAAAATGGCCCCATAGGTCCATAGGGAGTGCTACTATCAGGTGGTGTGGCCTTGATGGAGTAGGTGTGACTTTCTTGCAGGAAGTGAGTCACAGGGGGTGGGCTTTGAGGTCTCAGATACTCAAGCCAGGCCCAGTGTATCCCTTTCTTCCTGCTGTCTGCTGATCTGGGTGTAGAACTCTCAGCTATCTCTCCAGCACCATGTCCATCTCCATGCTGTCAGGCTACCCACCATAATGATAATGGACTAAACCTCTGACCTGTAAGCCAGCCCACATTCAATGTTTCCTTGAAAGGGTTGCTTTGGTTATGGTGTCTCTTCACAGCAACAGAAACCCTAAGACACAGACGAAGCAGCCACTATGGGCTAGGCATGGATCTAGCTATGGAAATGAAGCATGAAGTAAAACAGACAAGATCATATGAGGCTTATAATCTAGTGGGAAAGACAAAACAAGGGACTGCTGATGTGGGTCAGTGGGTAGGGTGCTGACCCTGCATGAAAGAAGCATTGGGTTCGATTCCCCAGTACCACATAACCAGGTGTGGTGGGACTCAGGAAACACAGGAAGGAGGATCAGGAGTTTTGACCTATCATCAGCTACACAGTAAGCTTGAGAGCAGCCTGAGCTACATGAATGAGTTCCTGTATGGAAAAAGAAATGAGGCAGAAAAGGAGATAAATGAGTAGTGTGGTCTGCAGTGTCGCTTTCTAAGATGAAAGCAGACATCTTCAGGAAGGCAGGATTTTAAACGTCTGTGGGATCTGAAACGTCATCTCCACCAGGAGGTGGCATTTGAGTGAAGCCATACAGGAGATGATGGGATGATTCCTGTAGGGGCTGCAGAGAGAGCATTTTCTGCAGAAGTGCAGTGCCTTCAAACCCAGAGGTCATGCATGCTATTGCTGGATTCAGTCGACACCGAGTTGTGGAGTCAGAGGCCAAGTCAAACGAGTGATGTCTTTTTCCATGTGTGTGGTTGTGACAGAGTCTGGACACGGGGCAACGTAGAATGCACAGGAGTTTATTGGCTTGTAGTTCTGGGAACTGGGAAGCCAGGATCCAAGCACTGACATCCAGGAAGCACCTTCATCATCCCATGAGGCAAGGCAGAAGGGCAAAGGGGCCCACAGGGGATGAACTTGCCCTTTCTATAACAGTATCAATCTCACTCATGAAGGTAGAAGCCCTCTGGCTTCGCTGGCTCTCATAGGTCCCTCCTTCTTCTTCCACCACAATGGAGACTCAATATCAACGTTAAAGCAGGACAAGTGGTGATGAGATAGGTCACCGTGAAGATACTGGACTTGACACAGAGATGGGTACCCCTGGCGGTCCTAAGTAGAGGGACGGAGTCTAACTGCGGGTCTGAAGTGAGCACAAATGCGGGGGTAGGGAACTAGGGTCCTGGAATCCAGGGGAGCCCTGGCCTTTACTCTAATCTCTTCTGCTATTTAGTCGTGTGTGTGTGTATGTGTGTGTGTGTGTGTGTGTGTGTGTGTGTGTGCGCGCGCGCACGCGTGCGCATGTGTATACATATGCACACCCCTGGAGACCAGAGGACAGCATCAGGTGTTGCTTTCCAGGAGCTGTCTTTATTTCTTAAGACAGAGTTTCTCACTAGGACCTAAAGCTCACCAATTAAGCTAAGCTGGCCGATCAATCATCCTCTTGCATCTGCCTGTATCCTGTATGCCTTTAAAGCACCACGAAAATATTTTCTCTTTCTTTTCTTTCCTTTTCTTTTCTTTTCTTTCATTTCTTCTTCTTCTTCTTCTTCTTCTTCTTCTTCTTCTTCTTCTTCTTCTTCTCTTCTTCTTCTTCTTCTTCTTCTTCTTCTTCTTCTTCTTCTTCTTCTTCTTCTTCTTCTTCTTCTTCTTCTTCTTCTTCTTCTTTTTGACAGGGTTTCTATGTAGCTTTGGAGCTTTGGAGCCTGTCCTGGAACTTGCTCTATAGACCAGGCTGACCTTGAACCCACAAAGATCTGTCTGTTCCTGCCTCTTGGGTACTGGGATTTAAAGGCATGCATCACAACCACCCAGTCCAAGTGCTAAAACCTTACATGAGTCTCAGGGATCTGAACTCAGATCCTCCTGCTTGCACTGCAAGTACTTTAGCAAGTGAGCCATCTCCCTAGCCTCTCGGTGACTTTTGCGACATCCTTCTCAGAATCCAACTCCAAACGTTTGCATTCCCCTAATCATCTTTCCGCTTAGAATACCCACTTCTTAGCAAACTCACTTCTTCTTTGTATCTTCAGCCAGAATCCCCTGGACTCTAATAACTACCTGCTGAACCTTGCCTCTGAGACATCTCACGTCAATTCATAGAGCTGTCCCCAGCCTGCTCCCACAGTTAACAGTCTCTGTTGGCAGCCTGTCCCTCCTCTCCTCCTCGCCTATGATAGGTCAGTGACTCTAATGACCCTGACATCACAGAAAATCAGTTATAAAGGAGGAGGAAGCCCTAGGATTCCATCCTGCAAGTCATTGATGGAAATGTGCTCAGAAGGCACAGCCAGACCCTCACGGTGTCCTCGGACTGGTACACTTGCTCTTTTCTTCATGCTAGGGCTGGGGTATTCAGTAAGATTCTCACTCCTTTTCCTACCACTTGTGCATTCCTATGTGAGTACACACACACACACACACACAGAGAGAGAGAGAGAGAGAGAGAGAGAGAGAGAGGTAGCAGAGGATAGAGGAAGGACCCAGCTCCCCTGGAATTTGAGGCATCATCCCCCTGCCTCACAACATCAGCTCTGGGTCTGGAGGATGGCATGACCATGCAATATTCCATTGCTCCAGCGCACTGCGGAGTCCACGTCCCAGCAGCCACAGTTCTATTCATCTGCATGTGTCCCATCCAACCTTCAGGTGCTCTTCAAATGACTGGTCTTTGAGAGGGGATGTGGGCTCTCCCTTGGTGCCTGGGAGTCAGGCCCCTAGAAAAGGCCACCTCCTGAAGGCTCAGGCAATTGTGACATTCCATGACATAAAGACATGATGTCCCTCCTCTCTGGAGATGTGGGGTTCTATGTTCCACACTGGGAGCAGCACAATCTGGACCTCACTAGACAAAGGAACTTGCCAGCACCTCAAGCTTGGTCCTTCTACCCTTGAGACTTGTAAGCAGTACATTTCTGTCCTTTATAAGCCAGCTACTCCAAGGTCATCTCTTATAGCAGTGTGCGTGGACTAGACAGCTTCCTTCAGAAACACGAAAGGCTTGATAATGTTGTCTCTGCAGCCTTTCCTTAAAAAATGTCTGTAGATATTGCCAAATGGCTTCTGGGGTTCAAGGTTGGCCCATTGAGAATTACTCTTTTAACCCAGTTGAATTACAGAAAAACTCAATTTCAAAAAAAAAAAGTGGTGATATTGCCAGTTGTAGGTGACACAGGGCAACCGCTGTAGGAGTGACATGTGGCACCCTCCCGAGTCTCTGAGTTTTAGCATTGATGGACAGATGTTTTTCCAAAGTCTCCCCAAATCCCATAGCTACCATTCAGTGTCTGGATCAGGGCAAACCACTGCTTATAAAAGTCACAGATATTATACTTGTAAACTCCCCAGATAAAGGGAAGATTATAAAAAATAATAGAAGTAGTTGGGAAGCCCTTTAAGTGAACACAAATTGTACAAGGAGAAATAGTGGTCTGCTGTAAGGTTCTGGTGGCCAAAGCAGGCAGCCCTAATTGGCATTTGTCTTTTGTTGAGCAGTGGCTTCAGTTTTTTGGTGCCCCCCCCCCTGCACCTCACCAGATGGACGGGTACAAGAGATGCTGGTTTCTTATGCTTAGGACCTCCCTATGCAGGGGCTCAAGACAGAAGTGGGCTCAGAGAGAACAGCAGTGCAAGGATACTTGCTGACTTCCAGTTTACAAGATGAGAGAGCCTGGAGAGATGTCAAGAATGCCAGGTGCTCTGGGTTAGGGAGATGGCTCTGTCTGTAATATGCTTGCGGAGCAATCGTGAGGAGCTGAGTTGCTATGCCTAGTACCATGTAAAAAGAACCTGTACCCCAGCACTGGGGACATGGAGATGGCGGGATCCCTGGAGCTCATTGACCTGCCTGTAAAGCCAAACTGATGAACTTCAGGTTCAGTGGGAGACCCTGTCTCCAAAGAGAAGGTAGAGAATGGTCAAGGAAGTCATCTGACTTTCACATACTCATGCACACACCATGTGCACATGCTTATGCACACACACCACACACACATATCACACACACACACACACACACACACACACACACACACACCAAATGGAGCATGCTCTTACATCCTAGGAACCTCTTTTATCTCTGCAAATTTGGAAGACAATTTTCTTGTCGGTATTCGTCTGGCTATGACTATTTCAAGTTTCCAATAAACAACAGAGGAACCTGGGATCAGGTAGGAGCAGTCACCTGCCCAGCTCTGGAAAGGAATAAAAGAGTGTGTCAAAATTTAATTATGAATTGTATGATGATGAGTACTGTTCTTTGATTGGTACTGTCATTATTTTTATAATCTGGAGGCTTACCAGCATAATCTCACAGGACCCTCACAGCCCTCCTGGAAAAGGGTGGGAGGTGATACTTGTTAATAGCACTATTTAAACAGCCAAGTTAAATAGCTTGCCTAGGAACCTGGTACTGTTCACCACTGAATGGCCTTCCTGGGGTTTCTCTGTTCTAACAATGCAAGGTGGGGACTCCTGGTTATCTGAGCTGAACCTGACTCAGCTGGCACCTGCATCCCTTATCATGAGGGATGTTCAAGGATGCTCTGAGACACTTCTGCTTTATAAATGTGGGGGCGGCAGCAAATTAGTTTCATTGCTATGTCCAAAGTAACCCACTGGTGAGGGAGAGAATAAGAATGTGGCCCAGGTCTGTGGACTCAGTAGCCACTCCCAGTGCAGTCTACTTTGCCCTTTAGTGATGAACTCCACCCTGGGCCCGAAGCTTTTGGAGGAAAAAGTCATCCTTGCTCACCTTTGTCATCTCAGTTCTAAGCACTGGGACTCTGGCAGGAAGGGCTGTTAAGGACTGAGGAGTGAAAAAAGAGAGGGAGAAGGGAAGGGGGAGAGCAAGAAAGGAGAGAGATAGAGACTCAAAGAAGGGGTACAGAGAGAGACACAGAGAGTAAGAAAAGAAAAGAAGAGAGGAAGGGAGGGGAGAGTAGAGAAGAGGAAAGAAGAGGAGAGGAGAGGAGGGGAGGGGAGGGGAGGGGAGGGAAGGGAAGGGAAGGGGAGGGGACGAGAGGAGAGGAGAGGAGAGGAGAGGAGAGGAGAGGAGAGGAGAGGAGAGGAGAGGAGAGGAGAGGAGAGGAGAAGAGAGGAGAAAGAAGAAGAGTCAGGAGCCAGTCTCTGTTTGATGTTTTAGATCAAGTTCTCCAATGACACAGAAAGGCGGCCATGGCTGCTCCCAGTTGCTGCATGAGTGAATGTGTAAGTGGCACCACAGATTCTTATTCTGCTTTGAAAACTGGGAGACATCCTGACAAGCAGTCGGTGCTGTGGTCCAATCAGATCACTGAGTTGCATTTACCTAAATCTTCAGACTTCAAAGGAGCTGGAGTTACCATGTATCCAGCGCCTTGAAGAGTTACTGTGTATCCAGCGCCTTGAAGAGTTACTGTGTATCCAGCGCCTTGAAGAGTTACTGTGTATCCAGCACCTTGAAGAGTTACTGTGTATCCAGCACCTTGAAGAGTTACTGTGTATCCAGCACCTTGAAATTACTATGTATCTATCACTTTGAAGAGTTGCTGTGTATTCAGCCCCGTGGACTTTTACAGCCTCTAGGGATGCAGGAGGGGTGGGAGTATCCCCTGGATTCAGAGAAGGGGCTGATAGCTGTATGCCTATAATTACTCTTCAATTGTCACAAAAAAAAAGGAACAACTTACCTCAACTCCTCTCCTCTGGTTTTTCAGTTCCCCACTAATCCCCACTGCCCCTGTAATCATAAATGCAACAACAAGCCTCAGGGATAGAATAGCCTTGACTCAAAAATGTCAACCTCTCAAGGAAACTGTAGTGGAGCTAAAGGGTCCACTCAGATATCTCATGGATAGAAGAGAGAGATTTAGGGTATTTAATCAGATGAAAAAGCAGGAGGAAGTGAGTACTGACCAATCAGAGAAATATCAGCCACAAGCACTCCACTGTTAAGATCTCTCTATAGGACAAAAGTGTTAGACCAGTGCGCACCAAACATGGGTCGTCGGTAAAGACACCATGATGCTTCCAGAGAATTTGTCCTAATGATTTCTAACCAGCTGGAGCTCAGATAGAGCAAAGCCCCAGTCCCTGCCATGCCCTTATGGCTTAGCCATATGAACATCCCTGAACGCTGGTGAGATGCCCTTTCCCCAAGGCCACATCTAACCCCTTTCACTCCGTGAAAATCCCAGGGTGTTGGCAAGGCCCTCCCAGCAGACTCATCCCCTTAGCATGTGAGAGATTTCCAAACTATTTTGACAGATGAAATTGCAGATAATTAGCTTGGCTCTGCCAACTTGAAATTACTGAGGATGATTTCTGTGGCTGTGTACTTGGGTTTCTGAGAGACAATCTAAAACCGAGAAACAGGCCAGCATTATCCTCATCTTACCCCTCCAACACATCCTTACAAGTGTGGAAGAAAACTCTGGTCATAAACCTCCATGATAAAGACAGGGGAAATATGCCCCTCCATTAAAACTAGGCAGCCTGAATCTGCTCAAGGCAGCAAGATTGAAAAATTGTCCTTGCTTATATGCCTCGGCGTACGCCTGTAAGAACGCGATGTGAGAATCCAGCTGCTGTTCAGGCGACAACACCTGCAGCCTCCTTTCATAGACAGCCACAGCCGCAGACGCTGTGAATCCCTGGCTCCCAGACAGCGCCAGGATCTCTCTCCTGAGAAGTAAGTTTACATCAAAGGAGATATCGGTGGCCACACACCCCGCTCTTCCCCTGCTTCTGATGTGGGAATCAGGGAGTCTGGCTACAGACTTGTGAGCCTTCCCTAGCCTCAGAAAGGTACACAAACAAACCCCACTTCTGCCATATGGGCCAGAATCTCTCTCCTCAGAGTCCCTGCCATGCTATCTGGCACTGGAGCCTGATCTCTCCATCAAGCTGTTGTCAGTCTGTCTGTCAGCTTGTAGTGTTACTCCCTCTATTGATGGACTCCTTACCCGCAACGGTCCGTCTCAGCACCGGTCTTGAACCCCTCCCAGAGACCTTTCACATCCATCATTGTAGCCAGATGGCATCTTCTCAGCCCTGCGGATCCCTTCTGACTCGGAAACAGATGGGCATCCACAGGGTAAAGTGGAGTCTGTGGATGGTCCTGTCTCCATCTCTGCTCTGTTAGTGACTTCTGGGATGAGGAGCTGTGGAAGTCTGCTTCTTTGGCTAGCAACTGCAGTCAATGTACTCATTGATATCAAAGCAGATTGACAGCTGTCATGACTTCCATCACTCTTCCCTGAGTCAACTCTCTTTATCTTTTGACAATGTTTCTTCTGTGAAGGTGAAGGGTATTCCCTCTCCTCGGGTATCCTAGTCAGCCCAGTGCCTCTAACAAATACTGCACACTGGGAAACCTCAACACCAAACATTGCTTTCTTTCTTAATCTAACTTTATTGTTCTGGGTGGTCAGGTGGAGGTCAGAAGATGGAGGCCTTTTCTCTCATCCTACATCACAATCCATGTGAGTTCTGGGGACCTAACTCGAGTCATGAGGCCTGGCAGTAAGGACTTTATCTACCGAGCCATCTCACCAGCGCCAACAGACATTCTGTCTCACCGTTCTGGAAGCAGGGAGTCTGAGATCATTGTGGAGACATGACAGGGTTTCTAGGAATGACCTGCCTTGCACATGGCTGCTATCCTAGTTAGTCATGGTTACTACCACTGTGAAGAGACACCATGATCAAAGTCACATGGTGAGGAGAGGGTTTGTTTGACTTATGCTTCCACGTCACCGTTCTTCATCAAAGAGACTCAAATAGGACAGGCACCAGGAGGCAGGAACTGAAGCAGAGGCCATAGATGGGGGCCGTTTGCTACCTTGCTCCCCATGGCTTGCTCTGTCTGCTTCCTTATAGAACTCAGGACCACTATCCTTGGCCCCATCCGCAATGGGCCTGACCCTCCCCTATCAATCACTAATTAAAAAAATACTCTACAGGCTTGCCTACAGTCCTGTCTTCTGGAGGCATTTTCTCAATTGAGCTTCCCTCCTATCTTGATGGCACTAGGTTGTGTCAAGCTGACATAAAATTAGCCAGCACAGCTACCTACTTGCTGTCTGCACATGGGAGGGAAGAAGGAGGGAGTGGGAGAGAACACACTGTCTCTTCCTCTCATGACAACATGATGGTGGTCCATATTGTTCATCTGATAGGATCGAAAGTGACCTAGGCAACAAGTCTTGTTGACAGGCCTGTGAGGGATTCTCTGGTTGAGTTAGGAAGACCCACCTTGAAGGTGTCACTCTGCCTTCCACACCACGGTGCATCCTTGAACTCCCTGCCAAAACAAACCCTTCCTTCTTAAGGTTGCTTTGGTCAGGTATTATTTTTGTCACAGCAATAAGGCAAGTAACTAACATAGACACTAACCCTACCATGAAGGCATCACCATCTTACCCTCGTCTAAACTTACTAGCGCCCCCAGAACCCGATCTCCAAACACTGCTCCTGTGTTGTGTGATAACCACTAGACCGACAGAAAGGCTTTACTCACCATTAGTGGGCTACACAGGAAACTTGACCAAACTGTGTAGCCAAGAGCCTTACCATTCTTGGCTTTTTATGCACACACAAAAAAGTATCCTGGTTGACACACTTCAATTAGTAATAACTGTTAGTAATAAGTAAAGTTAGGGAACTCCAAAAGCAAGGTTAGTACAGTTAGGGGCTTTCCCAGAACTATGGACTATGATGGATCAGGTCTTTGTTTTCATTTTCGCTGGTGTTGGAGTCAACATGCTAGCCTCTTAGGCCAGAATGGTGCCTTGGTGTCTCTAACATGGCAATGGTTGTGCTATTTGACTGCATAACTAGGTTTAATACATTAATTTGGAAGGAGGTGACACACACAATTAGTCCATAATGTCACATGATCCATTTTGACCAATAGGATGGGACAGAAATGACGGTTGCACATTCTGGGTTGGCCCTTTAGGATCTCAGTTAGTTGTTCTTGCTTCTTGCACTGCAGAAGGATGAGCGACCTAAGCAGCCACATTGCTGCAACTGAGGTGCCGAGCCATTTCCAGTCTGGAACAGTCCCAAGCTGGCCCATAGACGTGCAGATGAGCAGAGCTAAGGACCGACAAGGCTGGTCTGTACCAGTTGACCTCTAGCCGCCCAGCAAATGCACAAGCTCTTCAATCAGTGACTCTTTTTAATCAGATCCTTCATGGCTACTGGATAGTCATCAGGGTTCACATTTCTTCCTAGAGAGAATGGAGAGAGGGAGTGGGCAATGAGATAGATGTCTGATCAGATAAAAGTGCGTGTCTCTAATTCTCAGGAACTGAGGTCTTTACTCAGATAAAAGGACATCTTCTGCTCGTGGAATTGTCCTCTGACCCACACACATGTGAGGTGGTGGTGGTGCGCACACGTTCATGCCACATATGCACACATGCACTAAATAAGTAAATAAATAAATGTAATTTTAAGTTTTTAAAGAAAAGCAAGGAATGGGGTTGTGGAGATGTCATTTTTGTCTAAATCTTAATTATTGGATTTTGCGGATAAAGGTCATAGAAGCCAGATGCTGGGGTAAAAGCTTGCTAGATCAGAGAAGCAGAGAGAGGACCCTGCTATCCTTCCTCCTCCACTAGGAACCAGGAGAACCAGGAAGAAGGAAACTGTCTTGTCGAAGAGTAACATGAAGCGAATTAGTTGGGAAATCCCACCATGGGTGAAGGTTAAGCTTGCCAAGCTGGGCCTTATGTGGTGGTCCTGCTTGTGCTTGAAATGCCCCACAGATCACAGAGCTGTGTTGTAGGAGCTCGACCATTTTAACCAGTGACATTTGGAAGTGACCTGCCATGAGCCTGATTTTCTCTGGTGCATGCTGGGTAAGAACTGAGGCCATTTGGGGGGTTGTCCTCTCTCTCCCTCTCTCTGTCTCTCTCTGTCTGTCTGTCTGTCTCTCTCTCTCTCTCTCTCTCTCTCTCTCTCTCTCTCTCTCTCTCTCTTTCTCTGGGATGTGGAAGGCTTCTGATGTGCCATTCGGGACCTGTTCTGGAGATTTCTCCATCCTTCCATGGTGGACAAAGAGGCAACGGTGTCATTCCCCACTGTATCTGTGAGTGTGTGTGTACCCTATTTCATCCCTTAGTAAATAAGTTTTCTTCCCAAGCATCTGTGGGTTTCTTGCAATAGAGGCATGGGACTATAACCATCCTTTGATAATCCTCTTTCCAGTCTCTCCATTCAAGCAAGTTTTGTGTCCAGGTATCCGCATTCTATTACGTAAGTAGCCTGAGGTCACAGAGGCAGGTGCCAGGGTGGGCCCAGCACCTCGCTCTCAGCCTCTGAGGTAGCCCTTCCCTACCACTCTCCACTGAGCTGAGGTGGTACAGGTAACTGGATAGGCTGCACCCTTGACTGTAACCTGTATGATAATTGTTTGTGCTCAAAACAACAAACCTCTGTAAGCCTGGAAGTAATTTCTTTGGTCCATTTAATCCTCCATAAACGTTGCCTAGCTGCAGTCTCCCAGACCCGGCCTCTGCTGCACAACTCCCCTCTCCCCATCCCAGTTGTAGCCCATGCAACAGCGTCTCTTGCAGCTCCTTCCAGATGTAGTTATCTCCCAAGAATTAACATCAGAAATCAGTTAAAAATAAAAGTCCTTTCCCCCTCCCGTTCACGCTATTTCTGTCTGCCTTGGGTGTGTGCGGTTGTGATGTGATGAGTGCAGCATTCCTGCTGTTGAGGAAGTCACGTGACAAATCCATAAGAGAAAGGCAAACTAGTGTGCAAACCCTGAGGGGTCAGTTTGCACCCGAACAGTGAAATACAGATGCTGCAGGTATGTCCAAGTGCATTGGTTCAAGGCTGCCTGAGAGAGTGAGGGTGATAAAGGCCCCAGGATGGTAAGGGGTACGGGAAAGGGGGTCAGGCAAGGTCAAGGAGGCTACAGCTTTTGGATGAGACTTGAATTCCTGAGAAATTTTCAAAGTAAGGCTGGAGAGAAGATTCCAGGTAGAGAAAATGGTATAAGCCTGAATTGTGTCAAAGGTGCCTTCCCCCTTTGTTTGCCTATTTCTCTATTTTCTTTGTGTGTGTGTGTGCGCGCACACACACACAGGGAGTGTTAGTGGAGGTCAAAGGACAGCCTGTGGGTGTTGGTTCTTTCTTCACCAAGTGAGTCTCGGGGATCAAACTCAGATCATCAGTCTTGGTGGTAGGCATGCTTACCCACGTATCCCTCTTCCTGGCCCCCCAAAGTGGCTTTTATCAAAACTTCCAATAGGCAGATCCCATACTTTCCTTATGCAAAATTTTCCAAAGAAACCCAAAATGGGAATCAATTTTAGTAGGGTCCTGGTAGGACCTTATCGTTCGAGGCCATTCTCACCTCATTCTTGCTTCTGGGACGTGGTGAACTCTTAAATAAAGTGGTCTGGTAAGATGAATCCAAGAGCTTGATGAAGCCAATGGTTTGTGACTAACGAGTTTCATCCTCCAAAGGCTAGGATGGTGTCACTCAACATGCCAAAGGAAGGAAAATCAAAAGGAAAATGGTCACATGATGTGTTCTGTAGCTCTTGAGAGACTGGTCAATAAACTTCAGTATTTATTCCAAACCTAAGAGAAAAGAAAGGAAGACAGAAGGCAGAAAGAAAGAAAGTTCTTATTAAGTGGAGATCAGAACTAAGAAAAAGAGCGATACTGGATGGTAAATATGATAGTATTCCAAAGACTTTCAAAAATTTGCACCTGCCATTCCACCTATTATTTAGCATGATGTTTGTAGTCTTTGTGTTCTTAAGAATGTAGTGGTGTTTCATTTGTCTTTTAATAACTAAAGCTTTCCTGAAGATCTTAGAGTAAAACAGCCACACTGGTCAGCCTTACAGACCAGGTAGTGGTAACAACACCTTTAATCCCCACACACACACTAGTTGCCATAGAAACTGGTCGGTGCATGTCTTTAATCCCAGTGGTGCACACCTTTAATCCCAGCCCTAGAGAGGATTGTAAAACAGGAGGAGACAGCTCTCAGGCACAGTCTCATTCTGAGATTCCTGGAGGCAGGACTGACATTTCGAATTGAGGTTGAGGTAAGAGTCAGTGGCTGGCTACTTTGCTCTTTGGGTCTTCAGGTTGAAGCCCAATTTCTCTCCCTGAGTTTTTATAAATTGTGCTTCATTTTGACCCCTAATTTTTGTGACATGAATTCATGAAAAATAAGAAGGAGACGGAAACAGCACCCTTAGTATCTGTGAAAACTAGGATCATCTATATTAAAACCCAAGGAGAGCTGTACATAAAAACTTAGCACTTAAAAGAGAACTCAAAAAATATATGGGCACAAGATCCACAGTTTAAAAGAAGAGATCTATAGCCTTCTTCTATAGGCAGGAAAATATATTAGGAAATAGAAAATCAAATAAGAAAGCTGCTATTGGTGTGTGTGCCTTCTGCCTTCTCTGTGCTGCCACTGTGTCGCAGGTGTGCCAGTTGTGGGGTTCCCCCTGGAGTCATTCGGGTTTTTTATGTACAGAACCGTATCATCTGGAAACAAGGAGACTTTGGCTTCTCCCTCCTCTATTTCTATCCCTTCATCTCCTCTTGTCTTACTGTAACAGCTGAGACCTCAAGCAGTGCATTGAACAGGAGAGAGTGGGAACTCTTGCCTTGTTCCTGATTTTAGTGGGAGGGCTTTGATTTTTTCCCCCTGCATTCTTGAATGTCCAACTCTGTATGAACCCAAAGAGTGGGCATGTGTGCTAAGAGCCAGCAGTTCCCCTGAGGGTCCTGGACTCCAAGACGTCTCCCCCATGCTCATAAGGGGTTGTGCTTTGTGGAGAGATGTTCCCGGTGCTGTCCTTTAATCTGGGAAGGAACACAATTTCAATGTCTGTAAAATACCCCTATGTCTAAGCTACATTATTTCGTTAAGGGGAAAAGCTACTGAAAATTCTCCAAAGCATGACAGTGAATGACAGCAACCTAGACAATCACAGAATAAAACACGGGTAAAAAAAAAATGCACTGCCCTTGGCATGTTTGCTGATAAAAAGAAAGAAAGAAAGCTTTCTTTTTAGGTGAAGCTGAAGTGAAGAACACTCCGTACATCCCCCCAAAAGTCATAGCTACCTGAGTTCCTTCGTCCCACAGCTGAGACGAGCATGAAACAAATACAACAAACCCTCACCAAGAGCCCAACGCTCTGCTGTGTGCCTTGCATTTCTCTGTTGCATTAAGGGAGCTAAGAAACACCGTGTGCGCGGTAGATGCGGTGGCTGGCAGTTATGTGGATAAACCTGCCTCCTGAATACAGAAAAGACGAAATGTGTTCAGCTCAGAACTCTGCATAGACATCTCAGTGCAGCTCCAGGCCGAGTGTTGTCATAACAACAAATGGTGATGTGAAATGTAGATTCTTCCTTTCTCCTGATTGGAACCCTGGAGGGCTGTGGGGTGCTTTGTATCGGGGATGAGCCTGTTAAAGTTCAGATGTGATCTCAGACATCAGTCGTGTGCCTCGCAGGAAAGAGAATGTATGATGTATGAAGCCTCCAAGCTGAGCGTCCTGTAAGATTTTAGGGATGCTTGTCCATTCTGGTTATAAAGTTTTCACACTTAAAAATCCCCTCTGCATCTAGTAGTCATGTAATAGTACCTTCCTGCTGTACTGGGGAAGCAGCAGGCTAACGGCAATGCAGGTGGCGCAGGCTCACTAGTTCAGCGGGTAGCTTCACCACTCCCTAGGCTTACATTGTTTCGGCAAGTATAGAACCAATGAGGTGTGTGCATGTCAAGGAAGGAAGTACCTAAGCATGTGTATATATACAGGTGTGTGTGTGTGTGTGTGTGTGTGTGTGTGTGTGTGTGTGTGTGTGTGGATCAAAAACATTCTTTGTTCATTTTTCTGTTGATTGGTTGGCTTGTTGGTTTCTTTTTTTGAGACAGAGCCTTAGGGTCTCACTGTAGACCGGCCTGGAAATAACAGCAATCTTCTTGCCTCGGACTCCCAAGTACTAAGGAGAGAGGTTGGAGGTGTGCAGACATACATACATACATGGGCACACATGTTTAGGGCCAAGCTCAACCTAAAATGTCATTTCTATAATGCCACCATTCTTGTTTTATGAGACAGTTTTTCTCATTGACCAGAAGCTTTCCAATTATGGGATACTGATTAGTCAGTGAATCCTGGGAATCCTCATGTCTCCACCTCCTCGGTTTCAGACAATTCTTTATAGGGAGTTGACACATAATACTATGGGCGTTTGCACACCTTATGATCTTCTGGGGTAGTGACAAACTAGAGATCCAGGATATCAGATGGGGGAATTTTAGCCCAAGCTGGCCAGCTCAAGAAAACCCCAAGGAAGACCGTGGTTTTAAATCTGAAGGTCATTAGACAGGAAGAGTTATCCTTTACTTGTAGAAGGGCCAGCATTCGGGTTTTATAGATCCCCAACGCAGGTGGATTCTTTACCAGCATCTCATACCATTGGTCATAGGACCAAGTCAAAGGTCCTAGTAGGGCTATTCGTATCCCCCCCAGTCAGTTCTAAAGGCTAGAGAGTCACATAGTCACATTTATCTGGTCCCAGTTCTCGGCCCCAGTTTTTAGTATAACTTACTGCTCACATTGTTACAACAAAGGCCCCAACGGAATACCACAAAGAAGAAAGGTGTCTATTGGTTCACAGTTTCAGAGAGCTTTCAGTCCATCATGGAGGGGAAAAGATGGTGATGGGGTAGCTGTCCATGGTGATGGACATATGTGGCTGATGCTTGCTCATGTCAGAACAACCAGACGGAAGGCAGATGGAGCTGCTGGAGCCACGGTGGACACAACCTTCAAAGTCCCATCCGTCCTATGTCCACTTTCCAGGTTCCACCACCTGGAGTCTCCCAGTCTTCATTACAATACCACAGGCTGAGAAACAACCACTCAAAACATGAGGCGATAGGAGTGTTTCAGATTCAAACCATCACAGAACATCAGCCTGAGACAATGCAGTCATGCCAGCTGAGACCCTTGCATCATCCATCACGTGAGCTCAATGGACCATGACCAAATTCCCAGATCAACAAAACAGTTTGCGGCTATGGTCAGCTCCACAAAGGAGGTGAAGAGAGGCTGAGAGAGAATAGTGGAGAGAGGAGAAGGGATCATTCTTCGGGGATGAGGTCCGGGCAAGTTCCCAGAAGACACATCAGTAAAAGGATTGAAAGAGTGGGCCATGGAAAACATTCCATTCCAGGCAGAGCAAACTTCTGAAATGCAGAGCCCTCATTGGAGAGAGATCGTGGTGTGTGCCAGGAACTGCTGGGCAGAGCAGCAGAACTCGGGCTACTGACCCATGAGACAGAATACCTGACAGAACGAATTCTCAGGAGTCTTCCACAAAGGTTTATAACATTAGTTATTCCTTTCCATGTTCCCTGCACTAACTGCCCTCCCATTCCCCGCCCAGTTAACCCTTACTATTCTGTAATCCCCTATAGATGGAGTTTCTGTCCTACCTGGTTCTGCAGCCATTTAGTCCCAAAAAACACATGGAGAATTAAACAGTTTTGGTCTGTTAGCTCAGGCATATTATTAACTAGCTCTTACAACTTAAATTCACCCATAACTCTTAGCTATGTTTAGCCACATGGCTTGGTATCTTTTATCAGTGAGGCATTTTCATCTTGCTTCCTCTAATTCTGGCTGGTAACTGCAGATTGAGCCTTTCCTCATCCCAGAATTCCCCTAGTCTGGTCACCATGTCTATACTTCCTGCCTGACTACTGGCCTATCAGCATTTTATTAAACCAATACAAGGGACAAATCTTTACAGTGTACAAAAGCATTATCCCACAGCGATTCCCCATCCCCCTTCATACCACCTGTTCTATCACCATTCCCTTGAAATCTCATCCCTAGGTGAGGAAGTGTTGGCCACTCATAGCTACTGGAGGAGAGTCAGTTTTCTTCAGAGACACCGCCTCTGAGAGGCTACTCATGCTCCTATAGATGGTCCCACACCCAGGCTCATGCAGACAGTACCAAGCAGACTCAGACCCAGTGCGTTTGAATTTCAAGGGCACATGAAATTAGTTAGAAGGGAAGAATGGTAGAGAAATGGGAAGGAATGGGGGGTGATCAAAACACATATTCATGTATGAAATTCTCAAACAGTGAGAATAAATGTTTGGCAGAACTTAATGAGCATGTTTTTTTAGTTCTTACACTGATGTCTGAGAAGATGAAAGTGATTCTAAGAGCCAGGTATCAAAGAAGATGTGAGACATTATCTTAGTGACCCAGGAGCTAGGGATTTTATTTCATGAAAGGATACAGTAATTGAGGTCTTGGGTTCAAGAGAAAGGGTGATAAAAATAAAAGCTCCACGTGATGTCAGGATGCTGGACATGCTAACACTACCCACCCCATAAAAGATGGTGAAGAAATGACTTAAACACTCAGTGTAAGCTCCAGCTGTCACACAGTATCTAGAATCACCCATAAAGAGCAAGTCAGTGAGGCATTGTCTAGTTCAGTTGGCTTATGGGCATGCCTGTAAGGGATTTTCTTAAGTTAATTGTTATAAGAGGACCCAGCTCACTGTGGGCAGCATAATTCCCATGGTGGTGGTGGCTGTAGTGGTGGTGGTGGTGGTGGCCATGGTGGTGACCATGGTGGTGGCGGTGGTGGTGGCTGTGGTAGTGGTGGTTGTGGTGGCTGTGGTAGTGGTGGTGGTGGTGATGGTGGTGGAGGTGGTGGTGGTGGTGGCTGTGGTAGTGGTGGTGGTGGTGACTGTGGTGGTGATGGTGGGGGTGGTGGTGGTGGTGGTGGTGGCGGTGATGGTGGTGGCGGTGGTGGTGGCTGTGGTAGTGGTGATGGCTGTGGTAGTGGTGGTGGTGGTGGCCGTGGTGGTGATGGTGATGATGGTGGTGGTGGTGGTGGCTGTAGTAGTGGTGGTGGCTGTGGTGGTGGTGGTGGTGATGGTGGTGGTGGCTGCGGTGGTGGCTGTAGTAGTGGTGGTGGCTGTGGTGGTGGTGGTGGTGATGGTGGTGGTGGCTGCGGTGGTGGCTGTAGTAGTGGTGGTGGCTGTGGTGGTGGTGGAGGAGGTGTCCTGAACTGCATTAGAGTGGAGAAACTGTTATGAGCAAAGCAAGCAAGTTAGCATGCAAGCTTCATTTTCATCTGCTCTTGACTGAGGGTGTGATGTGACCAGCTGCTTCACGCTCCTGAAATTCCCTGCTATGACAGACTGTTACCAGGAATTCTAAGGCAGATAAACCAATGTTTCCCCTAAGTTACTTTTTTGACAGAGTATGAAACTAGGTCCTTTAGGAAGATGATATGTTGAGTTGCTTGATCTCGGTCCTCTCAAAAAGAAAATGACGAAGCAGGGCAGCTGGCTCAGTGGTTAAGAGAACATACTGTTCCTGCAGAGGATATTGGTTCTCCCTTTGACATGTCAGGTCACAACCACCTCAACTCCAGCGTCAATAGACCTGAGGCCCTCTTCTGGCCTCCTTTGGTACTGCATGCACATAGTCTATACATACACATGCAGATAAAATACTCATACACATAAAATAAAAATAAAGAAGATGAACCTAGAAAAGTAGATAAAATACTCATACACATAAAATAAAAATAAAAATAAAGAAAATGAACCTAGAAAAGCTAACACTAAGAACTCATTCTGACACCAGTTCAAGGTTCAAATCTATACTACCCACATTACTCTAGAATCTGGATCTTGAGAAGGAAACTAAGCAATGACATTCGTGGAAGATCAAGAAGAAACACCAGATTGCCGGAGGTGTTCACCATCGGCGCGCACGCGTCACACAGAACTCCTAGGCTCTGCTGGGAGTGAGCCCTGCCCTCCTCTCTAGCTGCAAACACACAGAGAATTGATCGTGTATAAGAGTCAAGAATGATAAAAAACCAAAGCCTGGCCTTTCCTCCCCCAAGAACTATCTAAAAGACAGCAAGATTTATTTAAAATAATTAAAGTCATAAAGCAGATCATTACAAAACAGACCACGACAGACATTTTATGAAGAAAAACAAGGAAGACTCTAAAAATAATGCAACTGAATTTCCCTATAAAACAAGAATTAATCCACATTTCAGATGATGGTTTGATAATTCGGACAGCAGATAAATCAGATATAAAAGTGGAAGATGTGAACAATAGATAAGACGACATCAAAGATGAACTAGGAAGGCTTAATTTATTTCTAGTAGGAACGCACTAGAGAGCAGAGGGAATTATGATGGTGGTGTGCTTCCGGCCATCAGTTTGGGGTGATAGGTATTACAGGAGGCTGAGTAACACCCACTCAGAGAGCTCAAGGTCTGGCTTTTGGAAGCACTCACTGTCACCTGATAAGGGAATGGATCTTTGCTGTTGGGATGAATCTAAAGAGGCTAGGTATGACGGGAGGACAAGCCCACTTATACAGCTGGGCCCTACATACAGCCACAGGTGTTCCTACGGGAGGGAGGGGACTGTGCTCTCATACAAAGATGCACAAAGACTAGGATGTAAGCACGGAACTCCGAGAGATTGAAGAGGCTGGTCCTGGAGGGTGGAGTGATGCGCGCAAACTAAGGGATGCTGGCAGCCAGAAACCCAGAGGAAGGACCAGCCTCTCTCCTGCAGATGCTTCACTTTGGCCAAGGGTTCTGATTTCCAATTTCAGGTCCTCAGAATGGAGGCAAAATACATTTCTAGAGTGTTCACGTGTGCACGCATACATGCACACCAGTCCCAGTAACATTCTTTAGGCACTGTTGACTTTTTTTGTTCTTTTGAAGACAGAGTCTCACCAAACAGGCTAGGCTGACAGGCCAGTGAGCCCCAGGAATCCACAGGTCTCTGCTTTCCTGCCACTGCTATCATAGACCCGTACCACCATGCTTGGGTTGGTTTTTTTGTTTTGTTTTGTTTTGTTTTGTTTTGTTTTTTTATTTAACAAGGGTTCTGGGATTGAACCCAGGTCCTCAGTTTTGTGATAAAATACTTTATTGACTTTATTCTTCTTCTCCAACTTTCTGATGTTTTAACCTACCAAGCATGTAGTCATTTGACTTAGTAAATTTAAGCAGGCATGTAATAAAGAAGCCTACCAATAGAGTAAATCATAATTATCTACCAAATCTCAAGTCCAAAACTAGATTAACAAAACCTCCATGTGTCTGTAAATCAATATTAGTATGTAAAAAAAAACACAAAAGTCTAAAAACAATCTCACCATTTAAAAGGCCAAATTCTTTGAGACGGATTCATTAACTAAATATTTTGTATGACAGCTGTGCCTGCCTGTATGTCTGTGTACCATGTGTGTGCCTGGTGCCCACAGAGATCAGAAGAGGGTGTCAGATCCCCTGGAACTGGAGTTACAGATGGTTGTGAACTGCCATCTGGATGATGGGAACTGAACCTGGGCCCTCTGCAAGAACAGCAAGTCTCTTAGCTGCTGAGCTATCTCTCCAACCCCCAGGGAGAACTCACCAAAAAGAAAAAAAAATCACCCAAATATTGATATATTGGAAAGGTTAAAAAAACTTTCATTATTTCAAAACATAACCATCAATTTAGAAAAGTCGAGGAATATACAAGCAAAATCATTACACTAAATTGCGAATTTAGCCATTTTTCTGAACACAAGCTCAAATCTAAAAAAAAAATCAATTGTACTTATCAGCTAACACAATTAGAAAATGCGGTTTTGAAAAGACACCCTGTAAAGACTTGCAGTAAAAAGTGAAAGGTAGCGGGGAATAAAACTTTTATAGAGAAATTTCTGAAACTTTATTGGGAGACATAAAGAAGAAGAAAGATCTGGAGAAAGGGACGTGCAGGTGATGAGCTCTGTTCATTAGTGCAAAGTCAATATTATAGAATGAAAATGCCACCAAATCAGGCCCAAAGCTTCGCTTCATTCCAGTCAAGATCACAGCAAAATTTTTTCATGGAAATCTTAGGTGTAAAAGCAAGGAGGCAAAATAAAAGACTAATGCAGCCTTGGAATGGGGGAGCATGCCTTCATCCTCAGCACTCAGAAAGTAGAGCGGTAGGTGGGCTGCTGTGAGTTTAAGATCAGCCAGGGCTATGCTGTGAGACCTTGTCTCAAAGAACCAAGCCAAAACAACACTGAAAAAACAATGTGGGCAGTGGGTTTCTTCCCTAGATAGCAATATGTCATAAAGCTGTCAGGATTAAGAGTGTGGACAGACATAGTGGCCCACATCTGTTGTCCCAGCACTTAGGAGATGGAGGCAAGCGCGCCAGGAGTGTACAGTCATCTGCTAATACCATGTGAGACCAACCGGGGCTCCGAAATAAAGGACTGTGACACTGAGTCAGAAACACATAAGCAGATGAGTGGATCGGGACAGGGCACCCAGATGTTAACACATACATACACATACATATAGTATGTAAATTTAATATACTCATAGTAGATGTGATATTCTAAAGAGCGGAGAAATACGACACATTCACAATTAGCCCTAGGCTGACATTTTCCCCTTCAGAATCAACACTCACTTCCTGCTCACCTCAAAAGGCAAGATCCATTCCAAGGTGAGGGAACAATGAAATGTAAAGAGGTCACCATTCAACAGATAGGAGCATGCCTTCCTAGCTTCTCAGCAGAGAACTTCTTATAAACTATCAATGAGAAAGGAGATGTGGGAAGCCAGCCCACATTGTGATTTAAGTCATCTAGAAAGCAAAAGTTACCAGGAAAGAAGTGAAGGGGTAAAATCACCACATGGAGTCAGGAAAGGGTAAGATAAGCCATACAAACAAAAGGCTGAGTTGGGTCCACAGAGCCCACATGAAAAAGCTGGGAATGGTGGCACATGCTTGTAATGGAAGTGCTGTGATGGGGGAGATGGGTGAATCCCTAGGGCTCACTGGGCAGCCGGTCTAACCTGCTTCATGAGCTTTGGGCCAGTGGGTGACCCTATCTCAAAAAAAGGTGGATGGAATATTAGGAATGATATTAAGATGTCCTCTGGTCTCCCCAACAAACACACTCACACCTCTCTTACACACATGCCTCACACTAACACATAAATACACAATAATATGCACACTCATACATGCACACACATACATAGACACATAGTGAAAACAAATCCTGATAGCTTTCCATCCAGAGTATATTAGGGGAAAAAAAACCCACCCAGAGAGAAAAAGCAAGCAACCCTTGCAGGACAAGGCAAAGTGCATTAATAGAAAATTTGCCACCAACAATTCTATTTAAAATGTTTAGCCTCATTAGTAGTCAGGGAGATGTGTGGTAAGACAGAGCTCTTTTCATCCACTGGGCCCTGGCCAGGGCCTTCTGCCCAGATGTTAGATGGGGGATGGGAAGCCAGCCTAGTAGAGAAATATCCAAGGGTGAAGATACACGCTGAACTTGACTGACAAAAATTGATAATAACAGCACGGAGGACTGGTAGGATATCGTGAAATGGGGGTTTCTTCTGTCCTGTCTGTAGAAGAATACATGAGCTGGCACTAGTGGGGGTGTTGGAAAGGTTTGGTGACACCCATGAGTTGCCTGCGCTTTCTTTTAAAATTGTTTGCTTATTTGTCGTGGAAGTCAGGGAACACCTTGAGGGAGTCTGTTTACTCCTTTCACCAGCTGGGTCCCTGGGATTGAACTCAGGCCTCTGGACTTGCTAGCAAGCACCTTTACCTATTGAGTTATCTTGCTAGGCCCCAGGTACCACTTCTGGTTCTTACCATTTCTATGGCCCTCAAATGTATCAGAGGACATTCCTGGAGCTTACTGTGCTGCTAGCAACCAGAAAGGTAGTTCCTAAGATACTAGGTATAACCAGAAAAGAACATTCTGGCTATTCTTGGGAGAGAAAAGAGCCTACAAGGATAAGAAGGACCTTGGTGGCACAGTCACAATGTTCAAACTCTGCAGCTGTTGGACTGGGGCTGGGGCTCAGCGGGGGAGGGTAGACCAGATGTGCATAGGACTGGAGCCGTCCTGGCATTCAGAAGCTGCCGTGCAATATCCTAGCTTCCTTACCACTCTCCTGGCCAGTTCCAAGGTAATGCTTTGCCTGGTCCTCAGTTTCCCCACAGTGCTCAGCTTCAGCAGGTGAAGAAGTACAGTTGTGGCTTTGACTGCCTCCCTTCCCTGTACCCTTCCTCGCTTCCTTTCCAGTCTTACCCCTACTTTATCTAGGACATCTCTCCCATTGTGCCCTCGTCTTAGATCTGCTTCTGGGGGAGCCGGCAGTACAGGCATTTCCATGATACCCTAACAGTCTGAAAAACAATGAGGAGAAACTCCAGATGCCAAGGGCTGTGGGCAGGTGAAAGGGGAAGTGTCGCAGGCAGGTGACAGAAAACAGGGCTGAGGGACAGAGTAGGAAAAGGACAAGAATGTATAGAGGAAACCGTGTCTGCCTGTTCTGTGAAGGCAGGGGACATCTCAAGAGGCAGAGCCTGGGGCCTGGTTAGTGTCTGCCTGTTCTGTGAAGGCATGTGACATCTCAAGAGGCAGAGCCCGGGGCCGGTTAATGTCTGCTTGCTTCGTGGAGGCAGGGGACATCCCAAGGGGCAGAGCATGGGGCCTGGTTAGTGCTTGCCTGCTTCGCGGAGGTAGGTGGCATCCCAAGGGGCAAAGCCCATGGCCTGGCTAGTGTCTGCAGCAGTGTGTCGTAAGGATTTACCACCCCACACTCCTGAGCCTGTGCCATCCTGGGTCAGATCCGAGGGAATGTCACCACCCTGTATTTGTATTCCAGACATGTCCACAGAGAGGGACTTGGCACAGATGGATTCCGCTGTGACATGAAATATTATTGAATGTCACTAGAGAATGATTTCTCGATACAGCATGAAATAACAGCCTGGTTTTCCCCCAAAGTGAGATTTTAGTAGAGAATTAAAACACATTTGCCTTGGCAGGAATGTAAAAAATGATTGCTTAAAATTTTAATTGTGTCTTATGTAAACACACACTCACATGCAAAATCCCAATAATTCTAGACAGCTCGGGCATGGTCACTCCATTGAGGTGGCAATGCTCAGCATTAAATAGCTATTTATGATTTTTAAAGCCCGAATTCACCATGCTTGGCCACTACATGAATCTCACTGTTATCGGAGGCAAAGGCATAGTCGTTCTTGGTATCTGCCTGGCTGTTGATTGGGGAGGGAAAGGCTCGGCTTGATTTTACCTCCTCACCAAGGTGAATAAAGACATCGCACCAGCCATGGCTCTTCTATTAGCCTCGTCTATCTCATGCTAAGCACTAAGCAAAACGTGTTGGCTTAAATGACCACCAGGGATGAAAGGCTGAGGTCGTGACCCTTCTAGCTGGCTATGTAGAACCAGGGAACAGATGGACACTCTAGGTGCAAAGGATACAGAGATCCCAGTGGTCAATTCTCGTAATTGCTAATACTGTCTGTCAACTGGACCAGACTTAAAATCACCTGGGAGACAAACCTCTGAGCACATTGGTGAGGTAGTTTCTAGACTGTACTAATTGGGGTAAAGAAGACTCATCCTGAACGTAGGCAGAGCCATCATCCCATGGCCTGAGGTCCTGGACATGAGACTCTCTCACAGGAGAGAGTGAGCTGAGTGCCAGCATTCTTCTCTCTTGGCATCCTGACTGTGGGGGCCACGTGACTGACTCCCTCATACTCCTGTCTCCATGCATTCCTGGCTCAAGCTGTAATAAATAAAACCCTTCCTCCCTTCAGTGGATTCTTGTTAATCACAACAACAGGAAAAGTGACGCAATCTTCTAGGTCATTGGGAATCTCTGTTGAAATGGAAGTTAAAAGGGGTCAATATGGAAAGATTTACTTGCTAGACTCCGTCCATCCAGGACATGGTGGGTACAGATTAACCACTAGGCTCTCTGTCTCTAGAGTACCCACCCAAGGAAACTGTGAGCCCCAGTGGAGAAGAGTCAATGTGTAATGAATCCTTGTGAAAAGCTTTCTGAAACCAGTATCAAAGAGACGTTCAGAGCTCAAAATCAGGTAGATCTGAGTTCAGACTTAGACTCTAGAATATCAAATTCATAAGATTCTGGACCTGTTTGTCTTCTTAAAGCCTTGATTTTCTCCGTGGCAAAGTGTAAAGCCGTGCAGCTCCATGTTAAGGAGTGAGCATGTCAAGTACATCACACCGTGCCTGGTGCACTCGGGAGACAACGACTGCTACATCCATTATTACATCAGGGGGCAACCAAGAGCATCACATCCTGCCTCTGCCTTCGGCGCATTTTTCTGGCAGAAAGCAATCCTGCCCTGGGTGCAAGAAAAAGGCTCTTGGAGATCAGGAAACCTGTTAGACTGTATGAGCATTAAACGAGGAAGACAGTTTGCCTCTAGATGTCAGAGCTCAGTGCTCACTCTGAAGTCAAGTCCTCAGACTTTCCCTGCTAGAGATCCGGCTCCTGTCTTCTAATTGGATGCTCCCCAAGCAGCGTCTCATCCAAGATGCTAAGTCAGACAGGTCAAACGCTCCTCCAGGTTCTGAAGCTGGGCCTCTCTCCCAATGGAATTGTGCAGTCTGCTGTGGGGTCATCCCTGAGCCTTGTGGGTTTTGGTTAGCATGAGTCAATCACTGTAAGGGAAGAGCGGGCACGTGCAGAGTGCTGACCATGGGGAGTGTGTGTGTGACCACTCCCACGCCAGGAGCGGTCTCCCTACGGCATCAGAGTCTCACGGAGCCAGGCTGACCTTGGACTCCCAATGTAGCAGAGGAAGACTCTGAACTTGCACCCTGCCCCCACCTCCTGATTCCTGGGATTGTAATAAGTGTGCACCACCACATATTTTTGTTCTGTGCCGGAGATCCAATGGCTGGCCTTCTGCACAGTAGGCAAGCGCTCTGTCAACTGAGCCACATTCTCAGCTCTATGACACCCAGATCAACCTATAGACATGTTAGCGAGCTGAAGGGGTCAATGGGTGCTCAGTGTACACAGTTGGTGTTGCTGTGTTCCCTTCTGCATGGTGATTTCCTGGGAAGAGGTTCGGGGCTTCTCCATTAGTCCCACCTCCAGAGCGATGGGGTAACTGACATGCGCTACCACACTTGGCTTATATGATGCTGGGACTCAAACCCAGGTTTTCCCACATGCTAAGCAAGCACTCTACCAACTAAGTTACATCCCTAGCCCCTGATTTTTACTTAAAGTACAATTGTTCTGAGGCCAGATAACTTCTTAAAGTCAAAAGTCAGACTTTGAGTTCTGTCCCTCCAAAGTTGTGTTTTCTCAATTCTCTGCAACACACACACACACACACACACACACACACACACACACACACACAAACACACAATGCTAGTGATATCTCAGATCCTCCCCGTGCTCCAGGTCATCCGAGCTTAAGGTCTGGGTTCATCCCCAACTCCCTGAGTGCCTGAGTCCTCCCTGCTCTTAGCAGAATAAATGCAAGCACTCCCTGGGAAGGACCTAATCCTTGGTCCTGGACAATGTGCCCTAGGCTGTATGCAGAGTAACTATATCAATTAAAAGGACATAAATAGAACCAGCTTCCATGGGTGATAAATCACTGTTGCCCCGTGCCACCAAGAGCAGAGCTTCTATGAGTGTGTCTGTGGATGCTGGCAGATCACGTTCCCATGGCCCCCCTCCACAAAGGGTTATTGATGGCCTGTCAGATGTTGCTATGGGCTTTTTCTGAGGTGGGAGTGGCGTGCCACAATCTACCCTGCCAACACTGTTTGTGAGGTCTCAATCCTAGGGGAACAGAGGAGAGCCACCATGGGAGAAGACTATCAAGCTTCCTTGGATGGGGCTCAGAATGTGTCCTCTCAGTAAGGCCCTCAGCACAGTTGACTGTCCTTTCGGTAGTTACCAGATCAGGGCCATGTCAAACTGTGATTCCAAGGTGCCACCAGCTGAGGAAGGCAAGGTTCCCATCCCCAAGCCTGTGGGACATAATAGATGGCCTCGATCAATTTGAAAAATTCTGTATTAAATATTGTTGAACAATATTATGCCTCTGCTCAGAGCTCCACAGAACATTCATCATGTCTCCAGGGATGAAACTCGCCAAATTCCTGATCAACAGGCAAAGTTCGTGATTAGATTTGGCAAAGTTCGCTTTTCAAAATGCTGATATGGATGCTACACCCCCCACCTCCCACAACCAAGACTTACAACACTTCCTTATGTGTGAGTAACCACCTGATAATGAGCTTGGGACCTACAGCCTTTGCCAGGTCATCTTTTATCATGTGGGCAATGACCATGTCTTATTCCATGGGATGCTGTATTTGGTAGAGTACCGGATGTGAATTTGGAACACCAGCTGTCGGAGGGTATATGGAAACTTATACCAGTACTTTGCAAAATGACTTTTAGGTGGTCTTTCCTTGATCATCGCTGGGTCCAGAGGATTTACTAATGTCTCTGAGACATTTTGACAGGGGAACCATCCACCATCGTTATCTGCCATTGTTTTTTTTAAATTTTTTATTGATTTTATTAAACTATACATTTTTCTCTGTTCCCCTCCCTGCCTCTCCCCTACCCTTCAGCCCTCTCCCATGGTCCCCATGTTCCCAATTTACTCAGGATATCTTATCTTTTACTATTTCCCATGTAGATTAGATACATGTATATCTCTCTTAGGGTCCTCATTGTTGTCTAGGCTCTCTGGGATTGTGATTAGTAGGCTGGTTTTCTTTGCTTTATGTTTAAAAAACGTTTATGAGTGAGTACAAATGATAATTGTCTTTCTGGGTCCAGGTTACCTCACTCATTATGATGTTTTCTAACTCCATCCATTTGCCTGCAAAATTCAAGATGTCAATTTTTTTCTGCTGAGTAGTACTCCATTGTGTAAATGTACCACATTTTCCTTATCCATTCTTCAGTTGAGGGGCATTTAGGCTGTTTCCAGGTTCTAACTATGACAAACAATGCTGCTTTGAACATAGTTGATCACATGTACTTGTGGTACTATTGAGCATCCTTTGGATATATACCCAAAAGTAGTATTGCTGGGTCTTGAGGTAGCTTCTTTCCTAATTTTCTGAGAAATTGCCATACTGTTATCCTAAGGGGCTGTACCAGCTTACACTCCCACCAGCAATGCAGAAGTGTTCCCTTTATCCCATAACCTTTCCAGAATAAGTTATCATCAGTGTTTGATCTTGGCCATTCTTATAGGTGTAAGATGGAATCTCAGAGTTGTTTTGATTTGCATTTCTCTGATAACTAAGGATGTTGAGCGTTTCCGTAGTGTCTTTCAGCCATTTTAGATTCCTCTGTTGAGAGCTATCTGTTTAGGTTTGTACCCCATTTTTTATTGGGTTATTTGTTCTTTTGATGACCAGTTTCTTGAGTTCTTTATATATTTTGAGCTCACACTTCTGTCTGATGTTGGGTTAGTGAAGATCTTTTCCCATTCTGTAGGCTGCGTTTTGTCTTGTTGACCGTGTCCTATGCTTTACAGAAGCTTCTCTGTTTCAGGAGGTCCCATTTATTAATTGTTTCTGTCAGTGTCTGTGCTACTGGGGTTATATTTAGGAAGTGGTCTCCTGTGCCAGTGCATTCAAGTCTACTTCTCACTTTCTCTTCTGTAAGGTTCAGTGTGGCTGGCTTTACGTTGAGGTCTTTGATCTATTTGGACTTGAGTTTTGTGCATGGTGATAGATATGGGTCTATTTTCATTCTCCTACATGTTGATATCCAGTTATGCCAGCACCATTTGCTGAGGTGGCACACACCTTTAATCCCAGCACTGGAGAAGCAGAGTCAGGTGGATCTCTGTGAGTTCAAGACCAGCCTGGTCTACAAGAGCTAGGTCCAGGACAGGCTCCTACAGAGAAACCCTGTCTCGAAAAACAAACAAATAAAAAAAACCTGCCATTGTTTTAATACCGCATTCCGTTTGGGCTTTGGTAAGTAAGCTTACCAAATGTTCCATGGTCTGCTTGGAATCTGCTTTCAAGAATATCTCTGAGCATGTGTGTTCACTTATGACAGTGTCAAGGCTCCATCATTGTAAGCGCGTAGACTCGAGCTTCCTTCATTTGGGATCAATGTGGTTTGGACAGAGCTCCCTCAATACACAATCCAGGGGTGAACTGTGACCCAGACCTGGACATCACAGCTAGGGAAAGATACCCTAGGTTTCTGAGGGGAGAGCATTAAAGATCACATGTGCCTGGCGGACACAGAGTAAGACACGGACTGAGACTAAATCATACAGGAAAACTTACAGTCAAATGTAGATGGGAAAGACGGAGCCCCGGGCACAAAACTGGAGCCCCTGGGCACAGCTGTTCCTGACACCGGGTCTGGATACCCCAGTCTCCTGAAGTGACCAGTTTTACATGCTTCAGCTGGTTCTAGTTGAGTTTCTGGCATAATCAAGATTCTCCTTGTCATAAAGACGTGGAGAGAGGTGCTTGGCCCCTGCCAGCTTTGCCTTCCTATTCCAGAGAGTATGAGTGAGCACACACCACACAGGCTGTGGGGAGATGAAAGGGGCTGGAGACTTGAGGATCAAGCAGTTCGCTCTTCACAGCTGTACTTCACACACTTCCTGTATTTGATCAGCTCGCTATCTGAGCACAGGAGACTTGGCTTCATTGCCCTGTAGAAAAGCCGTGGCAGGGGGGAATTCGGCCCTTTGTCTAAAGTCCACTGTAAGTAACAGGACAAGGTCTGATGCTGTCATCCAGGTAGACTGCGCCAAACACTCTGTCCCCAGCTAGTGAGTGTCCTTTCCTGCAAGGCCAAATTCACCACCACACTCAAGAGACTCACATGCAGTTGTCCACTCACACGGATGCTGACGTAAATGCCCCTGTTGAGGGCTGTTAAGTGCACATCCCTATTGTGGGAGGTTGCTTGTTTGTTCCCAGATGCTCAGCCCCGAAATAACCACACAGAAGCTGTATTAATTAAATCACTGCTTGACCTATTAGCTCTAGTTTCTTATTGGCTAGCTCTTACATCTTAATTTAACCCATTTCTATTAATCTGTGTATCGCCACATGACTGTGGCTTACAGGCAAGGTTCTATCCGGTGGCGTCTGTCTCTGGTGGAGCTGCATGGCTTCTCCTAGCTTTGCCTTCTTTCTCCCAGCATTCAGTTTAGTTTTCCCTGCCTAGCTCTACTCTGTATATCTCTTTCAGCCTGGCTTTACTCTGTTAAGCCATTGGCCAAAAGCAGCTTCTTTATTCATTAACCAATAAAAGCAACACATACAGAAGGACTTCCCACACCACAACCCAGCCAGTACATCATCATCCAGAGAGCCACAGGCACACAGTAGAACTCATGAGGACATGTTCTAGGCAGGGATCCAAGATGCAAATGATGTGGAGGGCCCATCAACTGGGCTGGTCCCTCTAGCCCCTTCTCCGGATCCTTCAACTTTGTCCCAAGTCTCCGGTCTATCATGCTAAAAGCTTTTTGCTGCATCATCAAAGAAAAAAAAAGGGCCAGAGGGGCTCACCACTGCTCCCCAAAGTCCCCCAAGTCTTGTGTCTGTGACACCAGCTGTCCTAACACAACAAATGAATCCCCTGAAGCCAAGGAGAAAGCTTTGCCAAACTACACCATGAAAACCTCGTGTCTCCTTCACAGAACAGAATCTGAAACCCTCCGACCAAGTGTGTCAGGTTCGTTACACAACACCGTACAGGGTTCAGGAGAGAGGTGGGAACCAGATCAAGGGCCAGGGGAGGAGTGTTGGCCTCTGTGTCTCCATCAGAGCCTTCCTGAATTGGCTGGGTTATGGGTTATAGTGGAATGAGATACCAGGAAGCTTGCTCACTCTCTCCCAGGATGCATCATCATCTGGGGCACAGAGCTGGCCCTGTGTGAGAGGAGGAGGAGTGCCCTCACCAGAGCGTCCCTTTGCTTCAGCCCATCTCAGTTTTCTGTCTCTAGAACTGTGGGAAGCCAATCCTAATGGGTGCAATCGCACACACGAGAAAGAGAAAGACAGACAGAGAGACACAGAGAGTTGGGCAGGGGGAGGGGGGGAGAAGAGAGAGAGTGTGCCATCCAGAGTCACCCAAGTAGAAAGTCATACAGTAGGGATCAGATAATGATGGTGACAGTGGTAGTGGCCCCTAAGTGGCACTCTTGTCTGTTTTCTTACTGAAGTCTTTAGCCTCTCAGAGAGGTGGGTACTCTGACATACCCATTTTACAGGAAGGAAGACCCAAACCCAATTAATCATTTGCCAAGGATGGATAGTTGGCCACTGGGGAACCAGGATCAAACTCAGGTCTGATTCCACAATCTGCTTTCCCACCAGGACGTCCGATCTCACTAGTCCCTATCATTCCCCTAGGCCACCAAGTGGATGATAGTTCAAGTGTCTAATCATCAATTTCGTGTCCTGTGTCTTTGCTCACACTCTACCTCCCATCACCCAGGATCTTAGAGGAAGATCTTGGTCCCCTGGGGGAACTAGATAAGAAGTCCATCTCATTTGCCTCTCTCTGCTCCTCTGGGAGGCTGCTCTACCGACACCCGTGTTCCCCTGATGCGATCCTGCATGAAATCCAAACTCCAGATGAACCCCTGTGATGGATGAACAGAGAGCACACCCGTAGTGTGCAGTCCCAACTCCCACATGGTCTGAAACCTCTACCGCCTACCCCTGCAGTCCGGCTCGCGGCCGGGCTCTCGCTGCCCCTTAACTCAAAAACTTGAGCATAGTGAAGCTGATGAGGCTCATTTTCAGAACAAAGCCAGAGAGCCGTGCGTGTGGGGGAGCCCGGGCTTCCCTTTAAAGTCCTCGTGGGGGCTGACGAGCAATTTTCAAGGATCACAGAGAATGGTGCTTTATGCGCAGACCAGGAGAATTAGAAGCGAGGCCTGCATCTTTGCCTCGCTCTCCCAGCCTCACCCCGGCAGTCAGAGACAGCGTGCGGTAGGGATAATTGTGCAATTTTTCCCAACAAGATCAATTTGCTGTAATTTCCTTAAAAGAAAGAGAAGGTGGGAACCCTATCAGCCTCATCCTTCTTCCCTCCCTGCCTCCACTCCTCTGAGTCTGTCCCCTGCAGGCGCTGCAGTCAGTCCCTGCGTCTGGCCCTGTAGGTCAGACATGAGAAGGTGGGAGGAGCTATCTCGCGCTGAGAGGTGCGGGTGGGTGGCAGCTTACCCAGCCAGGTTTCAAAGAGAAGTGTGACCCCTTCACCCTGCATGTTTCCACCCTGGCTATTTAAGAAGAGTCAACGGGGGCAGCATTTGAAGTGACAGTGGGAAAGAAAAGGGAGGGGTGGAGCTGCCATCAGCTCCAGAGATGGGATGACATGTTCCCATTTCCTCGCGTGCCCTAAAAGGAGGCAGCGTGACTGAGGTTCTACTGAACAAGCTGGCACTTTGGCCTGTTTGATTCTCCCTTTACATTTCCACGAAACCATCCAGACTGGCAGAGCGTCTCTTTGTTTCCCTGTCGTGGGGGAGACACAGAGCATGCGGGGTGCTACCCCACTTCTCTGTTCTGGGTGCTTTCAGTGGTCTTTGAGCTGCAGACAGGTGTGAGTGGGGATGCTCAACACACATGTTGGCGCTGGGACTCCCCATGGGTCGCACTGCTCCCCGAGCCTCAGCAAACCTTGAAGGATGAAACAACTGCTCTCTAGTGACGAGAGACAGTGAGTAAAGGAATCCCCGGGATGGGCTTGATGCCGCGTGGAAACAGATGTCACAGAAAAGACAACTATAATCGGGAACGGGGGATGTGGGGTGACCAGGAAGCCGTTCGAGGGGGCTGGACATGTGCTGCCTGGGCAAAATATTCTAGACGGAAGAGAGACCAGTACAAAGTCCCTGGGGCAGGAAGTTTGATGCCATGACATGTGATGTTGCTCCATGAGGGGGCACTGTCCCTCATCTCCATAGTTAACTTTCCTTGTTGTAAGAGAAACAACTTACTGGATGGACAAGGGGTTTGCTTTGGCTCCCACTTCAAGGGCACAGTCTACTATGGTGGAGGTGTCATGGCAGCAGGAGCATAAGGCAGCTAGCTGGACACACTGCAGCCATAGGAAGGTGCTGAGAGGTACAGGTGGGTGGCAAGAGGGGCTCGGCTTGCTTCCTCCTCTTTGTTTGGGCTGGAGCCCCAGAGGATGGGAAAAATGCTGCCTACAGTTAGGGCGGGTCTTCCCACCTCCATCCTCCCAGTCTGGGAACACCCTCATAGGCACCGCCAAAAGATGGTCTCCTAGGTGATTCTAGGTCATGCCAAGCTGACAGTCAGCATTAACTACCACACCACACACACACACACACACACACACACACACACTCGCTGAAGACTCCAGTCTCTGTGGCCTTGGAGACAGACACAGTTGCAGACGTGGATGGTGCAGATGCAGAGACAGTGGGGGAGGGTCCCCGTATTCCCTCTTACCCCACAGTGGGTTATTGACCTCTCTCTGTGCTGTCTTCTGTTTAGCAGACCCTTGGCAAGACCACTATGGTTGTGGAAGCAAGATCCTCTAAGGCCCAATTCAATGTTTCTTAGAAGGTTGCCTTATAACACACAGGGCCTGGGTACAAAGTCAAAATGTTGGGCCACAGAATCCCACACCAAGAATTTCTGAATTCAATAAAAACACAATTCTGAAACAATAAAAACACAAGCTCAAACGTGTTCGTGGGCTGGACACAGGCTGCTCATCCGTGAAGCCAGCCCCACTCACTGGACATTCTCTGCATTCCAAGGGACCACACGCCCATCTGTCACACAGGAGCCTTTGTCCTTAAGGCAACTAAGTGACCCACTGGCTTGTGTTGCTCATGGGTTCATCCCTACTCCAGGTCCCCAGACACAACTGTTGATGGTGCTTTCTGGGGGACCGTGCTGGTCTGATTGTATCCCTTTGTTGCTGATGGCTGGGGACTCCAGAAAATCAAGGACCAGGCTTCAAGTCCCAAGAGGATCTAAATTTTCTGGAACATATTCCGTAGTTAAGTGGTGTGTGTGGATATGGCTGGAGGGAGGTTATTAAATTTAGTTCACAAAGCTCCAGTAGCCTCTGGGGCTTGTGGCAAACTTCAAGTCTGGTTTCTGAATTAACTTCCATGAGAATACTAACCATTGCATGCATTTATTTACTTATTTATTTTGAGGTAGGATCTCAGGTAGTCTAGGCTAGCCCGGCTTTGTAGCTGAGGATAACCTTAAACCCCTGATCCTCCGGCCTCTACCTCCCAAGTGCTCAGGATTACAGGGTGAGCCTACTTTAATAAGCCTGTTTTTAAATTAAACTAAAACCGGAATTTCAGCTCCATCACAGAGCACTTGCCTGGCAGTCACAGCGCCCCGTGCTTGATCCCCAGTACCACAGACACAGACCACAGCCCCCCTGCCACCCTCCTAGAAGCAGCAGAGGCCCCTGGAATCTGTTAGACGTGAAGATGTGCAAGGTCTGAGACACCTCTGGAAATAGAAACTTGCGTGAGGCTCCAGGACCAGCATTTCCATGGATCCTCTAGGGAAGTTCACTGTCCCTCAAGTAAAGAATGTTCCATCCAAGGACACGGTTTGGAAAGCCTGGCCTGATGATGTTCTCACCTGTGTGGGTTTAGCTTTTAACACGAGTTCATTGTTGGCACCTGAAACCTCCAAACTTCTAAAGGAGTCCATGTTATGGGATTTCACAGAGTGAGTCCTAACCCTGACCCTCCCAAGCTGGGTCACCTGTGCACACTGGCTTCTTTCATCACAGGACATGAATGAGGGGAGAGTCATGTGTTCCTGCACACTGCAGTTATGTGTGTGTGTGTGTGTGTACGCACGCATGGGTATGTATGTAACATGTGTGCACACATGTAGCAGCCAAAAGACAATACCCAGTGTCTTCCTTTATCACTCTCCACCTTATTTGCTATGCCTTTAAATTTTTATTTATTTTATTCTTGTGTATATAGTGTAGGCATGCATGTATGCATACATGTATATTGGCACCCATGTGCTGGTGCATGTGCACATGTTTGTGTGCCTGTGGACCTGAGATTGATACTGGAATTCTTCCTCCAACACTCCCCCCACCTTCATTCATTGAGGCAGGATCTCTCGATTGTCCCTGAGCTCACCGATATGGCTAGTCTATCTAGCCAACTTGTCCCGGGAGCCCCTGTCACTGCCTTCTGAGTGTTAGACATAAATATGGGATGCTATATCCACCAGACAGTACATGGTTCTGGGGATATGAACTCTGGTCCGCATGCTTGTGGGGTGAAATGCTTTAAGACACTGAGCCATCTTCCCAGCTTTCCACCTTGGTTTTTGAGATAAGATCCCTTCACTGAATTTGATGCTCACCCATTGGCTAGACTGACTGTCCATTGAGCTCCAGCAATCCGCCTGGCTCCACACCTCCAGCACTGGGGTGGAACCATGAGGTTTTAAATGGGTACTGGTGACCTAACCTCAGTCCTCATGCTTAAGAAGCAAGCACTCATCCACTGTTCTATCTCTCAGCCCAAGTGTTGCTCTTTCATTAGCATAGCAAATAAACAATCTGTTAATATGAAAGGAGAAGACATGTGATAGGAAGCTTTGGATGAGTAGCCAAGAGCTAAGTGGCCTTGTAACAGTCAGTTAACCTCCCAAGCTTTGCTTTCTTCACCTAAAATAAATAGAGCTAATACCCAGGGTTGTGAGGTAAGGTCCAACAAGTTGTGCCCTGTTAAAGAGAACCCAACTGATGGACAGGTGAGCCCTGAAGCCAGCTGGACTGGGTTTTGTCCCCCAGAGAAAGGAGCATCTTCATGCATTTGACTCAGAGGCAGCAGGGGTTGACCTGCAGCTCTGGCAGTACCTGGCTGCTGGTCAGCTCATCCAGTGGTAATTATCAAAATAGATTGACAGAGAGAGCCATTTGTAAAGGGCACAGGGCCATACAGAGAAGAGACAGGAGACTTGGGGATGACTCGGTGGATAAAATACCACAGAAGCATGGGGGTCCTGAGTTCAGATCCCTAGCACATGGATTAGAAGCCAAGTGTGATAGCGTGAGTCTGTAATCCCCGAATAGTGGAGCTGAAGACAGGAGGATCCCCTGGAATCAATGGCCAGGCAGCTCAACCAGCTGGTAAGCTCCAGGTTCGGTGAGAGACTCTGCCTCAAAAATAAAGTGAGGAAGAGAATAAGACACCCAGTGTCAACCTCTGACATCTGCACATACGCTTGTGTGCACACATGATCACCGTGTGTACATACACAAACATCACACACTCAGGGTGTTCTTTCCAATGCTACTGCATCATTATGCTTGGATCTCAGTCGTCTCACTCAGACCTGTTCACAAAATGCCCACTGTGCTGTTGGGATAGAGAGCCCTCTGCATCCACTGCTGTTCATGCTGTGAACTCCAGGGGCTGGAGAACCAGCTGGACTGCTTGGTTGTCAAAGTGGGGACTGCAAACAGGTCACCACGTCCTGGAGGTGACTCTGCTAGTTGGGATCGTCTTAAAGCACACTTGTGTTCCCAGAGGATCAGGAAGGTGCTGCAGCTGACTGCCTCAGACAGCTAGACGGAGTTCCCATGGGTCCTCCATTCCATGCAGTTGCGTTGCTGGATAGAAAGAGCCACATAGAATAGGAAGAGAAGAACTAGAGGACCCACAGACTCTCCTCTCCCATGGCGGACATTTGTGGGTGAACTCACTTGGTTGTGACTTCTGTTTTGTACCTAAGAGAAAAGAGGACCCTGTCTGAACCATTGCACTCGGGGCCCAAACTTCCTTGGTAAGACACAGCACAGCCCCCTGCTGACGTGACTTCTCAGGTTTCAGTACTAAACACGGAGCAAGGAATGCACTTGCTTGTGTGTGTGTGTGTGTGTGTGCACGCGCACGTGTGTGCATGTGCATGCATGTGTGCTTGAGTGTGCTTGTGCATGTGCATATCAGAAGACAACCTCAAGTGCCTTCCCTCAGGCTCTTTTCACTTCTTGTCTTAGACACAGTCTGTCCTTGGTGTACAAGTTCACCACATAGACAAGCCCAGATGGCTAGTAGCCAGTGAGCTGTGGTAGTCCACCTGTCTCTGCCTCTCACGTCACCATCACAGGGATTCTTAGCACAAACTCCCATACCTGGCTTTTTCTGGAGATTCTAAGGATGGAAGCCAGGTCCACATACTTGCTTTATCTACTGAGCCGTGTCCCCAGCCCTGGGGAAGCCCTTCTTACAAACAAAACAATAGGTATGTTGGTTGTCACCATGTGGCAGATGTGAACTGTAACACCCATTGAGGGGCGCTGGGACCAACTGCCTGGGACACTCGTGACATCCGTCAAAGGCCCCTCCTTGGAATGCCTTCTCTTTCTTTCCGCCCATCTCCCCATTAAGGACTCAAAGCCCTGCTTGGCCTGGCTAGTTGGCGCACATTTGAACACAGCAAACTGCCCGGTAAGCCAAGTGTCCCTTTGGTCCCCTCTCTCCCACCTAAGTATATAACCTTTTGTAGTCCTTGAAGCTTGGGTATGTTTTGGATCTCCCATAAGGTAATCTGAGTTTCCCAGGTCACAGACAAAAAGGAAGCATCTCTTTTGCATTGCTTCATTTTGCAAATCAAGAGTAAATCTCTAGCTCCTCCCCAAGGGGGGTGGGTCGTGGGCTTGCTCTGTGGGAACAGCTTCCCCAAGGGATTTCTGTACCAGGAGATAAGGTGGCTGACTGCCAGAGAGGAGACCATATCTTCAAACACTGCCTAATTAAGTTCAAGCCAGCAGGCTACCTCTGAGGGCCAGGGGACTCTCTTGGAAAATGAGACACAAGTCTCATGAGAGATGGAGGAAGGAGCTTGGTGCTGGGGATAACCTCAGTCCAGAGCAGCCTTCCCATCTGCAAACAGAAGCCGCTTAGAGAGCAGAGGCTCCGGGGTCTTTGGAAAGAGCAAATATATATAATATATATAAGGGAGGGTTGGAGACTGCTGGCCCTTCTACCCACAATCTGGAGCACCCTTTAGAGGTAAATGGTGACATTGATTGGGACGGAAGATAGGTAAGATGCTGTTAATGGGGACCGCCTATTTCTCCATCCCATAAGCCAACCCCTAGTGACTCATTCCTCCCAAGCCTCCCACAAGAGGCGGGGGCTTAATTAAGCCGGCGTTGTCTCCTCTATCCACGTGAGCTCTGTTTCTCTGCCTACATTGCAATCCTGACAACACTCTGTGGGTCCTACTGCCCACGTGGGTGCATTTTTCTGGCTCCTTTTAGAATAGGACGACTCCCCTGTTTTGCACTTAGCATGCAGGTTCCCAGCCTCCAGTGGCCTTTGAATTTCCTCTGTTTTCATCTTCAACCAAGGCCCTCACCTAAGAGATCACAAAATCTTGCTCGACCCACACAGATAAATTGAAAGTTCTACCATAGACGGGAGCTGCCAGTCCGTGACTCCTTTGTTAACTGCAGTGTGGAACTTTGAATTTTTTTTTCCTTTCTTGAATCTTCCCAGATCTCAGTAGTGGAGTTTCTTGACAAACTTCAAAGTACATGGTGGAGACCAGAGGCACTCTGATGCCTGAGGTGGCCGTGGCTCTGGTAATAGTTTTAGTTTATAAGATGAGACACCATAAAGGAAACCGATACCCAAACCCAGAGGGATCATGAGGCTTTTCGGTAGCTTCTCTGGGTCACCTTTTCCCTTCCTTCTCCACCCTTAAATCAATAGCATCCATAATTTGTGCTTGTGTGCTCATGTGTGGTGTGTGCACACACACATGGAGGCCAGGGGACAGCTTTAGCTGGTGTTCCTCGGGTACTATGCACCCTTTGCTTCTGAGACCGGATCTCTCATTGGGACTGGCACTCACCATTAGGCCAAACTGGCTGGCTAGGGAGCCCCAGGCATCCTCCTGCCTCCACTCCTCCAGCGCTGAGGGGTTACTAGCTTATACCACCACACTCACTTTTTTTCCATGGGCTCTGGAGTTGAGCTGGGGTCTGCAGGCTTGGGAAGCAAGCCCTGTACTCACAGAACCATCTCCTCAGCCTCAGCATCACCATCTTCACTAAGGTAAAAAATGCCCCTTGAGAATTTTGTGATAACCCTCCCCTCCCCCGAAGCTGATTGTCGGGGAAGAGAAGTAAAGACTTTTCCAAAGTCCCTTTGATGTCACAAGGTAGAGAATCTTCTAGTAAAAATGACCCTTGTGCCATTGCGCCCTGGTGGTGCCTCTTAGCTCACTTAAGCTACTATACTGTGGTTTTAATTCGCATCTTCAGATCTGAGCAACAGGGTCTGACTTCTGTGCTGACCTCTGACCTTGATGCTCCAGAGGCTTTCTGTGAGACATCTGCTCAATCCTTAAACTTCTCTTCACATCTAGAGTCCAGTGACAAGTGACATAGTGGTCAGTCAATGCAACAGCTTATCCCTAGAGATCCAAGTGTCGGAATCTCCTCCCCCTCCCTTCCCTTTCCCCCTTCTTTCCCTCCATGCGTGTGTGTGTGTGTGTGCGTGTGTGTGCACAAGCTCACATGCTCGCACAAGTCAAGAGATGGTCTTGGCTGTCATTCTTCCTGCTCTGTCTGTCCATCTTGTTTCAGACAGGGTCTCTCACTCACCCAAAGCTCCCCCATTAGGCTGGGCTGATTGGCTTCCAAGCCTCAGGAATCCACCTGTCCCTGCCTCCCTAACTCTTGGATTATACATGTGCAGCATTATTCCTGGCTTTTTATGTGAATTCTGGTTTCGAACTTGGGCCCTCATGTTTGCGAAGCAAACACTTTAGCAGCTGAGCTGACTCACCAGTGCTGACGAATTAACTTCTCCTATAATGAAATACCCAAAGCAATTAACTTACAAAGAGACAGGATTAGCTAGCTCACCATTCTGGGGGCTCCAGGCCAAGACTAGGTGGCCTCTTGTATTGAGTCCCTACTGGGTGTGTCAGGTGGCAGTGGCAAAGAGCTTATGTCAGAACAGACACTCTTCCTAAACTGGAAGGCGAAAGAGGGAGGGAAGGGAAGAAGCAGGAAGGAAAGAGGCAGAAGGGAGATAGGGGATGAGAGAGATTAGTGGGGCTACACTAGCTTTTGGGAGCACATCCCAACAACTTAACAACTCTTCAGAGTAGAACCATTGGAAACAAAGTGGAATTTGAGGGAAACAGGACTTAATAGGGTTGTTAGGTCAGAACCCTCATCTGTTTTAATACTGAGGAGCCGAGCTGACTATGGAGGACTTGGCTGAGAAGCAAGTGCGGTGAGATTCCTTAACTTGGCCCTAGAATTAAGCCAATGGGGAGAACCAACATGGATAGTTTGTTAAACATGGGTAGGGGCAATCCCAGTGGCTTCAGACTGAGAGAGAACATTCCAGCAAGCAAGCAAGTCCCTTGGCTGAGTAGGAACAGCAAGTGGTTAGAGAAGCCAATAGTGAGTGGTTCCCTCCCCAGCCACCACAGAAAAAGGCCATTCACTTTGAGCCTCTTTTAATATGGAGGATTTTGACATCAAATTCATCAACACCTTTGTGACACAATCGGTTCCCATCAAGGCAATTTAAACAGCCATGCTAACATTGTCTTGGTATCAGCTCTGTGCCTGGTCCACCTTGGTGACTCGGGGGGCAAGCTCTACATTGCTCCCATAATGTTGATGGTAAAGTCATCATTAATGAACCCTGAAACTGTGCTTAGCTCTAAGTTGGAAATTCACTTCCTATTCTGGTTCCAATTGCACCTGGATACGTGCCCACAACTAGAGGAGTGTGCCTGTATGTCAGCTTGCCAATGTCTTCAAATTTCTTCCTGTCTAAGGATACTAGTCACATTGGCTCAGTGTGTGCGCGTGTGCATGCGTGTGTACCCTGGTTGCAACACCTTAGAACTCCCATTAAGGATCCATTTTAACTGAATTAAAGACCTACCTCAATATAAGTTTACATTTAGATGCAGATACAACCAAATGATTATATAAAGATAACCTAACAATGCCAGGCCAATTAGACAGAAGTGCTAAGAATTTAAATGCAAACCCTCTGCTGCATGCAATTTCTGGAGAAAAATTCAAGTGTGTAAGTTTTCCCTTTCATCAATTAACATGTACAAGGGTTAAAGCGTCTGCTTCAAAGAATTCTAAATCTCCTTCCCTGGTTCTCATTCTGTCTGCTTGTGCTCTGGTGGATCACCCTGGCAATGGGGAGAGCCCGAGTTCTCCAGCAGATGCAAGATTGTGCAGGCTTGCTGGTGTGGGAGAATTGTCTGTATTCTGTTAATCATATTTTAAATAAATGCTGATTGGCCAGGCAGGAAATATAGGTGAGAAAACCAGACAGGAAGTAGAGGTGGAGCAAAGAGAACGGGAGTATTCTGGGAAGCAGAAAGCTCCCTCTGCCATTCCTGCCCAGATCACCAAAGAAGCAACATGTGAGCTGACAGCTGGAAAAGGTACTGAGCCACATGGCTAACATAGACAAGAATTATGGGTTACCGTAAGATGTAAGAATTAGTTAATAAGAAGCTTGAGCTAATGTGGCAATCAGTTTATAACCTAATGTAGACTCTGTGTGATTTTCTTTGAGACTTGTCAGCTGTGGGGTGCCGGGTGGGACAGAAACTGCAACACACCGGCCGTCATGTTACAGCTTGCCGTTCTCCCTTGGATGGGGTGAGCAAAGTCAAGAATCATTCTGCACCAAGGCTCCCACTGTCAAGGAGGAGTCTAAACAATGCATGCATGCATGTTTGGGCACTGGAGCTGTCTCCATCCATTACTGGCAGGCCGTCCTTGCCACACAGGCATAGTCGCAGACATTTAAGTGTATCTGAGAATTATATCCCCATTGTCGCCGCCAAACTCAGATGTATACCCTGTACCTGGTAATGGGAAGGCACATTGCGATGGGTCTTCAGTTAAGTTAAAGTGAAGTCATCAAAGGGAAATCTGAGCCAATATGATCGGTATTCTTATACAGGAAGGAATTTGGAGACATTGACAAGCTGGCACACAGGTACACTCCACTAATTGTGGGCACACATTGCCATTAGCTTTCTTCCTGAAGATTTCTACCAAATTATCAACTATTTAAAGTTCATATAGATTTAGGGAGAGAAGGAGAAGGATAAGAAAAGAGAGGAGAGAGAGAGAGAGAGAGAGAGAGAAAGAGAGAGAGAGAGAGAGAGAGAAACACGGGATAATAATACCTGTGAGTCAAGGATAGCCAACAGACATTAAAGCTGGGAAAGAGGCCTCCTCGTGGCCCTCAAAAGGTACTAACCTGAGTGCAGGAAAGATGGCTCACCACTTAAGAGTATTTGATGCTCCTGCAGAAGGTTCACAGTTCCTTTTACAGCACCCACATGGTGACTTACAACCAATTCCAGTTCCAGAGGATATGGCAGCCTCTCCTTATCTCCACAGGCACCAGGCGCCAGGCATATACACATTCATACAGGCAGGTAAAACATTCATATACATAGAATAAAAATAAATTAAAAAGATAAAGAAAATCAATCAACATGCCAACACCTTGCCCCCAATTCTTCAACGTCCAGAACTATGAGAGTGTAAACGCATGATTTAAGCCCTGGTCTCTTGTACTTTGATCTAACAGCTCCAGCACATTCTTATGGTGGGTCTCCAAAATTTGACTGACAAGAAAAAAAATAAAAGCAGCTGGGAATAGCGGCTCCCCCAAAGTAGCTGCTATTCAGTCTCATGGAGAGAGCCTTGGAATAATCCCAGCTGAGGGACAAAAGTCGGGGTCCACTTTCCATTTGCCCTCTGTCCTTGGCACCAGTACCCAGCTTCTCATTGGAAGCCTGGGGGCCAGACATCTCCTGAGCATGCAGTAGGAAGTGATTGACAGCTGGAACAGTGAGTGCTGGTAAGACTGGGACTGGACATCATTCACCACACAGATTTAGATGGGGGCCTAGGCATGATCTAGATGCCTTATTCTGAGCCAGTGATGTTCCCTGAGACTGAAGTAGCAATCCGGATGTGTTCCCATCACCAAAGTCCATAGCAGAAGCTTAACAGTCTCTGGAAACAGGAAGATGTATGGGGAATAGCTTGGGTGTAGCCTTGGCATGGTGTTAGTCTATCAGTTACAAATGTCAGTCCTCAACTGTAGGTGGAGACTGCTGTTCATTCCCAGCAGCCCAGGCCCACAATGATCACACAGAAACTATATTAATTACAACACTGCTTGACCAATAGCTTATGCATATTTCTGGCTAACTTTTATGTCTTAAATTAACCCATTTTTATTAATCTGTGTATCACCACAAGGTTGTGGCTTATCAGGTAAAGTTCTGTCTGGCGTCTGTGCCTAACCCTAACCCCTAACTCCTAACCCTAACCCTAACATGAGGTCATGGTCAGCCAGCAAGGTTTTGGCAGGCTCCCATAGGTTTCTTTCTTCTTTGATGTCTACATGGCTTTTCCCTGACTCTGCCTACTTTTTTCTCTATCTCTGCTTGGAATTTTCACCTTGTTCTATTCTGCCCTGCTAGAGGACCAAAGAAGCAGCTTCTTTATTAATCAATGGTATATTAGAGGGGCATCCCACATCACTCAATGTATCACACAATCCTGTGTATATGTGTGTGCACACATGCCCACATATGCACATGTGTACACATACATGTGGAGGTCAGAGGACAACCCAGGTGTCTTTCCTCAGGATGCTGTCAACCTTGTTTTTGAGACAGGGACTCTCTTGGATTGGAAACTCCCCCAGTCAAGCTGGACTAGGTGGCCAGTAAGGCCTAGATATCTGCCTCCCGAGAGCCAGGATTACAAACACTGCCCACCGCCATCCAGGTCTATATGAGCTCAGGGAGAAAAAAATGACTGTGGTCCGTCACCCTACTTCACATCAGTTTCCTCCCTGCAGCACAGCCAGACCTCATGCTTCCTCTCCCGCTCTGAGCTTGGGGTCAGCAGAATCCAGGCTTCCTTTGTAAGCTGCTGTCCTGCGAAAGCTCCCCTGGGCCTCTTGGGAAGGGTTGTGAAGAGCAGGCCTGAGTTCTGAGTGACTGTCATGACTGCTGGTATAGCAGCCTGGGAGATTGCTTGCACGTGGGGACCTGTCCTATGAGGGTTTCATCCCCACTCCATGGGCCGCTTCAGCCGAAAGTCACCTCAGAGATTCCTGAGTGGTAATGCTTACTGATGTATCTGAAGCCAGTGCCCTGAGCTGCCTCCAGGCACTGGTCACTCTTGCAGGTCTCCCACCAGACACTGCGCTTCTACTTCACATCAGCTATCTAGATGACTTGTACCTGGAGACTGCACGCTTTGTGTTTATTTCTTCCTATTGCCCTTCACTTTGAATTTCTATCATTCGTCAGATTTAGCTGGCGTCCCACTTAGATTTAAGATTTTATAATTACCTTGACACAAATAAGAGTGTCCTGGGAAGGAGTCTCCTTTGAGGAATTGCCCAGTTCTGATTCAAATTGTCCTGATTGTTGACTGATGTGGGAGGGCCCAGCCTGCTGTGGGTGGGGCTGCACTTGGACAGGTGGTCCTGGATTGCCTAAGAATGCAGGCTGAGCATGAGCCAGGGAGAGCCAGCTAGGAAGCAATGGTCCTCTCTGGCCTCTGCTTCAATTCTTCCTTGAGTTCTCGCCCTGGTTTTCCTCAGTGGTAGATCGTGACCCCAGGAATTGTAGCCAGAAATAACTCTTTCCCACCCAAGTCGCTCTTGATCTTGGTGTTTGTCACAACAGCAGACAGCAATCTAGCACAGCTGGTCAGCGGAGCCCAAGGACTGCCTCCACACATGCGCACCTGGATGGATCCCTCATTCTGGAAACAGGGCCTGTCCTGAGTACTAAGCCTACCTCAATGCCTTTCTCATTTTTTTTTAATTTTAACTTTTACATATACTTATGCCAGAGCACAAGTGTGGAGGTCAGAGGACACACACTCCACTGTGTAGATCCTGGGGGAAAGACCTGAAATCCTCAGGCTTGTTGACAAACTCCTCTGCCCACGGAGCTGGCTGGCAGGCCAGTTGGCCCCTTTAAATCTTGCTAGAATATCAAAGACTGGGTCCCATTGGGCTGTAGAAGCTGGAAGGAAAAGTGTAAGTGTTGGGGCACGGAGACAGTGAAGTCGAGAAAGATGACATCACTTGTCCAGGCTGGCAGCTGGGCAGTAGATGAGAGGCCAGGGTGCTTTTCTGTCATCCTTGTGTTGAAGATCTAGGAGAGAGGTGTGGCCAAGGGCTAGGGGCTAACACACGGAATAGAGAGTCCATGTTTTGAGTGTAGAAAGATCAGAAAGCAGGATGCCTCTGAGCAGCTTGTCCAAGGGAAAAACAATGATAAGCTCACACTCTGCGATGCCTGGTCATCAACTGAACAATTGTGGATGAAGAACGGTTCTTAATATTTTGGACTTGGTATCTTTCTCTCCTTACACAAGGGGAGCAAGGCATTGTAAAGGCTCCATCATTGGAAAGGGGCGGAACAGTTGAGTCTGTGTCCCTTAGCAAATTCTGGTCTTTGTAGTGCACAGCCTGGGTGTAAGTCACCACACTGTGCCATCCCCACCTCTGCAGGATGAGGAGATGGTGCAGGCCAAGAGTGGGGATGAGAAGAAGTCATCAGGCAGGATGTGGTGTGGTACTTCCTAAGTCTGGGTATTCAGGAGAAATCTGGGCAATTCCCCACTGTCCAGATGATCTGCAAAGGAAGTTGGTTTGTTCTAACTGTATTTCTACAGGATTCTTTGAGAACCACAGGCAAACAAAGACTGAAGCCACACCCTGGCTACGGTTGACTTAGCAGTTCTACCATAAATACCTTCTGAACTGGGTTCATGCTTGAAGTTTTCCAACAAATGCTTGACAAATGCTTGACCGGAAACCAGGTCCCAGAAAGGAAGTAAGAGATGGTTGATTCATGTATTAGTCAGGAGTCACTAAAGGAAAGACTGGTGTGTGTGTGTGTGTGTGTGTGTGTGTGTGTGTGTGTGTGTGTGTGTGTTATTAGACTGGATTACCTTAGAGAATGTAGTCTGGGTACTGCAGCCAATGATGGCTGCCTCATACTGGAGAGTCAAGAATCCAGTAGTTGTTCAATCCCTGAGACTGGATGTCTCAGCAGTTCCAAGCTAGTGCTGAAGCCCTAGGGGATTTCTGGGGAGCTGTTGATCTTCAGTCTACACTGGAATCCTGAAGAAATTGACTCTAATAACAGTGAAGCCATGCTTCAGCAATGGAATGGGTAGATGGACTTGTTGGCAAGCATGAAAGCAGCAAACAGGCAAACGCAGTTTCTTCCATGGCCTTTTATCTGGGCTGCCGCCAGAAGGTGCTGCCCATATGTGGTTGTGTCTTCCCACTTCAGACAAAGAATACCCCTGACAGGAGAGCCCAGCAGCTTGCATGTTAACTGATTCCAGACCTGGTCAAGTTGACAGCCACGATTAGCCATCACGGTCCAGTAGTGGTACCGTGCAGAGCAGCGGGTAACAGAAGACATAGGAGAGGTGGTGGGCATGCTTGATGGGGGCGAAGGTAGGATGCTGCGCACACAGCATCCTCTTTGATTCTCATTTCTACGGCAGGCATGGGTGATTGGTGAATGGGGCGCTGTTCTCTTCCTTGACAGAGGAAGCTCTGAGCTTATTCTCAGAGCTTGACAACTGTATGAATCTGGAATAGGAAAGCAGTATCTTTCCCAGGCCCCTCATACACAGCTGTGGGAGCCGCGACTAACAGAAGACACATGCTCACGGTATGTCTTGGTGGCAATACCTGACTAGGTCAGGGCTCATTTAACTCCTGAGTCAGAGTTCATTTAACTCCTGAAAGACCCAGAAAATGAGCTGAGATGGGCTTGAAGCAACAGGGCTCAGTTATCTCTCCTCACTGGGAAGTTCAAGAGTGCTGGCTGCAGAGACATCTGGGCTCCCCATCTCAAACACACATGGACTTAGTCCCTCTGATCTGCATTCTAGTTTCTGGCTCTTTCTGGCTTCACACGGTGGCTTCCTTATCAAGTGTGCTGGCCCACGGGTTCCCCAAGAGGCTGCTGACACCCTTAAACTCACTTCGCTTCTTCTCTGACCCCTTTTGTGCCTTTGCTTTCACTGTTGACATCTTTTCAGAGATAGGGACTTCTTAGAAAAATCTCAATTGCAGTCTAGAGGGATCTTTCGGCGTCACCCTTGAAAACTCAGACGATGTTCATGTGCTGGCCTCCGGGTCCAAAACTCTTTTCGGAGATAGGATCTGGATCCAAACTCCTGCAGACTATGGGAGGAGCTGGTATTCTGGATGAAAGTCAAAGAAAACCTGTTTTTGCATCTGCATTGGGTAGCCGTTTTATAAGAGGGATTGGAACACTCCCTCTTAGAGGAAGCACAGAGACTCATGAGGTCTCTCCCTGGAGTTATATAAGCCATTATAAACCATTGCTGGTGGGAGCTGGAGAGACGGCTCAGCAGTTAAGAGCTGTCTGTCGCTGCTTTTGCAGAGGATGGGAGTTTGTTTCCAGCACCCACACTGGGCAGTTCACAAACATCTGTAATTCCAGTTTCATGGGATCTGGTGCCTTCTGCTGGCCTCCACGGTCCCTTCACACATCTGTGCACACACAGACACACACAGGCACAGACAGACAGACAGACACCACTGGGGAGGAAAGAAGACTCTTTCATGGTGTGGCTGCCTCCAAGTTGCACAGTGACCTCCAGAGATGTGTCTTTCCTGAGCCATCACCTGCGCCCGGAAGGGATTTTTGTTATAACTGCCTATATCCCCTTGCTCATCTTTTATTTTATTATTTTTAAGATTTATTATTTTTATATGCATTAGTGTTTTGCCTGCATGTCTGCAAGGGTGCCAGATCCTCTGGAACTAGAGTTATAGATGGCTGTGAGCTGATGTGTGGGGACTGGGAATTGAACCCAGGTCCTCTGGAAGAGCAGTCAGTGCTCTTAGCCACTGACTGAGCCTTATCTATCCCCAAGGGAAAGTTTCTTTGCTCTCTCATTATCTCCCTGTCTCTCTCTGTCTCCCTCTATCTCATCTCTTCCCTTCTCTGTCTCTGTCAGTGTGACACAATGTATATCTATATATAGACACTTTCCAGGAGGTAGCACTGCATAACACATAAAGCTATTCACACGATGGAACATGTATATCCTAAGAAAAGACCCAGCAAAAGCAGAAATGCCCGTGGGGGCTGTTGGGAGTGTTTCACTCGGGATGAGGCCAAACGGCTTTTGACCAGTATTACCTAGGAATGTGCTTGGTGAAGGAGTCTCCTGTCTGCTATTTTCTGAGCATGGAGTTGCTACCAGGAGACTGTTCCCCCCGACCTCATCTCCATGATTTCAAATGCACTTGAAGAGATTGGGAAGGGAGCTTAATGAACCCCTTCTGACTGTAAGCTTGAAAGAAAATGATCGAATACATTCCTGGCTTTAAGCAAAATCATGGTCAGAAGAGCTCTGCCCAGTTTAACTGGCAATGACCTCTCTTGGGAGAACTTTATCGTTTAGTGCTCCAACTAGATGCTCCAATTTACAAATGCTTTCATTCCAACACGAGCCAGTGTGTGCTCTAGGAGGTGCAAAGAAGAAGGCTGAGTCCTACACACTGTGCTCTGGGAGATTCTGTGGAGAACACTGTATCTTCACCCCAATTAATCCTGGGACAAGCTGGGAGGAGTGTTGAATCCCCACCTCAATGCCCTAGGAGGTGCAGGGGAGAGTGTTGGAGAGTGCTGAGTTCCTCCCCAGAGTGCCCTGGGAGGTGCTGGCAAGAATAATGAGTACCTATACCCAGAGAGGAGCTGGAAAAGTGCCGGTCCCCACCCATAGCTCTATTCTCATTCAACATCCATCCACACCCTCCCTGCCCTCCCTGCCCTTCCTTGGCTGTCTCCATCCCTCTGGCTCCATGTGAATTTCTTTCTCAACTTTCTGACTGGCTTGAGGAAAGGGATGGGACTTTCTGATAGAGGAACACAGGGCACTTGGCTTAACCAGAGTAACCACGTGATGCTGGCGTGGTCATGATAGTTGGAAGGGGTTGGGGGGGCAACACTTATCTTACAAATCCCAGCACAGGGCATACCAAAGTGGGGAGGGTGTTAGTGCTCCCAGAGAAGAGTCTGGGAAGAGAGAGTTTGACTGTTGAACACCCTAAGTGTTATCCAAAATACAATCCTAGCTCTTTCAGAGGCTCAGTCTCTGGACCGGAGTCACACAGCGGGTAGAATGCATTTGACTCTCAAGAAGGCAGGCTGACGACCTGTGCCCAGACTAGGACTCAGTTCCTGAAGACAGTTATGGTTAAAAGGACTAAGATAAAGAGAACGATTTGGGGAGACCTTGGGCCTGCAGGGTCTGTGAGAGTCTGGATGTGTCAGTATAATTTGGAAAGGAGAAGGGTGGGAGAAAGGAGGGAAAGAACGAATTTTGGTTTTAAAGATCTGAAGTCTATCCTCAGGAGGGAGGATGGTGCTGTTCTAATCCATGTCCTGCCGTCTGAAAAGCAGGAGAGCTGGTGCCATCCAAAGCCGATGTAATGGTGACTATCAGAGAGAGGATGTTCTCCCTCATCAGGCCTTTTTTCTTGTTCAAGCCTTCTGCAAGTCAGGTGAAGCTCTCTCACCCTGGGGAGGATCCTTGGCTTTACCCAACCCGCTCATTCAATGCTCATCTCATCCATATACACAAACCCAGAGTGTGTCTAACCGCATACCCATGCACCCTGAGGTCTAGGCAAGTTCACACATCAATCAACCCTCCTATTCAAGAACCTGGGGTGTAGACCTGAGCTAGGCACAAGGACACAGACCTGCAGCAAGATGCCCAGTCCTAGACTTGAGGCTGGGAAGCCTGATGGGCATGGAGCAAGTTATTATGTGATTGTTGGCTTGATCTCTGATTAGCAGAAAGAAGCACTGGCCATAGCCATTGGGTGTGGTCATTCCCATCATGGGTACGAAGCAATAGTCATACCCATTGCTGCTATTCAGGGACACTGAGGAACAGGATGCAACCTCCCAGTTTCCCGATGCAACTGTCTGAGCTTAGCATTCCCTCCTCAACCCTGTGTAACAAGGAACTGATAACTCCCTGTTCCCAGGCAACCTTCAGTGATTCAGAAAGTAGAAATGTTTACTGGAAAACAACATAGTCTGTAGAGGAAGTGGGAGAGGGAGAGACGTTGGGAGGAGAGGTAGGGAGGGAGGGAAGGAGAGAGAGACAGAGAGAGAGAGAGAGAGAGAGAGAGAGAGAGAGAGAGAGAGAGAGAGAAATGCAGTGTGTGAGCCATCCCTACACCAGGAAGTGGAAGAAACATAAGATCCAGAAAAGAAATAGAAAAAAAAATCTGTCAGAACTCTATACTATAGCATTTCCCTCCACTGTAATAAGGAACGAAATAGTGCAGAACAGACATCTACAGATTGGACAGCTCTTTGAACATCAGAGTGGCTGGAGGAGGAAGATGCTGGAGCAAGTTGACATCTCAGGGAGGTTTACCAGAAGGCAGAACTGATCTGGATAAAAGGTAAACAGATGACTCAGGAAGTAAGGAAATGAGAGAGGCCGGGGAGGGGGAGCGAAGTGGCATGCGTGGGTGAGCGAGTGCAGCAGATTCTAACTGCGGCTCACACCCTTTGAATCTTCATCCTATCACACTGGAGCTGAGCAGTGGCCTCCATGCTTCCAGCTCTCCCGTTTCTCTACAATAGGGCAAGCATCTCCTGCCTCGGAAGATAGGAGAAGCAGGGAAATACATGGCAGAGTGTTGGCCTACAGAAAGTGTTTTATCTTCATCTTCCTTGCTGTGTGTGTGTGTGTGTGTGTGTGTGTGTGTGTGTGTGTGTGTGTGTGTGTGATGTATGTGTGGTGTGTGTGGGTGTGTGGTGTGTGTGGTGTGTGTGATATATGTGTGGTGTATGTGATGTGTGTGTACGTGTGTATGGTGTGTATGGTGTGTGTGTGTGTGTGGTGTGTGGTGTATGTATGGTGTATGTGTGGTGTGTATGTGTGTATGTGTGTGTGTGATATGTGTGGTGTATGCGTGGTATGTGTGTGTATAGTGTGTGTATGTGTATGGTGTGTGTAGTGTGTCCACAGGGGAGTGTGTGTGTTGTGTGGTATATGTATGGTGTATGTGTGGTGTGTGTGTATAGTGTGTGTGTGTATATAGTGTGTGTGTGGTGTATGTATGGTGTATGTGTGGTGTGTGTGTATAGTGTGTGTGTGTATAGTGTGTGTGTGTGTGTTTATGTGTGTGGTGTGTGTGACGTATGTGTGGTGTATGTGGTGTGTGTGTGTGTGTGTGTTTATGTGTGTGGTGTGTCCACGGGGGAGTGTATGTTCATGTCTGTGCCGTGTGTATGTGGGTATGGGTATATGTATACAGACACACATGCCTTTAGTTTCCTGTTCTTCCCTTGGGATCTCATCAGATTTCACAATAGCCGCATGTTCCTTTCAGCCTTTCCCGGCAGCCTTCAGGCAGGACTGAGCCCTCCTGTTTCTGAAATTATCCCCAGGTCCTGGTTTAGAACTGGATTCTCGGGAGGTGTTCAACAAACACTTGAATGAATGGATAAGGAAATAATCCTGAAAACACATCTGACTTAAAAATTGCTCTCAGCCTTTGAAGGGTCATAAGTTGGCCAACTCTGAAATATCCAAACTGGAAGAAGACAGATACCATGGCAACGCTTCTTGCCCTTTTGTTTGGCAAACTGGGTGGCCCTGTTCCTACATCCTGCCTGGTTGCAGCAGTAACCAGACTCCCTCAGGCTTTGGCCCATTTCTTTAGCTTAAATCTGGAGAGAATCAGACAGCTCTGAGCATCCTGGCTCCCTCTCCTGCTAGCAGGTCCCTTCCTGAACTATCACATCTCCCAACCACCTCCCTGAATCCTCCCGGGAGGACTGGGTTCTTCTGCCACCCTAGGGGTTCAGCATCAGGAAGGGTGTCCGTGCCTAGGCTGTGCTCACCAGGACTCACACTGAGTGTACATTGTGTGTGGCATCTTGCCTCCTTCCCCTTATCAGTCTGCAGGAAATCAAAGCTCAGACTAAATGGGAAACAGATCCCATGGGCGAGCAAGAGAGAGCGAGGAAAGCTGACCTCTGCCCTCTTTCCCTAATCAGATTAGCAAAGGATAAATTGAGGGTGACACATCGTTTTTATCTCTTACAACCAATTCCAGTCAATTGGTATTGGCTGCCTAGGCTGCTGTGTCACGAAGGAGCCAGAGGCTTGGTTGCAGCAATTCAGAAAACAATACTAGGATCAACTGACAATGTCTGCCATGGGCATGGAATGCTGAACCAGGCAACTCACAGCAAAATGTCAGCCGCAACACTAGGCAGAGGCCCAGTTCACTCAGAGCAACAGAAGGGCTCAACTCACAACACAAACACACACCTGAGTGTGGGGAGTAAGTGAGCTGTGTTTCCGGAAGCAGAGAAGGGGAGGAGGAGAAAGAAGCAAGGCTGCATGTACTGTTACCCAGGCTACCTCTCCATATACCTACCTAGCACTTATATCTTAAACTAACCCATTTCTAACACCACAAGGCTGGGGCCTGCTGGTAAGTTTCCAGCATCCTTCTCCTTTGGCAGCTACATGGTGTCTCTTTGACTCCGCCTACTCTTTCTATATATCTCTATTCGGATTTCCCGCCTGGCTTTACTCTGCTAAGCCATTCATTATCCAATAAAATCAACACATATACAGAAGGGCATCCCACATCATCAGGGGTATCAACACTCTAGAGGTGGCGCCAGAGAGATTCTTAGAACTGAAACAGGAAGTCACATACCTCTTGCTTGGGCCTCCATGCCTTGGTGAGGACCACTCTCCAAACCCAAACCTCTGAGTCTGAAAGGCATTTCAATACCTGAGTCCTAGTGCCAGTGAGTTCTCAACAACATCTGTGTCCCACAAGGCGGAGGGCACCTGCTACACACGAGACATCTGTCCAGAAGCTCAAGGATACAAAGTCTACCCTGGCATTATGTTTTAAAGACAGGGTCCCACTATGTAACTATGGCTTCACTGGAAACTGTTACATAGATCAGGCTGAACTCAAACTCCCAGAGATCTATCTGCCTCTGCCTCCTGAGTGTTGGGACTAAAGGTGAACACCCTGTGCCACGCCTTGCTCTCTCTTTTTGGGCTGAGCCCTATGTTGGATGCTAGGGCCTATGCCGCCCCAGGGTGGACCACAGGTTGCAGCATTGTCTGTAGCCCCACCCCTGATCTCCCAGGATGAGTGTGCCTGCACCTGGAAGACACCTGAGACTTGAGCATGGCTAAGAATACTTATCACTCCCAGGACAACTGTCTCCTTCATTTGATTCTGCTTAGCCACAAAAGACATCAGTGAGTCAGTGAGGAGAACATCCTGAACCCTAAACAAGGCCCTTGGGCCATACTTTGTTACCTACCCTGTGCCCTGGCCTAAGAATGAAGAGCTGGCCCTTCAATATGTCCTACAGACTTGGGATGCCCCTTCCCTCTTTTCTGATCATCTTGGCCCCAACTTCCTTCCAGTTCAGGTCCAGGGTACCCCTCCATCCTCACTGTCTGTGCTGGGATGCTGAAGATGCCCAGCCTCCTTCTTATCAAGACCCAATTGATACAGTGTTAAAAATGGAGCCTTTGAAGTGACAAAGGACGAGGCTGGACTCTGGTTTTCTCTTGAGACTTTGGAGTGTTGGGGTCGGTAAGTTGACAGTGAGGCTCAATTCTAGCATGAGACTTGTGTGTTTCAAATATGCATAGAGGTAGTTTTTATACATTTATATTGATATTGTTATGGTGTGAGATTTCTTTCCCTCTTCTGGGTTGTGAGACTCAGGAACATTCCAGACTGAGAACCCTTGGCTTAGGGATGCTCTGCCAATTCCTCACTGTGCATATAGTATCTTGGCAATCTGAGTGCTTGTTTTTTGTGTCATTATGGATCAAACCCAGGGCCTCTCACATGATGGGCAAGCATTTCACCACAGAGTTAGAACCCCTGTCCTCATTACAAACTTTGCTTTGAGACATTGTCACACTAAATTGCCTAGGCTGGCCTCAAACTCACTGCAGCCCAGGATGACCTTGAACTGGGGAGCTTCCCACTTCAGCCTGTCAAGTAATGGAGATTACAGGCCTGCAGCACTAGACACAGCTACCAAGAACATTTTGATGAATCTGATCTCATCACAAATTTGATCTCACTGAGGCACAAAGCATCCTTGAGTTTGGCAAGTATCCCCCATATTTCCAATCAGACCCTGATTCTCAGAAATGGAAAGGAACTTTCCTGAAGCCAGCAGCGTGAAGAGGGCAGAGCCAGGGCTCTGTGCCAGACTGTCTGACCCCATACCACTGTCTTCTTACAACAGACAAGCAGTCTTGTCTGGCCCGTCACCCGCAGCCGCAGAGGCTATGACTAGTTCCTAGGATCGGTTTTGGTACCTGCTTAGATGCTTCCACTGCCTTTGCTAAGGCAATTCTGTTGCCTCACTGGAGTCTGGAACCAGCTGCTGAGACTCTGCTCACATTGCATAGAGGTTGCTTCTATGGTCCTTTTGTTCAGGGTTATTTGGTCCAGGGTTCAAAACTCTTAGGGGAAGCTATGACATTAAGACAATTACAGCTTCCCTGGAAGTATTTGTGGGGTACCCTCTTCTGAACTGAAGACACAGCACATGACTAAAGCCAGCATGGATAGAGAAAAACACTGAATGAGGGTGGGGAAACCCAGCAAAATCCAGTTTCCTCTTCCCCCAACAATCATCCTTCACACCATTCCAGGAACATCCATGCTCATAGAGTTAGAGATGGAGCTGCTAAGAGAAGAGACTGTGAAAACCTTTCTCAGAGGACTCGAGTGCTCAAAGACTCCAGCCCAAAGTGTTTTCCTTCAGGAAAATACCATTCCCCTCAGTGTCATTGTCCTGAGTGACTCAAGAGAAGGGAGTAAACTCTTGTAGCTTTTCTTGCTGTCTTAGGGTTTTCACTCCCGGGAAGAGACACCGTGACCATGGCAACTCTTATAAAGGAAACATTTAATTGGGGTGGTTTGCTTACAATTTCAGAGGTTCAGTCCATCCATCATCATCCTGGCAGGGAGCATGATGGCATGCAGGCAGACCTGGTGCTGGGGCTGACAGTCCTTACATCTTGACTCAAAGGCAATAGGAAGTTGACTGATAGTCATACTGAAGAAAGCTTGAGCAAAAGAGACCCCCCCAAACCCACCCCCATAGTGACGCTCTTCCTCCAACAAGGCCACACCTCCTAATAGTGCCACTCCCTTTGGGATCCATTTCCTTTCAAACCACCACACTTTCTTTATTCCTCCCAAAGTTCCAGGACACCAGAGTAAAGGGCTGGAAATCAAGACTGTCCATGATTTTAGGGCAGGAGACTCCTAGACTTCCTCCCAACAAGCCTGGGTTCAGGAAACCCTACTGTCCCAGGGGTAGTGTTCTCCTCTCTCTCTCTCTCTCTCTCTCTCTCTCTCTCTCTCTCTCTCTCTCTCTCTCTCAGTGTTTGGTGTTTATCAGTGACTACAGAACACACCCTCTCAGACCTAGAAACTTGACCTAGGAACCTACTCAGAACATGATCCTAACATCCTTGAGTCCCCACCTGAAGCTTCCCCTATTATCAGGATCTCACTAGTAAGATTAATTGATCTCTGTAGAGTGCTTCTGATGAACAAACACCCTGGAACACAGCAAACACTCAATAAATGTTTGTGACTGTGATTGGCAAAAGCTCTCAGAATCCAGAGGTCAACTTCAGGGGTCTTCCTCAGTTGCTCTCCCTTTGATTCTTGTTGTTGCTTTGCGACCATGTCCCTTACTCGTACCTGGAACGTGCTGACTCATCTAGACTGGCTGGCCAGGGAGTCCAGGGATCCTCCTGTCTCTGCCTCACAGTACTAAGATTATACCCATACTCCACTGCTCCTGAATTTCTTCAATGAGTTCTGGGGATTGAGCTCGGGTCCTCATGTTTCACAGTGAGCCCTGAATGCTACTGCCTGAGTCATCCTTCTAGCCCTTGACATATATTACAACAGTTTGCAGACCATGTTCTATAATTAATTGCTATTGCTCCTAAACTTAATAAGAAAACAAACGCCAGCCACAGACCTCTGACTACCTGTCCTTGTGGGAGACCCAGCAGAATGTTGTCCTCTCTGACCCACCAACGAAGCCTGAAAATCATGGGGCCATCTTATCCTACAGAGTCAAGGGCTTGCCACACAGCACAGCTCAGCCAAGGAGCTTTCAATAGATCCAGCCCCAGGAAACAGTTGTGGGTAAGGACCCTCCTTTCGGTGGGATGGGACCACCATGACTAGGTTCTGCCAATGGGATGTGAGCAGAACTGATATTCCGCCCCTTAGAAAGCAATGGACCCCCTCTATGTTCGAGCCATGTCATGTGGGTATGCCTGGGTGCCTGAGGCTAGAAGTGAAACAGCCATGTAGCACCAAAGATGTGACCAAGAACGCTCCCACTTCACAAAACTATCATCAGAGACACTATTTGAAAAAGGTTGTCCTTGCTACCCATTAATGCTAAACTATTGTGTGAGCAACAACACTTATTATTGAGGTCCTTCTTTGTGTTATGTTGACATACTGAAACATTATAAGTCTTAGACATGGCAGTTGCCACCCTCCAATAACATAGTAACAAACATGGGTGCTGATCTTGTCTACAGGAAAGGAGGTCTGACTAGGAGGAAGACCCGCAAACTGAGTGGACCAGAAACACTGATAAATCAACAATCAGCTTGTACAACTTACCATGAAAATGCATGGCACAGCCTGATTTGAATAATAAAGCCCACTGCTCTCCATGTGGCACTGGTGGGGCCAGAGATTCCCCCTCCCTGTAGCACAGTGGCCCAGAACTTTCCAGACTGGGAGCTGTGACTTACTCTGGAAAGTTCATCCTAAGATCTTGCTGTCACCCGTAGGTGGGATCCATCATTCACCTGCTTTCTGTCAGGTAAACCTAAGCAACCATAGAAGGGGGCTGTGGGGACGACTCGGTAGGCAAATCACTCTCCGATCCCCAGAACCCATGTAAAATTGCTGAGTATATAGATGTTGGTTTATAATCCCAGCACTGGGGAGCCTGAGACAGGCAGATCCTTGTAGCTTGCTGGCCAGCCAGTCTGTAATTGGTGAGATCTAAACTGGATTAGGGCTTTATTGCTGTGAGTAGCACAATGACCATGGCAACTCTTATAAAGGAAACATTTAATTGAGTAGCAGCTTACAGTTTCAGAGGTTCAGTCCATTATCGTCATGGCAGGGAACACGGTGGGGTGCAGAGAGACTTGGTGCTGGAGGAATAGCTGAGGAACCGTGCAGACATCAGGAAGTCGACTGACAGTTACACTGAGGGACTCTTGAGCAAGAGAAACCTCAAAGCCTGCCCACCACAGTGACACACTTCCTCCAACAAGGGCACACCTCCTAATAGTGCCACTCCCTTTGGGGGCTATTTCTTAAAAACCACCACACAAGTCAATGGAAGGCCCTGTCTCAAAGGATGTAAAAGATGTTTCTGAGAATGTTTATTGAAATTGTTTTCCAGCCTTCACATATGTGTGCATATTAACAGGTACTTATGCACACGCACAACACACAAATATATATGCATACACACGTACATGTACATTGTGGGGGGGGGAAGCAACTCATAGCAGAACCTTCTGGAAATTTTTGTCTTAAGGAGCAGTAAGGGCCAAAGTCCAGAGCTGCTCTGGAGGGCCTTGAGGTGGCTGGGTAGTTCAGAGCACTTGCTGCTCTTGCAGAACTGGCTTTAGGTTCCAGTATCCACATGGTGGATCATTATGTCCTGTTGACTGCAGGTCCAGGTGATCTGTCTCCCTCTTCTGGCCTCTGTGGGCACTGTGTGCGCACCCCCCCCCTCTCTCTCTCTCACACACACACACACACAAAACACTCATACACATAAAATAAAATAAATAGATCTTAAAAGAAAAAGCACTCTGTACCTAGATGTGTGACCCTGAGCCTCAGGTTATGTTATGGCATTACTAGTTGGTGGAGCCCAGAGCAGGACACATCTCCTACCCAGTATTGCTTTGGGCTATGAGTCAAGGGGCTGAGTGGGATTAAACACCACAAGCTGATGCATTACTTGGCTAGAAAGTTAGTGTTATAATTTTTATTAATTAGTTCCCAGCAGCTAAAAATTAAAGTTTTTCCTCCCCAACGCCGCATACACAAAAAATTAAGTTTGTTATTTTGTTTCTTTGTCTTTGTTTTTCTTTTTCCATTAAATAAATCTAATTGCTCTCAAAATGTCTGGCAATGTTCAACGTGTATTCCCTCTGGACAGTAACTGGTTTTCCTCTCCCGACATTATATGCGTCCTCTGGTTAGTGGCAATCTTCCCCTCCCCAAATTATCCATCCGTGTTTGCCATTGGCACTTGAGTGTGACCCCCCTGGATGTGCTTTATCTCCAGAAGTCCCTTCTTCCTGTGAGGACAAACAGTACACATCACACTATTGCATGGTCCCCTGTACCATGACAAAGTGTGCCCAACCCACGGTGGCTTCAGACACCACTGTTTCATTTCCTTGAGTATTGAAGGTCAGAACTCGACAAGGTTTGCATGCATGTTTCTGGGTTTTCACTCTCCACTAGTCCTGTTTTGTATCTGCTGAGACCCAATTCCTGACGAAATCAACCCAGGAGAGGAAGGGTTGATTTCAACTCACAATCTGGAGAGGTTCATCATGGTGAAGAAGGCATGGCAGTCAGAGCCCGAGGTAGCAGGTCACACAGCATCCACGGTCAGGAGACAGAGACGGATAAATGCTGCTGCTCAGTTCACTCTCTCCTATTCAGTCCGTCTCGGAGCCTAGCAGCCCCTAGGACAGTGCTTTTAGGGTGAGTCTTTCCTCCTCAGTTAGCCCACTCTAGAAACTTCCTCACAGACAGACTCAGAGGCTTATCTCTGGTGATGCTGGATCCCATGAAGTTGAAGTTATATAGAGCCCACATGATATAATTTAGATTCAAAGATGTCAATAGATTGAAAATAAAAGGTAGAAAAAGAAAGACTTGGTGCATGCATCTGAAAACCAAAATAGTAATAATGATAATAATAATGAAATAGATCAAGTCTACCTTAACTTCAGGTAGATTCAAGAGTTCAAATTATTGGGATTCTCACGCACCTAAGCATTCCTCCAGGCTGGTGCCTCTCTCGGGTGACTCTACCTCTCCCACTGGCTCTCAAAAGCTTTAGGCTTGAAATACTAATAGAAAACAAGTCTGGGGCTGGAGAGATGGCTCAGTGGTTAAGAGCATTGCCTGCTCTTCCAAAAGTCCTGAGTTCAATTCCCGGCAACCACATGGTGGCTCACAACCATCTGTAATGAGGTCCTGGTGCCCTCTTCTGGCCTGCAGACATATACACAGACAGAATATTGTATACATAATAAATAAATAAATATTTTAAAAAAAAGAAAACAAGTCTGTAGCAAGTTTTCTCATCAGATTTTCTTTGGATCGCCAGCACACAAGTCATGACATGGAAACTTCTTATTAATTATGAAAGCTTGACCTTAGCCTAAGCTTTTTCCCAATTAACTTTTATGACTTAAATAAATCTGTTTCTATTAATCTGCATTCTGTCACATGGTTTGGCTATTCTCCGCTCTACCATATGTCTGACTTGTTTCCCGTCTCCTGACATCTCTGCCGCTTTTCTTCCCAGAGTTCTTTCTCTCCCCAGAAGTCCCGCCTCTGCTCTCTTGCCTAACTGTTGGCCATTTAGTGCTTTACTAAACCAATCAGAAGGCGACATAGTCAGAGATCTATCTCTATAGCATAAACAAATATTTCACAACTCAAGTCTTTTTTTGTTTCCTGTGTATAGCAAGCAAACTTTCTGGTTTGAGTCTCATTGGCTAGCACGGGTCACTCCTGATCCCAAGTTGTATACCAAGTCAGGAAGTATGGATCACATGTTTTGACCTAGCTGGGGGAGGGAAGTATGTGGGACTTGCCATGGCTTCTCCTTAGCACTGTGACCTGATTGTAAAGGATGTTCTTAGAGTGAATTCCAGGGGTCTGTAAGCCAAAGACAGCAAACAAATGCCCACCATATAGGACACAGTATGGAGAGGACCTGCCCTAACTCTATCAAAAAGCAGGCTAAATTCCCTGGGAGGTCACCGCTGTCCCAGAGCCTGGCTCTTCCCCTGTCCTGCATCTGCCTGCAGCCTACTGCAAAGGGTGCCTCGTGCCTGCCTACACGTCCTTGTCTAACTGAACCCTGGAGGAAACCACAGACACGGTCAGGAAGGAATCTTGCTTCACTGCAGAGCTGTGCTTCTGACCATTAGGATCAAAGTTAAACAGGGAAGGCGGAAGAGTTCGTGCCAGGGGAGTACAAAGCTGCAGCTTCCTGGCTTCCCCCGTCTTGGGAAGTGATTTTGCCCTCAGAGGCTGACGGTTGGTGGTTTGGCTAACTCATGGGCTCCAGACTTTGTCAGCCCAGGCATCCCTTTGGGAAAGTGGCGGCAGCAGTTGGGAATGTGGCCTGTGAGTGGGGTTGGCTCATGATTCTTGTTTTTATTTGGGCTCTCGGTTCCAGCTAAGATCACAGTGGAGTCTCCATCTTGGGCTGCCTCTTGACAACAGGGCTGGGTGGGGATGGATGCTAGGGTTGTCTCCTAGCTGCCTTCCCCTGTCTCCTTTTATCCATTTCCCTCCGCGGTTGGCAGAGGCTGATAACCAACATTGAAATCAGATCGCTTCCTTCATCTGGGACTTCGGTTAAAAATAGGCCTCCCGGTTTTTGATGGATTAAGTAGAAATTCTTATAATATGTTCCACTGAGCACTATAATCCATAAACTCGAGCTCACAAAAAAGTGAGGTACAGCTATCCCATTGCAGGGGGATAAATATGGAACTAAAAATGAACTTCTGAAGAAAGCTGGCCTTGGTGGTGCAGGCCTGTAATCCCAGAACTTAGAAGGCAGAGGCAGGAGGATCAAAAGTTCAGGGTCATCTTCAACTTGATGGCAAGTCACAGATGAGTCTGGGTGACATGAAACCTTGTTTTTTTTTCTATAAAAAATGTCTAAAGACAACTAATCTAATGCATTCCCCCTATGAAACTATAAAGTGTTTCAAAAGTTCTTTTTTCTATAAAAAGGGTGGAGGCAGAAATCCACGGGCAGCAATAGGCCGAATGTAAAACACAGTTGTTTTATTTACCGGGCAAGAAAAACCAGTTCCCCACCCTCAGTTTTCGGTGAAAACCGAACATTAGGAACTTGGTTTTCTTTTTGAAGGAGACCTAAAACCTCTTCCATTCGTTTCTATTCCATCTCATTTTTTTTTAGATAAAATGAAAGGTTATTTTGCTAGCAGAAAACTGTTATTGTTGCTAAATTTGCTAAGAAAATTGGGCAATTTATCAGTGGAGATGGCAACAGCAAATAGCCCAGCTTGCCAGAGGCTCGATGTGCCGCTGTCAGCAGCATTAACAAGTTATGAGAGAGAAAAAATTCCAGGTCTCAGAATGGTGGTCATGGATTGAGGAATCGTGGGCAGAAAGGTATATGGTGGTGGCTGCATCTTCCGGGGAGCGTCACCTGACCGTGCAGATGTTCCTAGCAAAGAGGCGACGCTCCGTAGCATTTGACGGTGCCAAGTCAGGCAAATCTCTGCACTTTATGCTACAAATCTTCCTGGGAGACTTGGCTGGAAGAGTCAGGATTAAGTGAGTGTTTTCTCTGCTCGTGCTGGGTTAGCCCTTCCTTATCTTAGCTTTCTGTGTTGGTTTGGGGCTTTGAATAATGACTTACTTTGTGAGAACACCCAGCAATCATGTCACAATTGGGAAGGAAATGGATGGTGTCACATTGATAGGGTGAACGTCGTTTGGAGTGGATAAGTGGGTCTGGGAGGATACTGTTGAGTGGCAAAGCCATTGTTGTTGACTATTTCAGAGGAATGCATTTAAGGCTGCACACGTACATAATTCATAGACAGTGTGTTTGAGAAATGTCCAGCAAGGTACAACAGATAAGAAAGAGAATGAATGTCGAGTCTAGACTGATAGCCCAGCTCAAAAGTCATGTTATGAGATGCAGAAAATACAGACACAGGCAATATGGGGAGACAACTAGATGGGAGAGACCCAAAGAGTCTCCCCTGGAAAGACTTTTGCCTGAGGCTCCTCTGAAAGTACTTAGCATTTGGGAACAGTGAAAAATGGTTGGGGAAGCTAGAAGGAGGTTTACCAGTGGTGGTAGCGTGGAAGTGGCTCTTGCAAACCTAGTCTAACCCTTAGATGACGATAAGCCTGGGTACCGTTGTGATTGGCACGTCCTAAGAGGGTCAGAACTGCTCCAAGCCACTCCCACACTCGCCTGGGCACCATTGTGATTGGCACGTCCTAAGAGAGTCAGAACTACTCCAAGCCACTCCCACACTCCTGACCCACACAGACTCTAAGATCAGAACTGTTTATTATTGCACCCTACTAAGTTTTAGGATAATTTGTTAAGCGGCAGACGCTAACCAATACATCTGGCTACAATTCTTGCTTTGAGGTTTAGTTCTATAATTATAACTCTTAAGTGATTAGACTTTTAAAAATTGTTTATCTCATTAAATGGGGATTCCATAGATTAATTTCCATGACAGTGTGTAATGGACTTTAAATATTAGTCCCCTCCACATCCTCAGCTCCCTTACCTTTCCTGTTTTCCTCCCCTCTCTTTGTTCCCCTAGATAATTTTGATCCTACTTTCTTATCATTTATACATAGATGGTAGTATCTTCAACCCACAAATAAGAGAAATTGTGATGGTTTATCTTTCTGAGGCTGACTTAATTGGCTTAATATTGTTATTTTCAGTTGCACCCAATGAGGTTTAAGTTTTATTTTTTTAAAAAAAAAATCTCCAACTATGAAACATCCAGTCCAGATAAATTCACTGCTGAATTCAACCAGATTGCTACAAAAAACAAAACAAAACAAAACAAAACAAACCTAATGCCAATGCTTCTCAAACTAGTCCATAAACTACAATGGCAAGACACAATACAGTCTCTTTATCCAAAACCAGGGTTACTCTGATATCCAAACCAAGTGAAGACACAGCCAAGAAAACAATTACAGGCCAAACTTTATATGAAAAGATGGCAGACAGGTTGATGCAGATTTGGATAGAGAGTAGAAAGCTATGCCCCCTGCACACTAGCCTATGAAGTAGTGTCCTCCCGTGCAGCTTCCCTAGAAGGATAAGAGCTGTGACACCCCCAAGATCATGGTACAGATCTTGGCTTTGTTCCGGGTAACTTGGAAGAGCTTTGGAATAGCCTTGAGCAAAACAGGGTTGGTACTGACCTGTGTTCAGAGGTCAGTCCAGACGTCCAGTCCCCTGTGTCATTCACACACATGCTAGGGAACCTTTAGGCATAGAGACGATCGGCCCCGGACCTCAAGATGTCTTCTGACTTGTTTATAATGAACCACACTCAAAAAACTATCAATCCTGTTTTTCCTTGGACTCCAGCCTGGAATTCCTTCTAAAGCAGGTAGACAGCTAGGAGGAGAGCCAGCATTCTGCTCTCCATAGATGTTCAGACGAGGTGTAGGGGCCACTTCCCCCAGGCTGCAGCTGATAAGAGGCAGGGCAGCTCTCCAGCTCTTATCACCTCAGGGCCAGCTCTCCCAACGGCCTCAGGCATTGATAGGTGGGGGTGGGGGAGGTGGGGGGGATCACTTCCCTGCTCTTGCTACCTCTTGTGAGATGAGTAATGGGGGCTTGTCTCCCATGTTTACAGCGCCAGGACTGGCTCACCCACACCTCTTCAACAGGGTCAGCTCTACTGTGCTGCCCAGACGAAGTGCCAGGTTCACTTTCCTGAGGACTGCAGCTGGTATGGGGGAGGGTCAGCTCCCTCCCCCACCACGGGTGGGGGCATCCATCTCTTGCCCTCAGCACCACCTGGCAGATGAGGGGGATGCGGAGCTACGCCGCTCTCACACCCTCGGGACCATCTCAGCTGTGCCTCTGCCAACAGGATCAGCTCTACTGTGCTGCCCACCTGAGGAACAGGGTCTGCTTTCCTGACTGCTGCAGTTGGTAAAGGGAGGGTCAGCTCCCTTGTCTGTCGCAGGCAGTGAGGGACGAGGAGGAAGGGGGATGCATCTCTCCCCAGTCCATACTGCTGACGAGTAGTGGGAACAGATCTCCCATGCTCACAACTTTGGGGCTGGCTCACCTCCACCAACAAGGTTGGGTATTGTACTTCCCATGCAAGGTGCAGGGCCTGTTTCCCCAAGTGTTGCAGCTGGTAGGGACCAGGGGTAGCTCTCCAACTCTTATGACCTCAAGGCCAGCTCTTCCATCTGCCTCAGATGTTGGGGGATGGGGCATCTCTTCCCTGCCCATGCCATCACGTGACAGATGAGGGGTGGGGCTACTAGGTCTTTCATGCTTATGTTCTCAGGGTTGCAGGGTCAGTTCCCCTGGGCAGCTCAGAGGACGTACAGGGTCCACTTTCCTGAGTGTTGCATCTGGTAAAGCGGTCAGCTCCCTCTCCAGTTGGAGGAGGTGGGAGCTGGTAGGGAAGGCATCTTTCCTTCATTCCCACTACCACATCAAAGAAGAGGGAGGCAGTACCAGCTATGCTCCTCATATGCCCTCAAGCCTGGCTCACCTGCACCCTGTCTCCAGGGTCAACTCTACTGTCCTGCCCGGGTGAGGCAGAAGGCCCGTTCTGCCAAGTGCTGCACCAGTGAGGGGCTGGGTCAGGTCCCCCACCTGCTGCAGATATCAAGGGGCAAGGGGAGGAGGGAATCTTTCCCTTATCCATGCTACCACATGGCAGACAAGAGGGGTGTGACTGACTCTCCCATTCTCATAACTTCAGGGTCAGCTCGCCTCTGCCCATACCAACAGAGTCAACTCTGTTGTGCTGCCCAAGTGAGGTGTAGACCCTCTCTCCTGGGTGCATCAGCCATTGAAGGGGTGGGGCCAACTCTGTACAGCCCTATCCTTTCCATCTACATCAGCGGTGCAGGCCAAGTCATGGCCCTGATGATTGAGTTTTCAGCGAGGCTTCTGAGGTTCCTGCTCAAATCCTCATGCTTTCTCAAAAAGCTCATTGCAAGCTGAGCTGTGTCTCCACCCCTAGCCTCCATCAATCTGTCAATCCCATTCTCAGAGGCTTCTTCCTTATCACCTAGTCACATCCTGAACCACTCGCCACCTGACACACAAACAAAAGTAGCTTTCAACATACGGACGGGAGCAGGAAACCAAAATTTCAGATACATCAGAGTGTATCAGTCAGTTACACCACAGTAACAAGCAACTTCCAGAATGCTTCAAACAAACAAACAAAAAAAGACTTCATTGTTTCTTCTACTCCTTTCCTAGTGCAGGGTAGAGAAGTCTCAGCTCACCATACTAATTCTGAAACCCTGAGGAGCTGAGCCCCTACCTAGTCTTGTGACAGCACCAGATCTAGGCGAGGCTTCCAATCCACTGCCCTGGGAGAAAGGGGGTACAGCTCAAGCAGCATGAGGCCTGACCAGCTCTCCATCACTTCTTCAGTCAAAACCAGTGCCACGGCTACAGCCTCTGGCAGCAACTGAGGAAGGGGTATTCAACCTACGCCTGAAGGTGGAAGAGAACGGAGCAATCCCGAGGGCACCGGTCCAGGCTGACCTGTGTGGAAGCAGTACTATAAAGGTGTCTGCACACCAAAGGCTGCAATCATAGGAGTCATGGGACATCGTGAGGAGATGGTCTCTGGAGCTGTAATAAAAATGAACTGTACAATAACAAAGGAGGAAGGGATGGGCTGGATAGGAAGCCACCACAGGCATCCAGAAGATGATGCATTGGCCTAGGTTTCAGCACTGGCAATGAAGAGAAAAAGGGATGAGGGTGGATTAGAAGTGTTACAAATTACCTAATTAAATAATTGGAGATGTGGAAGAAGGTGTTGGTAGACACAGGAGAAGACGGATAGATTCATCCGTGGAGAGGTCATAAATAGCTATTGGATGGACGTGTGGATGGTTAGATGGATGCATGGATGCATGGAAGGATGGATTACTGATGGCTATAAATGGTGGGTGTTTAGTGAGTGTGAGGCTATTGGATGGATGGTAGATGGATTGTAAATGATAGGTATTTAGTAAGTAGAAGGGTATTGGATCTAAATAAACAAAGATAAAAAGAAAGATTACACATGCATTGCAAATGGTGAATGGTTAGTGAGAATACAGACATTTGGTGGGTAGACCTCCTTTGGGATTTTTTTAGCCGATACCCTTCTTGGCAGAAAACCCTTAAGGAACAGTTTACCCTTAGAGGCTTCACTGTCTTCAACTGAGAACTGGACTGTAAGCCATTTATTCTCTTAACGGTGTAACAAACAGAGGGGCATTGCCTTCCGAGGCGTCTTCCCAGTGCTCAGAACCCCACTATCACTGTTTATGTCCTGCATCCCACCCAGCACTTTGGAGCTTGCATAGTCCAGCCATCACTCCCCCCATGGCTCAGCTCCAACCATTCAGATTCCGACTCTGCGCCTACACACAACAAAACCAAAACGTTTCTACCGGAAGTCTGGAGGTGTCTGTTGACGGACGGAAGAGGCAATGCAGCCTGTAAAGTGCTCCGTGCTACCCAGTACCTCCATCCTCCAGCCATAATCATGAATTCCTTGTGATGGGTTTTTAATATGGGGAACATTCCTGTGAGTATTCATGAATAATTAAACTGAGCTTAAACCTAAGTTGGAAGGTGCTCATTTCGCTGGCAATGGTGTGAGGCAAAGGAGAACCCAATGGGTGTCTTTGTTACACTAAATAATTTGGGGGGAAGGATGTCCTAATTTCCATCTTCTCCATCTGAGGGAGGAAAGCTTTAATAGGCTCCTAGGTGCACCGTTCTGCCTTTGGTGGCTTTGCTCAACTTGATCAAAGAAAGAGGAGGATGGAGACAAGGCTGGCGCTGTGTGGTCCTCATTGGAGCATTTCCCGCTCTCTTCCAATGCTCCCGGAAACCCTGCAGACTAATCGGCCCCCACGATCCTGCAGAGGGTCAGCTGAGGTGTTCACAGGTCATGTGACGCGGAGACCAGAGGTGTATGCTCATATCTGATTTCAGTAGGGAGCTCTTCACAGGGCCGCCACACTGGCTGGCTGGCAGGACACCATCTCTCAGCATCGTCCATCCTGCTTATTCCTTCTCCTCCCTCCTCGTTGTGGGCAGCTATTGATCTCCGAGCAGGACTCTGCCCTTGGCCTCCACTGCTTTTGCAATTTCCTCCCCAATTTCCAAATGAACCTTATCATTCCCCTGATTGTCGAGGTTCGTCTTTGTTCTTTGGACAACAATAGATGATTCAGTAAATGGTGTGTCACAGAGCAGGAGGGACATGAGGGCGACCTTTATTAGATTGAGTTTGACTTCCCCACCTCTCTGTGGCATTGTGGAATTTATATCAGAAGACAGACAATAGGGAAGGAGCTATGTGGAGTCAAGCGCTTCCCAAAATTGTGCTAGCAATTACTTTTCTCGATACAGTAATAATGACTGATAATGATTTCCTATAAATTGTAGCCATATTAATATATCAATGAGGGTATTGTATATTCGGTTGGTTTAAAAGCTCCTGAAGAACACGCCTGACTCTTAGATCCCATCCTATCTTTCCTTCCAAATCTAAGTCTTGGTTAAGTCCCTGCCTTGTGAACGGAGAAGATGATACAGTCATCCAAAAAGGTTCTAGAAGCTTTGCCTCACCCTGTGGTATCAGGTTCCTCGCCCACTTTCTTCATCTCTTTCTCTTGTTCACTTCTCTAGGCACGGTGTCTTTATTCTTAACCCCCAACAATACCAAGCATGCCCCTGCCTCAGGTCTTTTGCACCGGTTTCCCTTCTGTCTGGGATGCTCTTTCTGAATAAACGTGACTGGCATCCTCATCTCTTTTCCATTATTCATGTCTCAGCGAAAATGTCACCAGCCTAGAAATGCTAAGATTATCTGTCCCTTGCAGTGGTGTCTCCCTCTCCTCTCTTCCTCTCTCTCTCTCTCTCTCTCTCTCTCTCTCTCTCTCTCTCTCTCTCTCTCTGTCTCTTTGTCTGTCTTTCTCTCTCTCTCTCCCTCTTTCTCTCCTCCTCCCTCCCCCCCCCCCACCTCTCCCTTCCTCCCTTATCAAATGACTTTATTTACCATGGTTCTGGGAATTGAACTGCTATCCTGATGCCCTTGTGGTTTCAAGGCAAGTACCTTTGCAGGACCTGTATGGCTGTTCACAGCCACCTGTAACTCCTGCTCCAGGAGCTCTGACACCCTCTTCAGACCTCCGAGGACACCAAGTACTCATGTAGTACATATACATACATGCAGGTAAAACACTCGTACATATCAAAATAACACTCATACGTAGAAAAGTAAGCAACTCTTCTGTCAGAAGGGCACAAGACCACTTGTCCAAGTGCCCACCAAGACAGTGAGAGTGATTCAATTTGGCAAACAACTGCCAGCAGCCCAAGAGCTGAGTCACCTTTTCCAACACAGACAAAAGGAGATGCGAATGATTGACATGCCCTGGGCATCTGTGTGGTGGTGCTGAGGAGTCACAGAAGGGCAGGGGCAGGGCTGTGCTGGCCTCTATGGATGATGCAGCCAGCCTTCCTACCTGTGCCACAGAGCAGGGAAGCTACACTGCCCCTGTGGGTACAGCCACCATGAGACAAGACTTACAGATTCCCAGTGTGACAGAAAAGCCAGCTACAGGTAAGGGCAGCTCTGTACTGTTATGCCACCAACAACACTGCATTTACTGAGCCTGCCACCCCTCGTGGGGGCCATCTGTGCCCTCAAGTTCTGAACATGCTAATGAGAGAGAGGCATTGGAATGCACAGTGGCAATAGAGTGTCCTGGAGAAATGGTGGGAAAAGAACACATTCAGAGTTTTCTCAGGTGCATAAGGGACAGTGGAAACTTTAAGAAGCTTTCATATTGACAGAAGTGCTTAAATACTCATGCATGCACAATTAGTCAGTTGTATTTCCTTGGGTTTTGTGTGTGTGTGTGTGTATTTGTGTGAGTGTGATTTTGTTTTTGTTTTTTGAGACAGGCTCTCAGGTAACCCAGGATAGCCCCTAACTTTCTATGCAGACAAGGACTGCCTTGAACATCTAATCCTCCTGCTTCACTTTTTGAACACTAGGATTACAGATCTGTACCATATGTTGTTTATATGGACCTGGGAATTGAACCCATGGCCTTTTGCATAGTAGGCAAACACTCTACCAACTGAGCTACAGCCCCAGCCAAATTTTTCTTTTATTAAAAAAAAAAAACAAAACAGAGCAAGGAGTAAGTAAACAAGTAGCTAATCAACCTTAAATGATGGAGGGGGGGTGATGGCACCAACCTCTTAAGTTCAAATCCTGCCTCTGACTTCTATGCATTGTGCCATGCCAGACAACTTTCCGGCTCGCCTAAGTTTCAGCATCTATAAAAGAGATGGGAAGAAACAAACCCCGCTTCTCAGGAGATGGAGAAGAGGAGATGAATGAGAAAATGAATGGCTTTTAAAGCCACTAGCCCCAAATAAGGACGCTTAAGGTAGATATTATTACTAGTGGCGTGGTTGTTATTGTTTCGGGTGATTAAAAAATGGCTTGGTACTGTGCTGGTTTTCTAGAAAGTTCCGTGAAGAATGAATGGCAGGTTCTGAGTTCCAGCTCCTGAACCTTGGAGGTGGGCACTGCAGTCACATTTGATCTCTAGGACATATATTGTGATGCTAAGTGTTCAGGTGGTAAAGAGGGAGATGACAGCTGTGCTGCACAGTGGGACATTTCATTTGGGGATTAATAATTTACTGAGCAGTGATGGCCATCCTCAATTGCTTAGCAAAGGAAGGGAGACCCAACCCCATATGAAAAAAATGAGAAATGGTGGCTAAGAGATAGCCCAGTTGGCAAGCTGCTTACAGAAGGAGTTTGAGCCCCAGAACACACGTTTTAAAAAGTCGTGTGGTGGCACATACCTGTAATCCCAGTGCTTGTGTAAGGGGCAGATACAAGAGCAGGGAGTATGGCAGGTTTGCTGACCAGCCTGCTCAGTCAAAGCAATGAGCTCCAGGTATAGCCAGAACCCTCTTTGAAAGTAAAATTAAATGGAGAGCAATTGAGACAGACACCAGACAGACAGCCTTTGACCTCCACACCTGCACAGGTACATATACTACATACACACACACACACACACACACACACACACACACACAAGATAGGTAGGTAGGTGGATAGACGATAGATAGAAAGATTAGATACATACATACATACATATACACAGATAGGTAAGAGATGGATAGACAATAGATAGAAAGATATAGATAGATAGATAGATAGATAGATAGATACATACATACATACATACATACATACACACACACAAGATAGGTAGGTAGGTGGATAGACGATAGATAGAAAGATTAGATACATACATACATACATACACACAGATAGGTAAGAGATGGATAGACAATAGATAGAAAGATATAGATAGATAGATAGATACATACATACACACACATACATACATGATAGATAAACAAGGTAGATGGCTCCTGACAATCAACAATTGAAGCTGTTCACTAGCATCCTTGCACAAATATACCCATGTCCCCAAGACATTCAAATGCACCTGCATAAATACTAATGTGTACATATACATGTGCACATGCAAGCATAAAAAATGGGAACTGAATATACAAAGCAACTAGAAACTGAAGAGAAAGAGGGGAAGCCAGAGATGTGCTTAAATGGTGAGATGAGGGCCAGAGCAAAGGAGGCTGGGGGATGCCTGTGAATTGATCCTGACTCCTGCCTGTCTGGGGAATGTTCTAGAACTCTAGAACCCCAGGTTAGAGCCCTATGGATCTGCAAGTCAGTTAGTCAAGATCTACATAAAACTGGCGATACAGGAGAAAATTACATGTTCTTGGTGGGAAAGTGCAGGCAGATGGGTTAAGACAGATGATGTGGGATTCTCCTCTGTATATTGTGAATATGTTTTATTACCATTGGTCAATAAAGAAGCTGCTCTGGCCTATGGCAGGGTCAGAATATAGCAAGGTGAAAAATCCAAGCAGAGATAGAAGTGGAAAGAAGGTGGCATCAGGGAGGCACCATGTAGCTGTCAAAGGAGAAAGATGCCAGAATCCTTACCAGTAAGTCACAGTCTTGTGGTGATACACAGATGAAATAGAAATGGGTTAATTTAAGACGTAAGAACTAGCTAGGAATACACCTAAGCCATCGGTCTAATAGTGTTGTAATTAAAATCATATCTGTTTGACTATTTGGGTCTGGGAGACCAGGAAACAAAAGTGCAGACTCCACTTAGAGTCAAATGTGTCGCTTTCTGAAGTGACAGGATGGTACTAGGCTTCATCAAAGCTCCAGGAAGGTAGCCAGAGAACTTGCAAGTGATGATTGATTGGTGCCTCAGGGAGGGAAGACTTTCTGAGCAATGGTGGGGGACCACACAGAAAGAAGCCAGACCCAGGAGGGCCATTCACCAAGTAACAGTTTCACCCTTCTCTCTCCCAGCCCCCAACCCTAACTTCCAGCCAGAGACAAAATGGCAATGCCAACAGGGCAACCAGGGCTCAGAGGAAAAACTGGTCCATTTGTAGATACACAGGTTGTGCATCTTCCAGGCACTCAGCACCCAAATAAAAGCAGAGGGCCTAGGGAAGTCTCTGAATAGATTTTCTGGTAGATATGGTGGATGCTTTGGAGTCCACCCTCTGGGCTATGCTCACCTCTGTGGCTCTTTCTCCTCCAATTCCTCCCATTAGGTACTTAGCTTCTCACACCTTCTAGGAAACAGATAGGAGAATGGCTCTCCATGCTGAGCTTGACAGTCCCAGAAAGCATCCCCCATGGGTTAATATCACCAGAAAGGGAAGGAGTTGGGAGAGGCCTTAGCAGGAAGGCATTGGGGGTCTTTGTGGAGCCGTGTTTAGTCATGGCGGTCAAGAGGAATGAATATTTTTCTTAGTCAGTACCTGGCAGGAACTCCAGTGGCTTGCAGAAAGGCAAAACAGAGGGCTGCATTTGTGTTGTGTTGTGCATGTGGTGTGTGTGTGTGTGTGTGTGTGTGTGTGTGTAACATGCACGCCACACCGCATTAGAGGTCAGAGGAGAGCCTATAGAGTTGGTCCTTGCCTTCCACTATGTTGCTACAAGGTCTCTCATTCATTGCTAAACCAGGCTAGCTGGTCTAAGGGCACCTCAAGATTCTCCTGTCTCTGCATCCACCTCCCAGTGGGCAAGCACTGTACACTTGCTTCCATGGGGCTTCCAGGGCCATGGATGCTCTAGGGTCCTCGGGATCTGTACGCAAGTCATCAGGTTTGTGTGGCGAGAATTTCACCCACTGAATCATCTCCCCAGCCTAGAGTCTGTTTATGTGTGCAGTGAGCAAGTGGTTTCCATGTGCCCTGAGTCAGTAGGAGCTGATGGAAGTCGATGATCAAGGTCATGGACTCTGGCATCTGGCCACCTGAATTAATATTATGTACTGCTAAGCAAGGATCCTTGGGCAAGTGCATAACCTTCTTGGCCTTTAGTTTCCTCTTTATAAAGTTGGGTCCAGTTTCTGCATATGGAGCTAGCCTGAGGCTTCACTGGATGAGTGCACACCAACCCCACTAAGCTTTGCTCCCAGCCTGCCTACATGCCAAGGCCTCTGTAAACAGGGGGTGCTTTCCTCCTGATTTTGTTTCCATTCAAGTTTACACTTCAGTTGTTCAATGCAAGACCTCAGATTTGGTTTCTCTTCCAATAATGAAAGCCACCCAAACCCCGGGCCACTTTCCAGCAAAGAAGATTTAACATGAAAATTTTAATATTGGGAGGATAGATGGGAGAATGAATGTGAGAATACATGGTGGAGTGGGCGAATGGATGGATGGGTGGATGGATGGATGGATGGGTGGGTGGATGGATGGATGGATGGGTGGGTGGATGGATGGATGGGTGGGTGGATGGATGGGTGGATGGGTGGGTGGATGGATGGGTGGATGGATGGGTGGATGGATGGATGGATGGGTGGATGGATGGATGGTTAAGTAGGAGTATGGATGGGTGGACAGGTAGGTGGATGGCTAGATAGATAGATAGATAGATAGATAGATAGATAGATAGATAGATAGATAGATAGATATGGGGTGGATGATGGATAGAATGATGGATGAAGGCCTACAGCATCAGGGAACACTCATGGCATCATATGTTAACCAATCAAGGATAGAACCAAAGAGCAACTCGTTTGTAGCAGCCATTCTGTGATATGTATCTATCTTTGGGGTTTGGTGGTGTAGTTTGCAAAGGGAAAAGCTCTAACCTCCATGATGTTCTCTTCACTCTGATAATAGTGTGAGAGGAGATGCAGGGACGATTTATCCAGCTTCTGCCTGTTCCGCCTTGGCTGTCATAACCTGGCCAGCGTGTGCCACCACAAGGCAGAGGTCAGGAAAAGGAGCAGGAACCCCCAACCCTGGCCCACGTGCCAAGAGCAAAGGATGCAAACTTGTATAGCAGAAGGTTTAAATCCAGGAAAGGGTAAAGAATTGGGGGCATCTGTCAATCAAACTATCACAAATCAGAAAGGGGTGAGCAGTACTGATTGCAGGGGAGGACAGAGGAAAATTACAAGAGCATCAAATCCACTGAAAGGAAGGCCAAGAAAACTCATAAAATAGAGCTTGAAGTTATTAAATGAACCCTTCGTGTGTGTGTGTGTGTGTGTGTGTGTGTGTGTGTGTGTGTGTGTGTGATGTGTGTACATGTGTGGGTATATACATGTGGGGGGAATATGAATGTTCATATACGTGTATACATATATGTATGTGTGAATGAGTACCTGCATGTGTGTACATAGAAGCCAGAACACACTGAGTGTGTTCCTCAATCTCTCTCTATCTTATTTTTTTGAGGTAGGGTCTCTCACTGAGCCTGGATCTCATTGATTCACCTTGGCTGGCTGACCAATGAGATCTCACCTCTGTTCCCCTGTGTTGTTGGTATTATAGTGACACACTTCCACACATGCGTGGTGAAGTTTCAAACTCAGGTTCTGATGCTTGTATAGCAAGCATTTTCCCAGTCTTCTTAATCCCAAATGATATAATCCTTGTACAAACATTTTTTTTTTCTGGTTAGGTTTTGTCGAGACAGAGTTTCTTGTTGTCCAGGCTGGCCTCTAACTCATCACGTAGCCCAAGCTGCCCTCCAAGTTCTGATCCTTATATCTACCTCACAAGTAGCATGACTGTAGGCATGTACCACCAGGTATGGATCCTTTTATAACCTTTTTTTCCTTTACATTTAGGGATGCATAGGATGTCCCAGTCTACTCTAAACTTGGGTCTTAAAATCTCTCCAAGTGTCTAGTCTCACTTACTTTAAATAAACCCATGACTTAGCAGTCATTTTACCCCATGACCTTAATCTCCCAGGAAATAGATATCCGTGTGAAAACTAATGAGAATACCTTTAAAGAAATTAAACTTCTTCCTCATTTCCACTAGATGTGACTCTAATTCGTAGATGAAAGCCTGAGAGCACTCTCTGTCATTCCACGAAGTCTCTACTGAGACCTACCAGGAAGATCACAAATGAAATTATCTTCAGCGTGATGGGGTCCCACATTCCCACTAGCCACACTGCTGGCTGAAATCCTCGTGCCTACTCTAGGTAGACTCCAAGATGACAAACTGAAGATGGAAAGTGAGGCTCCATAATGAGAATTTAGAGCTCTCGTTGATCCTGCCTGACTCTACATTCCTCATACCAAAGCCATCTCAGGAACACCCTTCCCGGCCCCCCTGTTGTTTTATAAGCATAGTCAGCCACTTTAATAGCCTGCGCATTTAAGATCCATAAAAGATAATGCACAGTGAAGATGCTCGAGGTAGATAGACTGGACAGAAAGTCCTTCTGATAATCAATTCCTAACTGGGTAATAGGAGTTGACACCACACCACTGTCGCTCCCAAATGGGCAGGAGAGTCTGTCCTTTGTCTTTCCCGATGAACTCCACAGTCCAGCCTGGCTGGTTCCAGAACACTGACCACTGGGAAATACTGGGCACCATATGTCTGTTAACAAGGCCATCTGTTTGACCTCAAGCCTAAATTCCTTGGTAGCTCCCTATAAATTATGGGTTCTGTCACTTAATTCAAACCAATTCTTCACATTCCATGTGGTTTTGCTTATGGCCAAGTTCAACAAAGAAATCTACCCACTGTGTGCATGTTCAGGAGAAACAGAACTTTTAATTTTTCCTTTTCAGGGGGTTTCTGAAATGATGTAGCTAAGAGTTTAAACCCTAACAGCCATCGTGATGAGTTCGCTTATGGCTCATAAGGATACCAGTGCTCAATCAAGAGAGTTCATCATTTTCTTCTAGTCACGATAGATGCTTAGACCACCTCCTTATTTATGTGTTTGTTTACTTATTTAGTGTGTGTATATATGTGTGTATGAAGAGTACATGTATGGGCACTCATTACAGGAAACGTGTGTGGAGGTCAGAAGACAACTTTGTGGAGTTGGTTTCCTCCTTCCATCTTTACATGGGTTCTGGGGAGTAAACTCAAGTTATCCGATTTGCAAGGCAAGCACCTTTAATCCACTGTGGTGATTTGAACTGATATGGCCTCATAGACTTATGTATTTGAGTACTTGGCCCATAGGGAATGGCATTTTAAGGAGGTGTAGCCTTGATGGAGTGGGTATGGCATTATTGGAGGAAGTGTGTCACTGTGGAGGCAGACTTTGAGGTCTCCTATATTCAGGCTATGCCTGGTGTGGCACACAGTTGCTTCTGCAGCCTGCAGACCAAGATATAGAACTCTCCGCTCCTTCTCCAGCACCATGCCTGCTTTCATGCTGCCATGTCCTGCCATGACGATAGTGGACTAAGCCTCTGAACCGCTAAGTCAGTCCCAATTAAATCTTTTCCTGTGGAAGCATTTCCATGGTCATGGTGTCTCTTCACAGTAATAGAAACCCTAACTGAAACACCCACGGAGTCATTTTACCAGCCCAACCTCCTTATTTCCTAATTCCCTTGACCAGATTCTTTGGGACACTATCATAAAGGAAAGAGTAGATGCTGTCACAGTAAGGTTCCCTATGTCTAAACAAAAGATCAAGGTTGAACTACACGGTGAGTATGACAGCCATGGATACATAGCAAGACCCTGTTCAAAGAATACCACACAGACAGAGGAGGTATCTTAGTTAGCATTTCTATTGTTATGAAGAGGCACCATGACCATGGCAACTTTTACAAGGAAAAACATTTAAATGGGGTGTCTCACTTACAGTTTCAGTTTCCATTTTTGACAAGGCCGGGAGCATGGTAGTATGCAGGCAGATGTGGCAAAGTAGCTGAGAGTCCTACAATCTGCAGGCAACAGGAAAATGGTCTGAGTGCCACACTGAGGGAATCTTTGTTGTGGGACCATGGTCGCGTACCCTGTAAAGATTTGTCACTTATATTGCTATAGTAAAATACTGATTGGCCAGTAGCCAGGCAGGAAGTATAGGCAGGGAGACCAGAACAGGAGAATTCTGGGAAGAGGAAAGCATCAGTCTGCAGTCATCACCCATACCAAGGGGAAGAAAGATGAAAATGCCTCACTGGAATTATGAGCTAATTTAAGATGTAAGAGTCAATAAGAAGCTTGAGCTAATAGACCAGCCAGTTTATAGTTAATGTAGACCTCTGTGTGTTTCTTTGGGACTGATGGCTGCAGAACCAGGAGGGACAAAAACTTCTGTTAACAAAGCTTGAGCAGAAAAACCTCAAAGCCTGCCCCCACAGTGACACACTTCTTCCAACAAGGCCACACCTACTTCAACAAGGCCACACCTACTTCAACAAGGCCACACCTCCCAATTGTGCCACTCCCTATGGGGGTCAATTACATTCAAACTACTACAGGAGGTGTCTTTAAAATGCTCGTCACGGGAGCTTTCATTTCTCCACATGCACGTAAAAGGTTGAATTCAGTGCTGCATGCCTGGAATCCTAGGACTGGGGAGATGGAAATAGTATGGTACTCAATGAGCAGTCCTGAACTCACTGGCCAGCCAGTCTGGCTTTAGGCTCAATGAGAGACCCTGTCTTAGATAGCAAGGTGGAAAATGATTAATGAGGACCCTTGATGTCAACTTCTGTCCTCCAAACAAATGCACATACATGCATGTATGCGTACACACAGACACACACAGAGACAGACACAGAGAAAAGTGGGGGAGGGAGAAAAACAGAAAGAAAGCCCAAAAGCCCCACTTTTAAGTCAAAGCTATTCATAATCACTTTATTCGGTTATTGACATCACTCATTCTCCTGGGAAAACCTCCATTCACCCACCCCCTTTCCCAGTTCAGCCTCATGCCTCAAAGTGACCAGAGGAACAGACTGCCACGCTGACACCATATACTCCCCCATTCATGCAAAGAGTAGCAGGTAGTGGCTTTGGCCAGAGAACTGTGTATCTTCAACTGGAAGGAACAAGCATGGTTGGTTCTGCTGATCCCTTTGATCTTGGCCAAATTGAGCTCCTTTGATAAGGTTTTGCTTATGTCTCTGCTCCTTCGTCCGAAAGAATGGAGATCCCTCTTTTTGCTCATTGAGACCTCTTTATGCAAAGACAAAATTTACACTTTTCTGCATCAGTTATGCTTTTAAATTTTCTTCATGGTTTTCCTTCTGAAGAAGACATTTTTCACTTCCATACAGCCAACTCAGTCACACATTTTTAACTTATTTTCATGGTGTATTTATTTAGAATGTTTGGAGGAGTTTGTAGTGAGGAAGCTAGCCAACTATACTGGAGGTTCTTTTTGTTATACTTTTGTGACTGGTTCTTTTTGAATGAGTCAAAATTTAGTGTCAATTTTATGAATGAATTTTACTATAAAATGTTTATAATTTTTAAAATTCAGAGCTAGAGAGGTGTTTCACTCAATAGTTATGAACACTGGCTGCTTTTCCAGAGAACCAGTTTGCTTCTCAGCACTCACATGTGGTTCACAACCATGTATACTATAATTCTACAGGATCTGATGCCCTCTCTGACCTCTGTAGGCACCAGGCACATATGTGCTTATACATACATCCATGGAGGCAAAATAGTCATACCATATATATGTATATATTTATAATAAACAAATCTAAAGATAAATAAATTTAACTTAAAATTCTTTTTACATTAAAATCTCAGTATAAAAAAATGCAAATGAAAAAAATCAGACAGCAAAGTTAGCCAGCCCCAAAGACTGTATATCTCAATGAACTTCTATGCAGTTAGCATAGCCATTCTGAAGGCTATCAGGTAGCCCAGGCTGGCCTCATTATATAAACAAAGATGAGAGGATTACCTTGATTATAATCCTCCTGCCTCTACTTCTTAGTGTTACCCCACCTCGTCGGGGTATGTGTAGCTCAGCTCTCTCTCTTTCATACAGTCTAGCAGGCCAGAGAATGGTGTTTCCCATAGTTAGGGTGGCTCCTCCCACCCCAGTTAACCTAATCTAGAAGCTTCCCCATAATCACGACCAGAGATCTGACTCCAGGTTAATTCTGCCCCCTGTCAAGTTGGCAATCAATATAAGTCAAGGGCTTTATCTGTCAAATTGTCAAGATTGGAAAGACACCAAACGTTGAGGGTCCCTTACCCTACCTCTTTTAGGTCTCTGGATGGTTTTAACTGTGCAATTGTTTGGCTGTGAACTGTCTCCCCAAAAGGCCATGTGTTGAAGCCTTGATTCCACAGCTGGTGGTTCTAATGAGGGGTAACAGAACTGTGAATATTCTAACGTCAACAAAAGACTAGTCCATTGATGGGTGGAGCCCATCACTGGGTGGGCTGTGAGGAGATGGGCCTAATTGAAAGAAATGGGTCCTGGGGTCTGACTCTGATGGTACCACTTTGTTTCTGTCTGTTTCCCAACTGCCACAAAGTGCCACCTTCCTCCTCAAGAGCAATTTGATTACAGACACCAAGGACTTAAAGCAAGTTTACCCTCAGACAAACCCATCCATTGTCTGATTCCGATGTAACTCCAGAACTAACATTTTGGGAACTACTTCTGCAACTCTCTTGATGCGGGAGAATTGTCTGTCCCACAACACTCTCTTGCTTACTTGGTCTCCCTGACTGATTCTTTCAAATAAATGTTTGCATTATTTGGTCACATTTCAAGAGAAAACGAACCTGAAGGCCGTGGTTGGAGAGGATCAGTTCATTGGAGGGGAATCGGCATTTCACAAACTTCTTCAGATCTTTTCTTCTTCTAGAAAGCTGCTTGGCTCTCTTATTTGCTCAAACATTACTTTATTCTCCTCAAAAATATTTTCAGTAACCATTGCCTTCTATCTGTTGTATATATACTCTACCTACTTTCTTAAACGGTGATTACCTGAGAGGCTTTCCGATCACTCTCAACACTGCCAGGGAGCCTTGGAGTCTCTTGGTTACAGGGGAAACACTTCCATGGCCACCAAGGAGTGTGACTGTCCCATATTGATTAACCAGACTTAGCTAATGTTTCCAGAGAGATTTTCTCCATCCTTCAATTAGGAATAGGTGCTGCATCTTACCTGACACATTGCCTGTGCTAGCCATTTATAAATTCTGCCTGATTATACCCCTTATCTATGTAAAAGTCCCCTCTTTATTCTATTTAATAACTCCTTCACCCTCTGAGTCCTGCCTTGTCTGAAGTAGATCCTGCCACCCCTAAGACTAAAACAAAACCAAATCCTTCAGTTTGTATTACCTGCTAATCTTTTTGGCTATCTCTCCATCTTAATCTTTCCAGAGTGTGGATTTTCAGCATCTTACCCAGTCAGACATCTGATAAACGTTGGGCACACATTCCACATCTACTTCCTATCAAATATTTGCTTAAATCCCTGGGATACAAAGATGAGAAAGAAGATGAAATCTTCTAGAATAGTGTTTCTCAACCTTCCCAATGCTGTGACCCTTTAACATAGTTCCTCATGTTGTGGTGACCCCAAACCATAAATGCATTTTCCTTGCTACTTCATATCTGTAATTTTTGTTATGAATTACAATTAAAATATTTGATATGCAAGACATCTATTTTGTGACTCCAAAGTGGTGGTGACCAACAGTCTGAGAACCACTGTTTTAAGGGATTGTGGATCCGAGGATGAAACTGGGGGCTGCTGTGGACGAGTCTGGGCAGATTTAGTTCCTAGACTCACAGAAACACCATCAGGCAGGATGTACACAAGATAACTCAAGATTCACTTAGGTCACAGGGCTGGGTGCTTCAGGGTCCAGACAGCTCTGGGACCCCACAAAATTTAGGGAGTTCACACTAGGGCACCACTAGAAGTTCATCAAACTAGCTGATTCCCCTTTACTCTGTCTCCCTTTCCACCTTAGCGTTTCTGCCTGTTCATGGCTTCTGTTCCACTCTTTTCGTTTGTTTGTTTGTTTGTTTGTTTTGTTTTGTTTTGTTTTGTTTTTCTGTCACTAAAGTGACTTTTCAACATTGAATCTGTGTCCAGAGCCATTCTAGGGGTTGGGAAGCCAACAAGCAAGGAGGTGTAGGAAGTAACCACCATCATGGAGACTTGTGCAGGATGGGAAACAGACAGAAAAGAACACAGAACCACTTCAAAGGGTGGCAAACATCAGTGTATTGGTCTGTGTGATGCATCCCCATTAACCTCAGAAGGAAACACAAAGTTCTCCCATAAACTGTAGGCCTCTCTTGGTCACACAGGTGTAAGCATGAATGCACCCCTCACACCACCATCAATACTACTACCACTATCACCATCACCACCTCCACCACCATCACCACCTCCACCATCATCACAATCACCACCTCCACCACCTCCACCACCATCACCACCTCCACCTCCATCACCACCTCCACCACCATCACCATCACCACCATCATCTCCACCACCATCACCACCTTCACCACCATCTCCACCACTACCACCTCCAATACCACCATCACATCCACCATCATTACCATGCCCACTGTTACCACCACCACATCACCTCCAACACCACCCCCAACACCACCATCACATTCACCACTACCATTACCTCCGACACTGCCATCACCACCTCTCCTATCACCACTGTCTCCGTTACCATCACCACCACCATCGCCTCTACCACTTCAGCAATCCTCCTTCTGCCTTGCTCTATAAGCTCCAACACCTGATCCCCCAACACTATAAATAGGCAACATCTTCTGTCTGCCTGGATGCTCTTCCCTGACAGATGGCCACAAAGCTTTCTTACAACCTCTTTCGGGTCTGCTTCAAGGCCACTTCATCCAGGTGGCCTTCAGTTTCCCTCCCCGATAAGGCTTTAGTCCCGCCCTTCACCACCACCCCTAAAGTCGTTTTCTTGTTTCTTTTATCTCACAGCTCTTAGTTCTTTTCATCACCTGATGGGAATTGTACATTCATTCACCTGTGTCTTTATTGTCTTTTCAGGCCATACCTTAGAACCCAGGGAATATAGGGAATGAGGTCAGCAAAACTAAATGCTTTTTAATTATTTGAGTTCCACGAGTCTGTGGGGACCAAGGACAAGATATGATGGCTCGAGTGTGACATGCTCTCCCCTTCATTTCGTGTGTTTGAGTGTTTTATTTCCTTATAGGAGAGGTTGTAAACCTTTGCAAACTGCAGTCTGGCTAGCAGAAGTAGCTTGCTGGGGTAGGCTGACTGTAGTATCTGCTTCTGGTGCTGGCCTGAGCCCTCTGCTTCTCGGATCATTAAAATGTGAGAAGTGACAGTTGTAGGTCCCACCTACCTAGCCACTGTGCCATGATGAACTGTATCCTTCAAACTATGAGCCCAAATATCCCCACATTGCTTTTTTTATTTATTTGTTTGTTTGTGTGTGTGTGTGTGTGTGTGTGTGTTTTGCCTGCATGTGTGTACGTACAATACACATATTCCTTGTGTCTGTGGATCTCAGGAGAGGGTGTCAGATGCCCTGAAACTGGAGTTATGGATGGTTGTGAGCTGCCACGTGAGTGCTGGGAACTGACCCTGGAGCCTTGGCGAGAGTAGCCAGTGCTTTTAACCACTGAACCATCTCTCCAGCCCCAACCTCTCTTCCCACATAAATAAAATTAATAGGTGCTCCAAGAGTGATGGATGAAATAAGGAAGGAAGAAGGGCATGGAAGAAGAGGAGGGCGTTGTGCAGAATGGCATGGGTGGGAAGGACTCTCCAAAAGTCGAATGGGAAGACCCTAAAGTATAAAGAAGGGAGTGGCCTCAGCTGTTCTGTTTCCCCTTTCTCTCTCAAACTCACCCCTCAGACTGTACCTCCCTCTTCTGTACAGAGTACAGGGTGGGCTAAGAACGGGAGGAAGCCCCACTCCATTCCTCACAGTGCGTTTGATCCCATTGTATTTCAAACCCCACATTTCTGTAGTTTTCAATTTGTCTTATGACTTAGGTCCTCCCCCAAATGTGTTGGAGAACTATAGCCCATTCCTGCCTCTTGCCTGAAGCATCACATCAAACTTCAGGGTGCTCCCCACCATCTCCTCCAACTCGGAGGAAGTGTTTCACAGCCCCACACCCATCTGCCCACTGTCCTCAGAGATGCTCTCCCTGCTCCCAGCTCTGGGAGTTCTTCCCAGGTTCACATCCAGGTCGTCCATTTTGTCCTCTGCAACGCTGACTCTGTCTTTTTCACAAGGGTTTTACTTCTGTTCCCGTGACCCTGGTTTCTTCTAGAACTTCCTTGTCTACTCAGTCCCTATTTCTAGGCTGGGTTTCTGCCTAGAGAGGTTCTCTTTTCTCAACCACCTACTTTCTGAAGACCTCCATCCACCCCAACCCCTACCCCCGCTGTCACCCAGGCTGTCTTCAAGCATTGCCCACCAAACCAGTCTTCTGCTTCCTCGAGTGAGCTGTTTTCAGAATGTGTATTTCCCCTGAGCATGAGGGACACTACGTTTGCTCTTGTATCTGGTGCCTGCTGCCTGCCTCAGCACAAAGACAGCACCTAGGGAGCCTCTGCCCCAGTGACAGGAGAATCAAAGGTGGAAAACAAGCGTATTGAGAGCCGTGGCTATGATTTGTGCAGGGCGACGGGAGAGCGCAGAGAAAGAGAACAGAGCCTTGTCTAGGACGGAGCTGAAACAAGGAACGCCCCCCTCTTTCTCACACACACACACACACACACACACACACACACACACACTCACCTTTCTCTGAAGCATTGTCTTTTCTCATAGACTGTCTTATTGACTGGCTTCTCTCCCCTCCCCCATGTTGGTCATTGTCAATGAACCATTGAAACAGCTGTCTTTTATAGTGATGGATGGACTACCTCCCTCCCTTCAGGGCAGTTACTGTCCACACGAGTGTTGTGCACACCCTCTTCTAAGTCTACAGAGAGGTGACAGGCTGGTAGACCCGGCACCCAACTCAGCCCACACTGTGACAAGGCCCAGGAGTCACACGCCACTTTCCTAGCGTGAGGGGAAGGTCATCACAGGAGCCAAGCCATGGTGTCCAGGCAAAGCCCAAATCCCAAGCAGACCTCGTTCCTAGAACCTTTATGGAGTAAACGAGCCTGGAGTAGCTAATTCCTTTCAAGGTGTGCCCTCTCCCACTCCAGATCAAAGAGCCTTTGGTACCGTTCATGGACTGCTACCAGGGCCTGGTGAATTTCTAACGCTGCAGGCACTGGTGTAAACAGTCTGGGAAAGGAGAGAGGAACCATCTCCACAACACACCTACCAAAGCAGGGTGCTCAGAAGAACAGCACTGAGTCTATGGAAGAAGAAACAAAACTCACGCCTTGAAGGAGGGAGGCAGAATGAAATGCAGGCTGCCAAGGAAGGACACAGCGGGTTCCAGGGGGTTCAGATAAATATTTAAACTCATTAGGAATTACGAGTCTCCTGGAAGGGGATGCATCATTAATTCCTGGGCAGGCAGGTTAACAATGAGCTGGAACAGAGCTGGTCTCTTGAATTATTCTTTTAATGGAGTTCCCAGGTTAAAGTAGATTTCATTTAAGGTCAATCAATACGTGATTTTATCCAGGCTTGGTGATTAACACAAAACCATAAAGAAGTCCGGTGACAGTCATCATTTTGACTCAATCAAACCTTCCCTTAGGCCTAGAAAGCATGGGGTGAGGGCTGTAACCATAGATCAAAGCTGGGACCCCAGTGGGAGAGCTCCCCATCACCCCCAAGCAAGTGCTAAACACCCCCTCCCCCAGTTAATTGGTTCAGTCCACACCCCCAGGCAAAGGGAAGAAATTCAGGCTCCTTCCCTTCCAGAACATGAGGCTTACTAGAATAATTTAAAATAATGGTGTAGATTCCGTTTATTTCTTGAATTCCCAATGATTGGTCACAGTGAATTAGTGGGAGTCAGAATTTTCGTTTGACAGAAGTGATTACACCAGGCCCCTGCCAGACTCCTGCTCTCCCTAACTCTCTCCTTTATTGGAAGTGGCCTCGGGGAAACGGGAGGAAATGAGAAGCCTGAGACCATGTATCTCGGTGATCCACCATTGACTCAGTTAGGAAATTAGGGGTGGAAGGAGGCGGCTAGAAAATGAAATTGCCTCCAGGTCTTGAAAATTCATTCAAGTGCCTTCAACACGCATCCAGGCATAGTGGCATTCCTCGGAAGAGGGGCTCCTTGCCCGTCATTAGTCTTCGGGGAATCGGCATACACAATGTTCTTCCTGAATGGAGTGGGTCCTTGGGAGTGAAGTATTACATCTTTCTTTCCTTATGTGTATTTTTTCCCTTTTCTTAATAGTCCAGGACTCTTTCCTAAATGCAGGTTTTACCTGATTGAGCATTTTGAGTTGATTAGAGAGGATTTTCCAAGGCTTGCCATTTATTCTTACAGTCTGGCTTTTCACTGAGTCCAGAGTATGAAGAAGAGAGATTCTTTCTGCCATGCGGTTATTTTTAATAAATCGGATTTTCAAAAGGCTTGCTAGCTACCAGTTTCTCTCTCTCTCTCTCTCTCTCTCTCTCTCTCTCTCTTTCTCTTTTTCTTCCTCCCTCCCTTCCTCTCCCCCCCCCCCGCCTTAAACTCTGCTAAGGTATCTATCTATCTATGTTTAAAAAATTAAATTCCTGCTATAAATGTGACAAGAAGAAAAAAATAATTGCCACATCTCTCTTCTTTGCTGATGAAGAATCAAAGTAGGAATAAGAAATGTTTGAAACAAAGCGGAAAACAGTACGAAGGCAAGTGGGAAAAATCTACACAGGAACACGAATGGGCTCTTCCAGTTGACGTTCCTTTCTTAAATGTCAACGCTGGTGCCAAGAGGCCAGAGATTCGGTGGAACCCTTGATGTGTGTTATTTTCCCCAAGACTGGGAGAGAAGGTTTTCTCTTGGTAGCCAAGAACAGCTTCTTGAAAGACTTATTATCACTCTCAAAAGGGCATTTGATCACCTTGTTCTTTGCATCTATTTAAATGGTACACAAGGGAACACAGCCATGGAAACAGAGGTTTGGGCCGGGTCCCTTTCAATTTGGGGCTCTAAAAAGGAACCTACTGGAGGCTCTGAGCACAACGACGGACTCTGAAATTTTATCACAACATGCCGTCAAAGCTGCACACCACGGGGAAGCATGTGAGAGCCCCAGTGCACAGCGTAAGCATGCTCAGATGCTGGGACGTGTGGAATGGGTGGGATGCTCAGATGTGTGGAATGGGTGGGCTGCTCGGACATGTGGGATAAGTGGAATGCTCATATGTGTGGGATGGGTGGGATGCTCAGATGTGTGGAATAGGTGGGATGCTCAGACCTATGGAATGGGTCAGATGCTCGGACATGTGGAGTGAGTGGGATGCTCGGACGTGTGGAATGCGTGCTTGAGCAACTTGGAGAGACAGCTGGAAGCAAAGGGACAACTGCGGAAAACCCTCCACTGCTGGGGACTCGCAGTGACCGGCTTTCTCTTCATGTCTTGATCATAGACCTTGACAAATGAGAACTACATCTCTATCTTTCTCTCTGCCCAGACTAAAGTATTATACAACCTTGAATATAGCATTGTGTTTTATTTTCCAACTCTGCCAAGATTCAATCTAGTCATATTGAATGTCCAACCAAAGAACCCTGGGCTATTACAGAACACGCACAAAGGGAGTACAGGAAAACCCATAAACCTCTCTCTCTCTCCAGCTCTGACAGCAATAAGACCCCAACCCCACCTCCGAGTTTGTGGGATTCTAATAAGCGGGGGCAGGGGAGAAGGGAAATTGAATCTCAATTACAAGAGCTCTTAAGGGAATGGGTGTTTTTCATTACATTTACAGAGTTGGGTCTTTTCTATGCTTTACCTAATTCTGTTACTAGAGAAAAAAAAATCTCTCTTTTTTTCCCCTCAAATCCAGCCACGAGAGGGTCCAAAGAGGTTTCAATGGTGGCAAACGGTAATAAATCATTTGAAAAGGGAAAACATTTCACCAAAGTAAATCAGACTCATTTTGCTTCCTTACATTCCAGTTTCCATTACTTTCAGGAATGTGTTCAACTCTGAGATGAATAGACCAACCAGAAGCATAATTTATTTGAGTCTAAAGTTGGCCATATGAATTTAAAGCTGAATAAAATAGTGGGGGATTTAATACTGCTTGTCGACCGGGGCCTACCCCTGTGAGTCTGTAGAGATGTGCCACTACTTAGGGGACCCAACGCTGAGAGGGGTTCAGGGCCTTTTAGAATGTTGGACTTTGGTTCCCACATACCCATCAGATCAATGCACTGGCCCTCCAGTGGCCCCTGGGACCGCTTGGGTCTCTGACTCAGTGTGTGATAGAGTGTGAGCCCCATATGTGAAAGGAAGGGCAGACTACCACAGCCCATGGTTCAAAGATGTATGGGTTTCTTGATTTTCTCATCAGAGTGGCAAACATCTGTCAAAAGCAAGGAAAGGGAGAATCCACTTCAGTTCACAGCTTAGGGGGACAAAAGTCCATCACGGCCGGGACAGAGTATGGATGGAGACCACACGGCTCCTCACCCTCTCATATCTCACCAAGACAGGAAGCTAGGGTGGGCTATCTACTTCAGGGCCTGCTCCCAGAAAAACACTTCCTCCTAAAGATTTCACAACGTCCAAGCCAAGGCCTCCAGCTGTGAGCTAAGTTGTACAGCTGGGATGCCCGAACTACAGCAGCTTCCCGTTCCCTTCTAGTTAAAGCCACACTTGGCCACCTCAGCGAATCTTCTTCTGTATCAATCTGCACCTCTGAAGCCACACTTTCTTCACCCACCAAGGTCAAAGTTCTCTCTAGGAAGTGTAATTTCCCGTCCCTTCTCATAGCTCCTTGCATTCCCCAGGGAACAAACAGGCCTGTGCTAAAGCCCACCCATTCCCACCATACTCCATAAGAAGGTCAGAGCTCACTTAATCTCTAGTCATCAGCTCAGGCAGGGCACTTCTCCACTGACTGGTACTGACCCATTTCCTCCCTTCTGCTGCCTGATTTGGACCTGATCACCCAAGCTCCTGGCTCAAGCTCCCAGGTTGGGTGGGCTCACTACTTGTTAAAAGCATTTGGTAAAACTGAAGCATGCCAAATTGGGGACAGTGGCCTCCGGTTTTTAGTTGGGGATGAGAGCGGCACAGAGAAAAAGGATAGGGGCTGGAGAACAGAGAGAGAAATGGGGGCCAGAGAGTGTATTTTCTTGCCTCACTTCCTCTGTGTGAAGGATTGACCAAAGTCAAAGGCTGTGCCTGAGATACAACCCCCACCCCATTCCCAACACACACACCCTGTTCTGGTAGGGCAGCCTCTTCCCCACAGCCATAGTTTTTCCTGGTTCTAGGGACCTCACCATCTCATGAGTAGATGACAGCAGTTTCCCCTTGCTGTTGCTGAGTGGTATTTCCTTACCCCCGTCTAGATATTTAGACTCTGTAAGCCCTACATAGGCTCTTCCTATCAGTCTACAGTGAGCTCCTTCCTTCCTTGTGGAGACCTGCCCATCCACGCAGAGTGCCCAACCAAGGGACCTCCGTGACTATTTGATGAATTATAAAACCTGAGATATGCCAAGGAGTCCTCAGATGACTGGTCTTCTAAACCCCTCCTGGCTCTGATGTCCTGTGTGAGTTTAGGCTGTTCTTGATACTACCATCTTCCAAGATTCCCGAAATGTTAAAGGAAGCCTCCAAGCGCAGACTCATCCCGTATGGCACTCTGTCTAGAGGGCTTTTCCCTGTGACCTCCTACCCAGGTATCAGGGAGCGAGGGGCTGTCTGGAAGATCTGCCTGGGAATGGACTCTCCTGACCTGAAAGCTAGCCATCAATCCCCAAGGATGGCTGCCTTGCCTTTCTGACAAGAGGAACTGGTGTAGGCGCAGACCAGCAGGGGTGATATTCCTAAATAACAGTGGTGCATTGTGCTAGTATTGACTGCTCTGTAGTCTAACTGGGTTACCTGGTGCTCATTTGAAGGTTCTCCCTCCTTTCCCACTCCCAGTTAGCCCAAGTTTTTAAAGAGGGAAGGACTGAGAAGACAGAAGAGGCTTGTTATATTTAATGTGAAGACGCACAGCCCCCACCCAATTACATTCTTATTTCTTTCTGAACGCTAAAAACAGAGTGTGGTAGCATTCTTGACAATGACCCTGGCTCAGGCCCCAGATGACTGTATTCCAGGCTCTGTTCTTGCCAACCCGTTTCCCAGCTCAGACTCGACAGAGCTGGGTGCTCTTGTCTAACTCCGGGGCCTTCTCTGCACTCAGCTGGGTTCTAGAGAGTAGCAGTATCTGGGCCCACCACACTGTGCAAGGCATGTGGAAGTGTTCATTTCTGTTAAACTCATAAATGTAAATGGGTAGGGCATCAGTGAATAAACAGCAATAGGCCCAGGGTCATTTTACACCTCCACGTCAATGTGGTCGTAAAATACAGTCTTGAGTGTTTTTTATGGAGGGGTGAATCCCGGAGAGCTGAAGCAGGACACACAAATGATGCTGCTGCCCCATGCCGTAGAATGCAGCCCTGAAGATACCCCTGTTCTTGTGTTTCAGTGTCTACAGAAAAGCTGGACCAACATCACTCTAAACTCTGCTATTTCTCATTTTAGCCCAGATAACATCTCAGAATTTAAATAGCGCAACCTTGTGTTAATATTTTAGAAGCCCCTGAGAAGTTTGTAGGTAGAAATTCACATTTAAAAAAAGAAGAAGAAGCAAGATCTTAAATCAATAGCTTTGCTTATACTCAGAAAAACGGATGAGGGTTGCTAAACCCCAAGCAAGTAGAAACAGGGAAACTGGGAGAGTACAGAAGAACTCAAGACAGGAAGTAGAAAGGATGTTCTGTGGCTAAGGAAGTCATCTAGAGGGAAAACAAGAGGAAAGAAGGGGGAAGAGATAAACATAGCATGTTCCCACTCAAACACAGCATCTAGATGCAAATGCATATGTATATGTGTGTTGCATGAAAGCAGAAGAGGTAATTAGTGAAGGAAGAAGATCAGCAGGAAGTGGAAGGAAAGCAGGAGAGCATGATGGGAGAAAATATACACCAAGTATAATGAAACCCACATATAAAAATACTGTTTTGTATGCTTGCTTAAAAAGCACAAAAATGAAGACTGTGTCGCACAGAGGTAAGAGCACACAATCACGAAGAGTGGGACAGAAATAAGAGAGGGCATAGAGGAATAATAGAGAAATCAAGGTCATTTCTTTGGAAGGCCCAAAATAAGACTAAAAAGCATAAATAGGAAGACCCGCCTTTGCAAAGTAAAATGGTTTATACATAGGATGGATTATAAGTGAATTCTTTGAGCAACTGTTTGCTCATGGGTGACAGTGGACAAAATGGACAAATTGCTAGATGAGGCACATTACAGAAAAACGACTCGTGAAGAAGTAGGAAACATAATAATCCTGAAGTGAAGATGTGAGAGCATGGAGATGGTTTAGTCAGTAAAGTAAATATGAGAATCAAAGTTTGGTCCCCAACATCCATGGGAGTGTTCTCTGTTACCCCAATGCTGGGGAAAGAGAGACACAAGGATCTCTAGGGCTTACTGGCCAACCAATCTAGCGAAATCAGTGAGCTCCAGGCTCAGTGAGAGACCCTGTGTCAAAAAACAAGGTGGAGGGCAATTAAGAGATTCACCCTCAGTCAACGAGTGGCCCCTACCACACACATACACACACACACACACACACACACACACACACACACACACGCCTTACCAGTATTAATGAGTTTGTTCATACAATGCAGCATAGGAGACTGATACATAAAAATCAATTGTCTTTCTGCACACTAGCAATGAACAATCCAGAAATGAAAATTTAAAGAAAATTCTTGTAGACAAAGAATAAAATGCTTAATAATGGAGTTAACTAAAAAAAAAAATTAAAACGTCTACACTAAAAAGTATAAAACATTAAAAGAAACTAAAGGAGACAGAGCTAAGTGGAAAACTCCCCCACAATTCTGGATCAGAAGACTAAACATTATTAAAATGACAGGGCTTCCCACATTGATCCATAAATCCAGCATAGCACTACTAAAATTCAAAAAAGAGAATATTAGTCAGCTATCAAAAGGAACATATGAAAGACATGTGGTAAAAGAGTGAGTGTGAGAACATTATGTCAAAAGAAAAAATCCAGGTACAAAGAACCTTGTATTGAATGATTACATTTCCACAAAATAGCCAGGGGAAGAAATCAAGAGTCAGAAATCAGTGTGGGGGGCTCCATCCCTGGGGGAGGATATAGAAAGTAGAGACACAGTACTTTTTTCCCCCTTGGTTTTTTGAGACAGGGTTTCTCTGTGTAGCTCTGGAGCCTGTCCTGGGACTCACTCTGTAGATCAGGTTGGCCTCAAACTCACAGAGATCTGCCTGTCTCTGCCTCTGTAGTACTCAGATTAAAGACGTGTGCCACCACTGCCCAGCAAGACACAGTTCTTTAGGGGGTAATGAGAACATTCTGACATTAGATAGTAGTGTTGGCGAACACACTAGAACCCACTGTATTGTTGACTTGCATAAGGGAGACTCATGCAGTATCTGAATTAAACGCTCATTGTTATTTCTGAACACCTGTGAGAGTCACCACGGAGTGAGCCCCTTGTAGTCTGTGCTCTATTGGATGAACTCTACCCTTATCCACATCCTCCAGGATTCTTTTCTGCTAATTTCATGTTTCCAGAAGATTCTTTACATGCTCATTCATTCACTTCATTTCTAGTAGTTGAACCGTGCTGTGTGCCAGAGCCAAGGATAACAGAATTGCATCTAATTGCATGTTTCCAGCAGGTTCTTTACATGGTTGATTTTTTTCATTCGTTCATTCATTTGCCATCTAGTAACTGAACCATGCTGTGTACCAATGCCTATGATGACAGAGTTGAAGACAGACCTGGACCTTTTCTTTTGGGGAAGCTTACAATCCAGCTCATCTGTACTTAGAGATGTGTTCTGAATTTCTGCTGTGAAAGCAATCTCTTCTGAGATGAGGTTGGGAGTAGGAAATAGGAAAGTATTTCCCCTCCACTAGGGCCTGAGTCTGGGTCTCTAGTAGACCCTACTCTAGGTGCCCAGTGAAACGGGACCTGTTGGACAAGGGTCAGCTTGCAATGTTTATCTTTTATGCTTCCTATACTTGAGTTGAAGGCATTCAAATAGTGGGGTGAAGACGCCCTAATTTTATACTTGTCTTAGATAGGGTTTCTATTGCTCAAAAGAGACACCATGACCATAGCAATTGGGCCAACAATTTCAGAGTTTTAGTCCATTATAATTATGGCAAGAAGCAAGGCAACATGCAGGCAGACATGGTGCTGGAGAAGGAGCTGAGAGTTCTATATCTTGGATTCACAGGCAGCAGAAGGAAACTGAGTACCACCACACTGGACATATCTTGAGCATATGAGACCTCAAAGCCTGACCCCCAAAGTGACACACTTCCTCCAACAAGGCCACACCTACTCCAACAAAGCCACGCCTCCTAATTCCTATTCCCTATGGGCCAGACTCATACATGAGTCTATGGGGGCCATTCCTATTCAAACCACAACACTACTTATCTACGAGGTTTCTGTTGGATTCCAAGCACTAGACAATGGTCACATTCCTGCAGGATAGATGACAACAGCAAAGTGGCCAGTGTTGACAGACGCTTGTGACATGCTGGGATTCCACCGGAATTTACAAGCACTGTATCGAAGTGTCCTCCAAGAAGCCTTATGATCCCTGCTTTATGGACACTCTTTCCAGAGAGCTCAGTGGCACAGTTAATGGGTTGAGAAGCAAGAATTTGCACTTCAGCCCCATCTCACTCTAAGACATACAAGCTTTCTCCTCCAAAGCCGCATCCTGTGTCTACTTTCATAGCGCCTAAATGCCTGCAAGTCCCAAAAAGAAGCAAGAATCTCTAAGAGGGCTTAAAGGGCTCTGGATCAAGTCAGTGGAATCCTGGGGCTCAGAGTTCTGTTTCCAAGGGTGGAAAGATGGCTCCGGAAGTAAGGTACTTGCCACATGAGCGTGGGCACCTGAGCTCAGCTTCCCAACACTGCGTAAAAAGCCAGGCCCAGGGGCACACTTGTAATCCCAGTGCTGGACAGGTAGAGACAGGATGATTCCTGAGACTCTCTGGACAGCCAGTTTAACTGAGTCAACAAGACCCAAGTTCAGTGAGGGACCTTTCTACATCCACTGTGGGTTCTGGGGATTGAACTCGAATCACCTGTCTTGTTAGTAAGCACTTTTACCTACTGAGCATCAGATGTGTGCTCCTGCCTCTGTTTTCTCATCTAGGAAATGGGTCAGAAACAGCAGCAATCTCAAGGTGTTAAGAAGACCTGGACCGATATGTGTGCAGTGCCTGGGGCAGATGCAGAGGTTTGAATGAGAAAGGCTCCTCACAGTTCTCTCATGTATTTGATTCCCCACTTGGTGGTGCTATTTCGGGAGGTTCTAGAACCTTCAGAAGGTGGGAGCTTGCTAGAGAAAGTACAGAGAGAAAGAGGGGGGCACACTATTGGTGGGCTTTGAGATTTATAACCCCCACTTCCTGTCCTCATCTCTACTTTTTATATATATGACCATTCAACTTCCTATTTCCTTAACTGTTGCCATGGCTTCCCCACCATGATGGACTCTGTCCCTCTGGAACCATAAACCAAAATAAGCCCTTTCTCCTCTAAGTGACTTTTGGTCATCATATTTTATCACAGCCACAGGACAGTAACTAATATATGGAGCCTTGCTCTGATAGATAGTTAACAAATAGTAGCTGGAATACTTCATCGATGGATCCTGCAAACTGATAACAAAAATACCAGACCCACAGCTGAGTGGCTTGCTGGATGCCAACAACCAACTCAGGACCCTCCTTACCCCCATGTGAAGATCAAAGAGTTATGATTCCAGTTTTAAGGATGAGAAATCCTAGGGCAATCTGAAAGCAAATCAGATTTGACTGCCATCTTATCGGGACCTATGTGTTGGCGGAGGCTGCTTGTTCATTTCTGGGCTTCTCAGACCCAAAATAATCACACAGAAACTGTATTAATTTAAACACTATTTGGCCTATTAGCTTATGCATATTTCTAGCTAGCTCTTACATCTTAACCCATCTCTATTAATCTGTGCATCATCATGAGGTCATGGCCCACAAGCAAAATTCTGGCGGGCTCTGGCAGGCATCTTTATCCTCTGGCGGCTACATGGTGCCTTTTCGACTCCACCTACTCTCTCAATGTATCTTTTCCAGCCTGGCTATATTCTGTTAAGCCATTGGCCTAAGGTAGCTTCTTTAATAACCAATGACAATAAAACATATTCATAGCATACCGAGGGGAATCCCACATCACCTATGCATCCTCCGTACTTGGAGCAGCATCCATTCCAAAGCAACCTTCTCCAGCTGTGATCTGATCCCATTATAGCGTCTGCACCATCCTGGGGGACAGCGGTAAACTGGTACTTTCCTTGTTGCTGTGATCAAGTACCTTGTAAAAAGAAACTTGCAGAAAAAGGGTTTGTTTAGGCTCACAATTGAAGGAGGATCTCTGTCCGTTGTGGCAACAAAGGCATAGCAGCAGGAGCAGGAGGCAGCTGGTCATGTGATATCCACAGTCAGGAAGCAGAGAGAGATGCATGGAATGCCAGTACTTAGCTGCTTTCTCCTTTAATGTTCAGTCTGGAGCCCCAGCCCATGGGATGGAGTTGTCTACATTCGTGGTGGAGTGTCCCCTCCTCAGTTAAACCTTTTAGAATGCACACGCACAAAGTCAGAGAGGTGTTTTCCCACAGTAGCTCTATGTCCCATTGAATAGACGGTAGAGATTAACCATTACAAGTGGTGAGTTGAAGTCTCAGCTTGAAGAAGGTCAAGGCTTGCTAGGTACCCAGATTGTCCACGTTCAAGGCTGGAATTGTGAACAAAGTTCCTGAACTCCCCAAACTCAAGCCATGGTCATAACTCTAATCAGAAACCCCAGATTTTATCAGACTGAGGACAGAATAGCATAGTCTGTGGATGCAGCTAACCAAATTCTGGAGCCTCTGCTCTGCAAATTGGGAAGAGCCTTGGGGGAGTATGGAAGAAAGTCAGTGCAGAGTCTGAACTGGAAGGCTGGGGCTAGCCCATGGCAGCCAGCTATTGGGAGGGAGAGAGAGGTGTGAAGGCCTGGGGCCTCGATTTAAAATGCCACAGAATGCTAGAAAGGGCAGGCAGCTCACAGAAGCAGGACTAGATGACGTAATAAGGATGGATGCTATGAATGAGAAGCCCCAGGGAAGCATCCCCAGCAAGCAAGTTCCTGTGGGAAAATGGAGCCTTAGAAAGAAGCTTCTAGAAGAGGGCAGCAGATGTGCAGGAAACAGTGGGTACTGTGCAGCCGAGATGGAAAGATAGGTCATCTGGCTTGCAACTGGAAGGCTTGTGTTGTGTACATTTGGCCTCCCTAAGTGTGAAGCCCAGCATGGCACTCAGTGTGAATCAGAGGAGCTACGGAGAGCAAGCCACAGTGAGGATGCTGTCTGCCCTGATAGGGATCTGCGCTCCTCAAATAACTTTTGGGTTATGCACTTTTCTTGGGGGGGGGCTGCTATTTGTTCTGTACTTAGGATGTCTTGGTCCATAAGACCCAGCCCACAGAGGCTGCCTCTGTTAAACCCAGTCCCTTTCCTCCAAGTTGACCTAATCACATCCTCTCTGTGTTGCCATGGCAGCACTTGTGGGAAATGCTGTTAGTCTTCATTATGAGCTGTGATCATTTCTGCACATCTCTCCCTCCTTCTGGCTAATGAACCCCAGAGCATAGCAGCGAGGAGGTATTGAGGTACAGATTCCTGGGCCCCAAATCTTAAGGGTGCTGCCTACTCCCATGCAACTTTGGACAAATGGCTTTCTGTGCCTTAGTAGCTCCAGAAATGCAAGCGTGGGGACCATGAACCCACTCACCTGTAGGGAGTTGAGATGACCGACTGAGACCTGTGTGTAGTCGGCGGCACATTGTGAGGGCTCCGTGCCTTTTACCTGGCCTGTGCATCCTCGCTGCCAAATGTGGTTATGGAGACATGGCGGCAACTCAGAGTGTATAGAACAGAGAACAAAACAAGTCAAGAAATGAAACTACATATGTGTATTGAAACCCTGTCAATCTGGACTGAGGCAAACTGAAGCAATAGATTGATCAGGGAGGATATGCCGGGTGCCTATTAGACTGAACAGTGGCTCAATAGTGGCCTTGTTTCAAAGAGGACTGTGTGCGTGGCTCTAGAAGCACCTGGGGAAATATTAGGCAAAGCTCCATGGAGACCATCAGTAAAAGTTACGGGCCACTCCGTTATGCTGTATCCACATAAATAAGGTACCCAGGGCATCCATTTCCCCTGCGTGGCTGTTCTATCCTTTGTTCCATAGAACCGACTGGCAGTTAAACATGTACTGTGTGTTCAGATTTCCCCAGAGGAGGAGAACGATGCCCCTGATGGAGTGTAGGGCATGAGTTTAATTGTGGGTAGGGTCCCTGTGTTCAGCACACACCATTCCAGATCTCACTGCTGTGTAAGACCACTCAACGAACCCTGTTTATTTTCATTTTGAGCCTACTCTGACTTCAGCGCTTCTTATGAAGCTGAACCAAATTCCCCACGCCAGAGAAGGAGGGCTTTGTTTCCTATCACCGCCGTCCATCTTGGTGGAATGACTTGCAACAGCTGCTGTGCCGAATACAATCTGATAGAAACAGTCTGCACAGATAAAAACATAAACATTCGTTTCTATGGCAACAAAAGTTGCAGCCACCATGGCTGCAAGGCCTCAGAGCCTGTGCCGCAGGAGCCAAATGCAAAGCGTCTAGTCAGGGTGTCTACTGGGGATCGAGCCAATAAGGCAGAATTGTTTTTTGAGAGGATGGAGAGCACAGAAGATCTGGGCTGAAGCGGGTACCACCAAGTGCAGTTGGTAGGAGGGAAGGCCTAGCCTTTCAGCCCCAGATTGAAACCATATTTCCTTCCTTAATTGAAAGCCTCAGGGCAATGAATGAAACCCTAATGGAAGTCAGTCAACTATTACATTCCCCCTGACTCTTCATCTGGGATCCTATAAAAGTTCGAAAGGTTTGGTGCTGCAGTACTCATAGAAAAACCTTCCCAAGACTCCCTTTAGATGGACCCAATGCCAAGATCTCAGCTCTGAGTATCCCCGGGGCTGCCTAACTTCCTATCCTCCCCTTGACCCTTTCTGCATCTCAGCAAAGGATCCTGATGCAGCCTTTTTCCTAAGGCTGAAGGGCTTTGGCTTAAATGGCATTAGAAATTGTTATCTCAGGGAGCTGGAGAGATGGTTCAGAGGTTAAGAGCACTGACTGCTCTTCCAGAGGTCCTGAGTTCAATTCCCAGCAACCACATGGTGGCTCACAACCATCTATGATAAAAATCTGGTGCCCTCTTCTGGTGTGCAGGCATATATGCAGGCTGTATACATAATATACATAATAAATAAATCTTTAAAAAAACAAAGAAAGAAATTGTTATCTCAGGGGCGCTCGAGGCTGTGCATGTAGGTCATAGGTTGAACCAGGAGGGATGGTCATGGGTTCTGTGCTGGACATGTTGAGATTCAGGATGTCTCTGAGACGTCCCATATAATAAGCCAGCATGACTGCCTCAGTTCCTCTTGGTAGGTAATAAGTTACCTTGAGGTTCATGACTTTCTGTCAGTGCAAGGGTGCTGTGGTCCAGAAATCTCTATGTGACAAGAAGAGTCACTTGTGTGGGTTTCTTACTATTTGGAGCTCCTCTGTGTGGGCACAATATATGGGTGACTCTTGGTTAAGTGGTATGATGACCCAGAGATGGAGACATTTGGAAGTGCTCCCTGAATGAAGTAAGGGTATAAAAAGGAGGTGACCCTCTATAAGAACTGGCGTGTCCAATGCAAGCCCAACCTCTTGATAACCAAAGAACTGGAATAATTTTAGGTCACCCCTTCCTTATTTCCATAACCAGATGTTAACAATAAGAGACAATTGCCAAGAATCCCTAAATGCTTGCGGTTACTGAGGATCCCTGGCCACCAGCCACAAAGTTGGGCACTTAACGAGAAGTATATGAACTATGCTCCATGAAGATCAGCTGCTGTCAGTCCTCTCTCGCAGATGTGTGATGGCTCGGTGGGGCTAAACCACTGGACCAAGTCCATCACCCTCAGAATCTGTGCCTTCTCCACCCCTGCCACTGCCACCACCACTGCACTATGCTCTTCCAAGAACAGCCAAGCCAGACAATGTTCCTGTGTGAGCGGGAAAATCCCCACACCCAGGTGATGAGTTGGATGTAGAGATGAGAGGAGGTGGACTCAAGGATGCTTTCCTTCTTACTGAGTTGGGTGGTCCTGATTGTAAAAGGGTGTTAAAAATGATAAATATATAGTCCAGAAGAGACAGTCGTGAGTATTGTCTACAACATTGAGATAGCCAGTGAGAGCCAGCCCCAACCTGTCCTGCTACTACTGGTGTGTAATAAATCACTGTAATACTCCTTGCCTTTAAATGACCTGCTTTCAAATATTTTTTTATTTGTGTGCACACAGGTGCATGTGAGGTGAGTACATGTGCATGTGTATATGTGCATCTTTGGATACACATCCATGTGTGTGGAGACCAGACAACATCAAGTGTCTTCCTCGTTCCCTCTCCCCATCATCATCATCATCATCATCATCATCATCATCATCATCATCATCATCAGTATTATTATTTTGGAGATAGGCTCTCCCTGGAGTTCACTGATTGGCTAGGCTAACTAACCAATCAGCTCCAAGGATCTCCTTGTAACTTCATCTCCTTGGTCCTGGGGCTGCAGACATATACCACCACACCCAGCTTTCCACATAGGTACTGGGGATCTGAACTCAGATCCTCATGCTTATGCTATAAGCACTTTACCAAGTGAGCCATGTCTGCAGCACCCCACCCCCACCCCAAGGACCTGCTTTATTGGGTTTCTAGATGCTACAGGTCAGGGAATGAGACACGGTATGATGTCTTGTCACTGCTTTGAGACAGTGGAAGCTTCAGCAGGGAGAATGCAACATCTGGGGGTGATTCACAGCAGGTGGCTTGTGGTCTGGGCGTTGGAGCCTTACAGATGTGCCCCAAGTCTGCTGGCAAATGTTGGCTGTGAACTACATCCTAGTCAATCAGAATAATGATGCAAGGTCTCTCTGGGTGACTTGGGCTTCCTCACAGGCTGGTGAGGGTATAGTGCCTAAGGGCTACAAAAGTAAGTATACTTTCTATGTCCCAGTCTCAAACTTCATTTAGCGACAGTCACTTCCGCTGTGGTTTGTTAACTGCTAAACTCATCCTCTATTCAAGTTGGGGGGAGGGGGAATTCTTCACCTCTCATCAAAAGGACGAGAACATCACAGCAAGACTAAAAATAGAATAATAAGCTACAGATGTGCTTGAAGACTTTAATGAAACCGTATCCAATTAAAAGATAAAGATAACTTTTAAAAAGTATATTTTCTACTAGATGATCGTAATGGGGGCCATCTTCTAACAGGAACACAGCAACTCTCCCAGTTTTAACAGAGCTCACTCTACTAGCCAACAGGTCTCCACATTGTGTATGTATGCCATCGATGGAGGGTTTTACAGGACCCAAGCGTCCAGGCATGCATCATCTGGCATTTATGCAGTGCCCTTACAGCCCAATGTAAGAGTAATTACATCTGCTCTTTGGACCTTGGCTCATCTCTCTTCATAGTTTGAGAACATCTCAGCTATAATAGTTACCATGGCAACAGCAACATCTGGTGCGCATCCAGCCTGGAGATACTTAAGGAGCAAGACCTGATCAGACAGGAATGGGTCTCACCCAGGGTACAAACAGGAGAATAGAAAGAACCTCTCCAGGCTCCACAGCTGCCCACCCCTGCTCCTAAGGAAGCAGAAAACACAGTGCACCTGCAAACAATGGATAGCTTACTGGGACCAGTGGCCATCTAGTACAAAGATTACAAGGAGTAGGTTACAGAGGAGAGAGGAAGAACGCCATGCAAGCAGGGACATAACTGCAGTGCAGAGGGCTTAAATCACCTCTGAGGCACAGCATTCCATCAAGGTATTCTAGAGAACCCGTCATCATAAGTGAATTCTGCTGGTATTGAAGAAAAGCCAACAGTATCCCAGGTCCTATACTGTGACTTGCACTGATCACCGCACTTAATTTTGTACTTTCTTCCTACAGAGGAAGTATGAATACCCTCATATGAACAAGAAGATGCAGGCTCATACAACTTTGACTTAAAGTCAAAGCTCAGATTTAAGCACCGATCTTTCTGTATCAAAGGCAAAGATCTTGCTACACACTAATGTGGCACTTTCATTGTGGGTGGATATTTGGTCCTCCAGTAGATCAAACTACTTTGGGCCTCATACATCCAAGGCCTCCCTAGCAAATGCTCCTATCTTGGTAATACACAAGAATGGGGCAAGGACCCTTAGGGACCTAGGAACTCTATCAGATTTTATTCTAGAAACAAATGAACAAACTGAAGACAGCAGTAGGCTAAGTATTCCTTGTCATTCTTTCCTAAACCAGGTCTAAGCTAGATCCTGGAAATTCCAAAGCAATGACACAGGCCAAAAGGACAAAGAAAGACTCAGAAGCTATAAAGTGCATGGGATACTGTAGGCCAGCAGTGTCAGGACACGTGTGTAAGACCAAGTAAGAGTGTGGGGATGAAGTCATAGAGCCTTGTGAGCGGGTGGCCAGATAGAGCATATAATGATGTCTAGTTATATTGAATGTTGAATAAATAGCAAAAACCTTTTTGTTATAAGTATCTCTCAGATATTCCTTGGACACCTTGATGCTAAAAGAACTTAAAATTCTAGTGCTGACATAATTTTATCTGCTAAATCTGATAGCTCAGCGTAGTGAGCCTCCAGGAGTCAATTCTGAAAACAGCAGACAGTCATCTATGAGCTTTAAGTGGGAAGTGCCATGGATTTGTAGATGGAAGTTTCTATCCTACCCGGTCTCACAGCCGTTCAGTCCCAACAAACACACAGAGGCTTATATTACTTATAAACTGGTTAACTCAGGCTTATTATTAACTTGCTCTTAGAACTTAAATTAACCCATAATTCTTATCTATGTTTAGCCACATGGCTTGGTACCTTACTCAGTGCAGCATTCTCTTCTTGCTTCCTCTGTGTCTGGCTGGTGACTTTGTCTCTCTCCAGTAATTTCAGAATGACACTGTGACTGAGAGTTGTCTCCTCCCATCTTATAATCCTCTCTAGTTTCAGTATTAAAGGCTTATACCTGATTTCTATGGCAAGTTAGTGTGGTTACTGGTATTAAAGGTGTGTGTCATTGCTGCCTGGTCTGTAAGGCTGGCCAATGTGGTTGTTTTACTTTTCTGATCCTCAGAAAACCTTTATTTATTAAAATACAAATTAAATGCCACTACATGGACCAAGTTATGTTTTTGAAAGACCATTTTGGCTTTTGTATGGAAATTGATTGTGATTGTGCCAGAGATGGAGAAAGCTACTATAGACGGTCATAGAGGAGGTGATGGTGGACCAATGGGTGGGTGAGAGTGATTGTGGAGAATAGGCTGGTCCAGGTGCTTCTGAGTGAAACTCATCAGAGCTCAAGATGTGTAGGGGGGAAACTGAGAGCTCAAAGGGAATTCGGAGATGGATGAGCAGACTCCTCTTCCTTGCGCCTGGGGAAGCTTTTTAGGTGTGGAAGTTACTTAAGTGAACCAAGAGGTCTCTCAGTCAAGACAAGTGGTAGCATTGTGACATTAAGGGGACTTTGGTGGTCAAGACGAATGGTAATATTAGTGGACTTATATGGCCAAGATCTGTGGCAATGACATGCGGTAATATTAAGGGCCTTTGGTAGTCTTCCTCAATTCTGTATCACAGTCTATCACATCAAGAATTGACTGCTAACATTTTTAGCCATATGTGCCTTATGCTTTGGTGGTTTTTCATGGGGAGAAATCCCAGTTTCCATATTCCCACTCACTCTGGTAGAAGCCAAAAATAGCTGACATCTGGGACTCTAGATTTTTCCATTTGTCAAGCCAATTTTGAAAGATGAGGTTGCTTTCTATTTAAGCTATGACGACCTTTACCCAGGAGAGACACGGCAGTTCATTGAGCTCTTGTGGGCTTCACTAAGAGAGGCACATACTGGAGCCAAGAAGAACTTGTGAGCTGAACACAGATTACTTCAGGGAGCTGGAACTAGAAAAGGAGAGTTTAGGAAAGAATCTAAAGAATCAATTCTAAACATGGAAGAAAGAAACAAAGAAGGGTCTGTGTTCACTTCCAAGACATAATCCCCACTGTATATGCTCCTGGAAGCTAAAGAAATAAACACATTTATCATTCATGGGGCAGAATTATTTTGGCAAGAAATCTACACTCAGCATATATCAGACTAATAACATATTCTGAGGGGGAAAATGTCAATTTTCAAAGCTGGTAGATGCTTCTGTAGTATGTAAGGTTAAGGGACTGATTATGTCATTATGTGTGTATCAAATGTCTAAAATACTGAGTAAATGATCCACACATTCAGGTCTCAAGAACGTGGGGAGTGGACGCCAGCAGCCTCAGTAGGGAGCACATATGCAAAGCCAGACTGGAGGTGGTTGATTGCACCAGCGGCTCCCAAGGAAGACTTCGTCGTGTTCTGACTGAAACACTGCATTCGGCATAAATAAATGCATTACTCTAAACATTAGAATTGTAAAGACTAAAGCAAAGTTCTCTTCCTGCTCTGCATAAATCAGGCTGCTGGGGAGGTCAGGGAAGAAATTTTCAGGGTAGAATTCTCTTCTGGAGAGCGAGTATAGATACAGGGAATGTATCATATTTAGCACGGGTACTGTAGGGTCTGTGGGTGTGTCTCCCTTAGGATTCTCCAGAGGCTAGCATTGGGACAATTGTAAATTCAGGAACAAGAGGAGGAGGCTTTTAGGAATGCCTCTCAGACTGCATTCTGACTTAGAAGGGCAATGGGTTTCTGTCTAAATTGGTGGTTGAAAGTGAGGTTTCTCACACTCCAAAGTATTGACTTCTGGGACTGGATCATTCTTTGGGGAATTGACCTTTACACTGTACCACTTTTAGGAACATCCTTAGGCTCTACCCATAGGGCTTTCCAAGCCACCCAGTGACAACTAAGAATGTTTCTAGGATGTGGGGTGATGGCTCTTTCAATAAAACACTTGCCACGTAAGCATGAGGACCTGAGTTTGAATTCCCCAGAACATGAATCACATAAAAACCCAGCCCAGGCATGGCAGTACATACCTATAACCCTGGGAAGACAGGGAGATCCCTGAGGAATCACTGGGGAGCTTGTCTAGCCTATCAAGTGAGCTTCAGATACTGTGAGAGACCCTGTCTAGAAAAATAAAGTAGAGAGTACTTAAAGAAGACACTCGATATCTCCCTGTGGCTTCCAGATGCATGTACACACACGTGCGCACGTGTGTGTGTGTGTGTGTGTGTGTGTGCGCACACACACACACACACACACACACACACACACATTTTATCCTTTGGATCCCCAGCTCATTATCCACAGCATCCCAGAAACCAGCCTCCTTGGGGATATCCCCACATACACTCCCTCTTTCCTTCTCCCCTTGGAGAGATGTGCAACGGTTTCTTCTTGCAAGAAGGGGATAGCCTATTGGTATGCACTGGCTTCTCCACTAGTCCCTACCTTATTGTCTTAGTCCCTTGTACTAGACAGCTCATCTTTTCCCGCCTCCCCTGGGAGGTTTGTCTGAGTCTCACAGTCAAAAGGGCATCAGGGAGAAATTGCTCCAGTTACCCACTAAGCCCCACCCCCACCCCGTTTTGGTTTATCTGCTTCTGTGGAAAGCTGGCCCAGATTCCCAGGGTGACTGTAAACAGTAGCCACTCCCTGAATCGCCAATCACAAAACCCAGTAAGCATGCACTGTGTGTGCAGGTATGCACAGCTAATGAGTTGCCGGACTGAAGAAGCAGCAGGCCTAGGCCTGGTGTTTCCCTCCTTGGGAAACACGGCAGAGAGCCAAAAAGAAGCAAATTCATGAAATCAGGAATCCTGAGTCTACTTGTGCAGCCTGAGTGATCAAGAGAAACCCTGAGTTGGGTGTTCACTCTGGACTGGGCATCACAAATGGACACTCGTGAGCATTTTAAAACAGGAACTTTATTTTAACTTTATATCCTGAAATGATGCTGTTATGTAGGGCAATTACATAATAAATTTGTTAGAGGGATAGGCAGCAATAAAGATGGTAGTAATGGTTTGTCATTTAATAGCTGAATTGTAAATGAGTTTTCAGCATTAATGTAGCAGGTTGCTTCAATTAGGAGACCATTCTTGGGGGCGTCTCCAATTTCTAAAAAACGTTTCTGAGGTTCAGTATTATTAATTTCCTCATTTGAAGATGCTCCGTATTTAACTGTTTGAAGTCAGAGATATTTGGGCTTTTGAGGAGTTGGACCAGCTGAACGTATGTATATGTACATACACATGAATAGGTGTGTGAACAAACAGGGGCCCTATCTGTACTAGCAATGCTTGCAGGGCATCCAGCTGGTGCAGTGCTCAACCAAGAGAGGCCTCCGGGGAGCATATGAGAGTGGAGTAGTCGGGAGAGCCTCCTTCTAGCTACCTGCTCTTGATGAGCAGCTTTGGGTTATAGAGTACTTCATTCCTAAAGCACAGAAAGCTAGATAGCCCAGCAGACGGGCTTGCTGATCCATGAAGGTCATTGTTCTATGTCCGCGAATTATGTCAGGTGACATATGCAAATGATCTAGTGACATCCATGGCTTTGTGGGAGCTATAGACATGGTGATCTCTGCTTTTACTGTCTACCGTTTATAAGATATTGGACTCCCCTGGGATTCCTTCCTTCCTTCTTTCCTTCCTTCCTTCCTTCCTTCCTTCCTTCCTTCCTTCCTTCCTTCCTTCCTTTCTTCCTTCCTCTTTTCAGATAGTCTCATGTAGCCCAGGCTGGCCTCAAACTCTCTAAGTAGCCCAGTACAGTCCTGAATTTCCAATTCTCCAAGGCTTCCTGATGGCTGGAATTACAGATGCACACCACCACACCTATGTTTCTGGGGAGAGCCCGGGGCTTCCTGCATGTGAAGCAAACAGCCTATCCACAGAGCTACATCCCAGCCCTGCCCTGATACTCTCACCTTCTGGTTGTCCCTCTTAATTCACACAAGAATCTCTTCCTCCATTTGTCCTCATGCATCCAGTCTTCCAGAACAAATACCAAGAAGACAGATTGTCCTCCAAACATACCTAAAACTAGGCTATAATACTCTCTGTTGTCAATCAGACCAGGACCACGGACATTTCATTAGACCCTAATTACTTTGTGGGCTCCATAATTCTTCATGTCTTACGAGTTTACGCAATCTTTCCAGTGTTCCTCGGCAGAAAGGTGGCCAGGTGGACTCCAGTCTAATCCCTTCCACTGGATTCCAGTATGAGATTGTGATGATCAATACTGATAGTCAACTTGACAGGGGTTGGCATCACCAAACATGCCTCTGGGAACAGCTATGAGAGATCTCCTAAGTTAGGTTAGCTAAGAGGAGAAGACCACCCTATGTGTAGGCAACACTATTCAGTGGGCTAGGACCTGCAACTGAGCACCAGCATCCATCTCTCTCGGCTTCCTGACTGTGAATGTCATGTGATCAGCCACCTCCCAGTACTGCTGCTGTGCCTGTGGTTTGTGTCCTTGAACTGTGAACCAATAGCAAGCCTTCACCCTTAAGTTGTTGTCTGTTGTCAGAAATTTTATCACAGAAAAGAAGTAAGACTCAATGAATGTCTGTGATTCGCATGATTGTATGAACACGGTAGGGGAAGCAGACGTGAAAACTGGCTTGCACTCCTGCTATCGGCAGGAACCAGACACTCCCATAAACACGCAACAGACGCAGAAGCAGCAAAATTCTCCATCAGCAATGCACACCCTCTCTCTTGTCCCAGGCTGTGCCAGGTTTATTCATTCCGTAGCACCTGTGCCTAGAGCCTTCATCCTCACGGGTGTTCTTAGTAATTTCTTCTTCACTCTCAATCCTCTCTCCATGCAAGGCTTTTGCTGACTCCAATAGCTAACGACCCATCCCCCAGCTTTACTTTCTCCAGCACAGTTGTCTTCTACGTCTGAAGTGCATCTGGGCAGGGCTTTGTTGGCTGAGGAAAGCACGCACAGAAATCTGTTTCCTTGGATGTCTGCATTCTCTCGGAATTCAGAGACCTGTGAGCCGGGCAGGCGCTCTCCATAAAGCGCTTGCTCTGACAACATGAGATTTGAGGTCAGTCCCTCAGAACCCACATTTTAAAACCAGCCTGGAATGATGGCACGCTCTTGTAATCAGGGAGCTGGGGAGATGAAGACAGTCGGGTCCCTGGGACTCACTGGCCAGTCAGTCCAGCCTGCTCGACATAAGCAAATGCTGTGAGCCAGGCACAAGTTCCAGACTTTGTATCAAAAAAAAAAAAAATACCAAAATGGACAGCACCTAAGCATTGCCACCTGAAGTTGATGTCTGGCCTCCATGTACATGCCCCCCCCCATACCACAATTACAAAAACATGAAAATACACACACGGGGGTGGGGGAGAGAGTTTTAATAGCTATTATAGTTTGGCTCCAAGGTATACCCCTAAAACTCATGTGTTGAAGGCTTGCTCCCTAATATAACAGTGTCAGAAGTGGTGCCCAGACAGGTGACTGGGCCGTGAGGGCTCCGGTTTATATGCACCAGGCTACTGAGAGATGATGAACACATTTAGAGGTGAGGCCTAATTGGAGGGAGAGTGCCACTGTGGATGTGTCCCCAAAGGTTAACAACCCCACCTCTTCTGCTTTCTCTCCTTTTCCTTCCTGGCTACCACATGAATGGCATTCTCCACCAAGGTTTATGACCTCACCATGGGCTGCTAAGTAATGGGCTGATGAGTCAAAATAGCTTTTATATCCTTCGATTGGCCTCCTTCAGGTGTCTTGGTCCCAGTGACAGAAAGTGAATACAGTGTTCGTCTGTTTTCCCTGCCAAGTGCCCAGTTTCTCTTTCTGCTAATGGAGTATTAGTTTGACCATAGAGAACCCTCCATTCTCACTGGCCAGACAGGCCCTGCCAAATGGAGCCAGAGAGAGGCACGTGACGCCAGCCTGACAAATTAGGGTTTGCAATTCTGTAGCGACCATGATCGGTTCAGAGATGAGCATGGGACCCGAGTTAAGCCAGTGAGATGAGAGTCTGTGTTTATGCAGATCTGCAAAGAAGTACCCTCCCTCTGTCTGCGGGTGTAGCCTGGCTGGCAGACCCTCAGCCATCTAGTGCCCGAGTTCGTCATACCATTAGGATCGGGGACCTACAAGAGAAGGAAGCCGGTGCAGAAGAAGAGCCATGCAGAAAGATAATGAGAGAAGAAAGAATGAAGTCTTAGGATTAACATCACGATCCAGCCATACCTGAAGCTAACATCCCGCCAAACTTCTCAGTAAGTGAAAATAAAGACCTTTGATCAGTATTTATTACATGAAAACTTTTGAATCTTTTCTTTTTTAATTCACTCAGTTTGAGTCTTTCACAGCTACAAAGCTAATGCAGAAATCAAAGTGATGAGAAGCCTGGAACTTGTGTCTGGCTCACAGTATGAGCTTAAGCTCTCTCAGTCCTGGATCTTTCTGGATCTATAACATATTGGGCTTCCACCACGAGAAACATCATCGAGCAAAAGCTGGAAACATTTGGGTGGAAAAGAACATTTGTTTATCTTCCAGCTTATCGTTGGTGAATGTGTGACTCTAATCTCTCTTTAAAGGGCGACTCTTTGGAGCTGGATGCTGCTTAAATACCAGGCAGAGACAGCTGCCAAAGGGAGCATCATCTAGCAAAGATTTTCCAAAAGAGGTGAAGTCAATGCTGGCTCTCCACTTTCTCCATAAAACAAAGCAGAAAGTAGATTGTGTGTTCAGCCGCTGGGAACAACATAAAGGAAGAAGCAAAGAAATTGAGCAGGCATTGCCAGAAACCAACTACATATTTCAGACCTAGGGATGGGATTATGTCCTTAGGCTGACTGTTTGGGATCAGGGTTGTGGAATCAAGCCTAGCGTGTTAGCCAGCTTTCTGTTACTCTAACAAATACCTGAAGACTGTGACTTATAAAGAAAGAAAGGTTTCTTTTAACTCATAGCATTGAAGGTTCCAGTTTGTGGTTTCTGGATCCTGGTACTTTGAGTCTGTGGTTAGGCAAGTTTGTCATAATAGCAAGAGTGAAGAACAGAGAAAAACCATTTCATTCTCAGCCAGGAAGCAAAAAGAAGGGGGAGCAATCAGAACCCACAGTCTTAAATGACAGGCTCCTTCCCACCTAAAAAGGTCTCAGGAGGGCCTGCCTCACATAGGTTCCATTGTCTCCATTAGTGCTGCTCTAGAGACCCAGAGCCTTCAAGTTTTTGAGGGACATTTAGTATCCAAAATACAGAATCTAAGACCTGCTGTTGACTGGTTGACTCTAAACAAGCCAAGGTGGCCTTTGTTTCTTTCACCTACCACATGAGGTGGTAAATACTTGTCATGGTCAGATAGCCATGGTCTACATGATTGGAGTCTATCTGAACATGTGTGTGTGTGTGTGTGTGTGTGTGTGTGTGTGTGTGTGTGCATGCACACGCAACGTGTGAGGTCCTAAGGACAATCTCAGACAACACCCAGATTCTGTTCATCTTGCTTTGGGACTTTTTGTTTTCCTATCTTCTGCTTTTGTGTGTATGTAGTATGTATGTATATGTATATGTGCAGTGTACATATGTGGCATGTGTTCGTATGGTATATGCAAATGTATGTGAGGATGTATGCCTCCATGGATACCTGCAGATGCCAAAGGAGAAAATCAACTGTCCTGCTTGATCACTCTCTGCTTTATTATTGACTTCAGAAGGGTTTCTCACTGAGCCTGCAGAACGGCTGATGACCTGCAAGCCTCACACACACACACACACACACACACACACACACACACACACAGTGGGGGGAGAAGTAGAGGACGATGAAAAGAGAGAACTGGAGTTAAACTCATATACCTGACTTTTAATGTGGGTGCTAAGGATTTGAACTGTGACCTCCTGTTTGGATAGCAAATGCCTTTGTGGTGTAGGAGGATCTTCTTTCTATGTGTTGCTTTCATTGGTCAAATAAAGAAACTGCCTTGGCTTTTTGATAGGGCAGAATTTAGATAGGTGGAGTAGACCGAACAGAAGGCTAGGAGAAAGAAAGCAGAGTCAGGCAGATGCCATGGCTCTCCTCTCCGAGGCGGATGCTAGTTAGACTCATGCTGGTAGGCCACAGTCAAGTGGCAATACAGATTATTAGAAATGGGTTGAATCAATATGTGAGAGTTAGCCAATAAGAGGCTCGAACTAATGATCCAGGCAGTGTTTAAATGAATACAATTTGTATGTTGTTATTTTGGGGTATAAGCTAGCCAGGCAGCCAGGAGCCAGGCAGTGGGAACTCAGCCCTCCACTCCTTTTACAACACCTTTGTCTACTGACCTTGTGCCCTGGCCTCCCCCTTGTTTTCTGAGACAGGATCTCTCAAAATCCTGGAGATTACCAGGTAATGTGGACTGGGACCCACCTGTCTCCACCTTCCCAATGCTGAGATAACAGGTACATGCCATCAAACCCGGCTTTTTCATGTGAATCCAGACCAGAACTTGGGCCCTTGTACATATAGAGCAAGCACTTTTCTAAACGTAATGAATGGGTTGTGTCCCTAGCACTATCCAAGGTAGGCTTAAAGGAAAAGTCAGGAGCCATTGGTCCCTTGAGCTTATCAGAGTCCCGGGGAGACCACAGGCTCTCAGCCCTGGATCCATGGCATCTGCCTGATCACCGCAGACTTTGCAATGCCATTGAGCCAGCTGGGGAGCTGTTAAAGCTCCAGCCGCCAGTGCTGGCATAGAGGATGCCTCTGTGAAGCCTGTTTCCTATCCCTAGAGAATGAAAGAAAAAGCAACATCAATAGTCTATTTGGAGGACTGTGTACAGTGCCGGCAATACAGTTGGTGCTCAATAAATGCTAGTCCTGAATGTGTCAGAAAAGTCTAATTTGGGCGGAATTTTTCTGTACCAGCTGCCTATTCCCCAAATACCCAGCAACTCCTTCTAAAATAATTGACATGGAAGCTTAATATAACCTTAAATGCTCAGGCTTATTACTAACTAGCTCTTACATCTTAACCCATTTCTATTAATCTAGGTGCTCCCCCGAGACTCCTTTTACCTATATCCCATTTTATATGTCAGACCCATTTTTGGTCTGGCTGGCAACTCCTCTAACTCTGCCCTTCTTTTTTCCAGAGTCCCCTGTATCGGGCTATCCCACCTATACTTCCTACCTGGCCACCAGCCTGCCAGCTATTTATTAACCAATGAGAGTAATACATATGCACAGTGCACAGTGCACAGGAGGATTATTCCACAGCAGTCTAGGAAGGTAATACAGGCATGTATCCTGGAGAATCCTCTTGCTCTAGGAACCCTGAAGCAGCGTTGGCAAGTCCCAGTTCCCTTAGCTACCAGGGCTGGGAAGGAATGGCGGAGACAGAAATGAGGAATAGCCAGAGTCCCTGGGTCCCATCTAGCTGGAACTTGCTCTGATTCTAACCAGATACCTTTTGCCTTGGATTGCAGTCCCATACTGATAAATCCATTCCAACTTAAAAACAACCCACATTACCAGGTGTAGTGGCACACTCCTTTAATCTCAGCACTCCGGAGGCAGAAGCAGGAGGATCTCTGTGAGTTTGAGGCAAGCCTGGTCTACAGAATGAGTTCCAGGACAGGCTCCAAAACTACACAAAGAAACCCCATCTTAAAAGAAAAAAGAAAGAAGGAAGGGAGGGAGAAAGGGAGGGAGGGAGGGGGAAGAAGGAGGAGGGAAGAACGGAGGGAGGGAGGGAGGAGGAGGAGGAGGAGGAGGAGGAGGAGGAGAGAGAGAGAGAGAAAGAGAGAGAGAGAGAGAGAGAGAGAGAGAGAGAGAGAGAGAGGAAAAAGAAAACTGCCCACATCAAAAAATAAATGCATTTGTCATTGCAACTATTTTGGGACATGGCCACTCCAGGAAATTCCCTGAGGTCCCTGTGGACAGTGATTAAAATGGTACCAAACTATTAGCAGAGATGTGATGCTTTAACCTTAGCTATCAGCTCCCTGGGATTTAAAGTTTCCATGGAAGCAAACCTCTGGGCATCTCTGTGATAGAGTTTCTAGACTGGGTGATTGAAATGGGAAGACCTGCCCTCAATCTGAGTGGCACCATCCCTGGGCTGGCTTCAGAAGGAATAGAAGGGAGAAAACAAGCGGAGCACCAGCATCCATCTCCCTCTGCTTCCTGGCTGTGGATGCCATGTGACCAGCTGCCCCACACTCCAGCCACCATGCCGACCCCACCATGGATGTGACTGTGGATGCCCCCACACTCCTGCCACTATGATTTCCCTGCCATGAACAGTGCACCCCAAACTGTGAGCCCAAATACATTCGTCCTTCCTTAGGTTGCTCATTAGGAAATGAATTCAGCAGGCCACCGCCCTCAGAGGTTCCCAGTCCTGGTTCCTCTGTGGTAAAGCTCAGGCGGCTTTGTTTCAACACCTGCTTAACCTGAACTCTCTTTAAAATGACAGCATCAAACTGAAAGGCCAGAATGATCCTAGCAACACTAGCTAACCCATTAAGGTCCATTTCCAAAGCAGAACGGACTTCTATCCTGGGAAGAGGGGTCAGGGAGCAGAGAGCCACTGGGCAGAGAGCACATACAGTGGCATACTTGTGAGACTGAAGAAGAGGAGGGCAAGACCCAGGAGTCCTCAAGTCCCTCCACTTCTGCCAATAGCCGACAAGGAATGCCCAGGTTGCCTTTGGTTAGCTAGCCACAAAGCCGCAGAAAGAGAAGGCACCACCCACAGCAGAAACTGCTTTCTCTAGGCATTGCTAGAAGAAATTGAAAAAACGAGCAGACTGGAGGGCAAGGGCTCTGTGCTGCCCTCAAACACTGGTCAGTGCAGACTCTGACATTTACAAAGCCGCCAGGACCACTTCAGCCAAATCCCTCTTCCCTCCATGTGCCCCTCATGATATTTAAACAGAAATGTCACCCTTGTGGCATTTATGCACCCCCCAGTCCATCAGTAGTGTGGCTGTCCTTAAAGTGACTTCTTCATACTCTGTTTTTAGAGCCAGAGAGACAAGTGCTGGTTTCAAAAGAAGAAGAAAAGGAAAGAACAGAACAAAACCAATAAACCAATAGGGGCTTTATAAACTAAAGATGAGATCAGGCTGCAGTAGCAAATGCTGGAATAGCCTGGGAGGTTCAGAGAGCCCCTGCCCACCGAAGGCACCGAGTGGTTTGACCGAACCTCTTTCGTAAGATCATGCCTATAGTCTTACAGAGCCACGGCACAGTTCAAAGAGGAAACCAGCAGAGCATCAGGTCTGCAGCAGAGAACTCCAAACCACGCCCCTTGGTGAAAGGACAGCCCACACTGATGGTGGCTTCATCTTGGAATCATCTGCTGTCTTTGAAAGCCGGGGGACAGGTTGGACAAGCATAGTCCCTCAATATCTGGTTTCTTGAATTGGAGATCAAATTACCACATCCTTGGGTTTGTGTTGTCAGAATGGATATTTTTCTTCTTGGCAACAAGTGCTAACAACTATACATTTTTTAGTAAATTGGAAAGTGTGCACTTTTGAGATTGCTAGGGTAGAGATGCATTTGTGGCAGAGAATGTCTGGTAAGTTCTGCTATTACACAGTTCCTCTTCATATGCAATGTGGGGAGGGAGAGACACAGAGAGAAACATCTACACTCGCTCACTCTGAGCCTGTCCCCTCTACCAGTATGATCTTCTTCCTCATGACAACTTCAACAAGTGAGGAAGACCTGATATCCATTCCCTGACTCTTCAATGACTTAGTCACATTTGTGAGGCTAGGTGACACTGCTTTGGGGTCAGAATATGGTTGCTACACCATCTTGTTTTGATTTCCCCCAATGACAGCCCTGTGACTGACTCAAGAAAAGACAAGCTGTGTGTTTGTGTCTTCAGAGGAGCAAACCCAGTAGGACCTGCATCTCATTGGTCTTGCTGCCTATAAATGTTCAAGTTTTGTAACTAAAGAATCTAGGCTTGGCAGGATGATGGGGAGAGAGTTAGCTCCTTGCCACTGCCTTCTATGCTCTTTCTGCTTGACCGTGACCCTTATAATTGAAGTTCTCAGGGACAGCCTCTTCAGAAGTCTCCCTGCAGACTCACAGCTTGCTGTCTTGGCTTTTCTTGGTATGGCCCAGGGTACCTGGGTGGAAAGAGAAGACATGCAAATGAGTGTCGAGGCCCTTGGCCCTCCTTTGGCACAGACAATAGAATACTGACAATGCCTCCTGTCAAGCAATAGATAACCCATCCACAATGACCAGACTTCTTAGTATACATTGGATAACTCAAGACCTTTTATTATCTAGACATAGAAGAAAGGAATTGCAAGCCAAGACTAGGGTGGGGGGCTAATATTAAATCTATTTTCTTCCTGACTGTTTAATTTCATCAGCCATTACAAGCCATCAGGTAGATAGGCAATTGACCTCCTGATTCTCAGATAAACCCCTCTTCCCACCCTGAAAGTCTTTTTTATTTCTAGAACCAACGTCCTGGGTAGGTCCTGACTCCACAGCATGTTGGAGCAGTGAGTCATCAGACTATGTTGGTTGCCATGGAGATACTCATCATCTGGATCTACTGGTCCCTCCAGGTCTGGGTCTGTTGCTTCTACACTAGGCAGGAAGGCGGGGTTCTTGGCGAGGTTGGGAAGCTTACCCTTGGTATCTTCACCCTGTCCCTGCCTTGGGTCATTCCGGGGTGCAGAGTGCTATAGCCCCTCACTCACAGAACCCTTTTTAGAAGGCAAGTCCAAGGAAACAGGCTTCTATCCAAAGACTACCCGTCCCTTTCTCTTCACATCCACCCTTCCCCCTCCCTCAGACCATTCTCAAGGGTCCTTCTTGGTTCACTCCTTTTTACCTTCATGGTTTCAAATTTTGACAGACTAAAAGGAAAAGCATTCTACAGGGAACTCCAATTCTCCATATGTTCAGAATCTCCCTGGTGAGGATACACAGCCCCTTCATTGGATGATGAAAAGAGAGAAAGGATAAATCGTCTTCAGTCTGGGGATATAGTTCAATGGTAGAGTTTGAGTCTAGCTTGCATGAGGCCATGGATTCAATCCTCAGCACCAAAGGAAGAGAAGGGAAGGAAGGAAGAAGGGAGGGAGTGTTGACAAAGGTTTCGGCCCGACCCGGTCCCACAGCTGCTCCATTCCAAAGAAACGCACAGAGGTCTACATTAATCATAAACTGGTTGGCCTATTAGCTCAGGCTTCTTATTAACTCATTCTTACATATTACATCTTAAATAATTCTTGTCTGTGTTAGCCATGTGGCTTGGTACCTTTGTCAGTGAGGCATTCTCATCTTGCTTCCCCTGCATCTGGGTGACGACTGCAGACTCAGCCTTTCCTCTTCCCAGAATTCTCCTGATCTGGTTGCCCCGCCTATACTTCCTAACTGGCTACTGGTCAATCGGTGTTTTATTAAAATACAAGTAACAAATTTTTACAAGATATAAGACCATTGTCCCACAGTAAGGGAGGAAGGAAGAGAGGGAGAGAGGGGAGAGGAAAAGTCATCTTTGAATATATGCTAGCATAACCTAGCCCTTGCAAAGTCTACAATGTCATTAGCATGAAGGGAAACTTATAATTTTTTTCTGCACTGTCATCAGCAACTCCCCGTGAATTCTGGTGCTTGCCTAGCTTGTCTGCATATAGCTCCACTCTTGAGTTCAATCTTTCTGCCATCCTCATGCCTTCCTTTCTCTCCAGTGCCAGCATGTAGGCAGCAGCAGGAATAGTTGGTAAATACCATGGCTCATACATGCAACTGAGGCTGTAGAGGGCATGCTGGCAGCCATGCTAGGCTTGGGAATGATACTGTTAAATAAGATGGCCAAGGTCAGTTTCCAGACAAGAGATAGTCACAGAAGATGCAATAAAATGTCAGGTGTGTCCTCTGCAATTAAGGGCATTTGCTGCTCTCACAGAAGACCCCAGTTCGGTTCCTAGTACTCACGTTGGCAGTTCACAACCACCTATAATTCCAGTTCTGGGAATCTGACACCTGCATCTGGATTCTACAGGTACCATCATGCATGTGTACACACATGTGCACACACACACACACACACACACACAAATGAAATAAAAGAGGAAAGAAAGAAAGGTAAATCTTAAAAAAATAATTTATTTTAAAAAGGAAAAGAACATATCACATGTGCCCAATAATAGAATAACTAAGGGAATGCAGCATTTTGTTTTTAAGTTTTAGTATTTTTTTAAATTTCACCATATTGAGTATCACATGATCACATGTTGAGTATATTCCCCCAGTTCCCTTAGCCCAACAAGCTCCCTTTCCTCACCTCTCCTCTTCCCAGCATCTCCTTTGTGTCCCTAGACACTTTTGCCCCTATTATCATTGTCATGCCCACAGATATGATTTTGTCTCTATGGAGTCTAGAACTCACAAAGGGCTTTTTCTTTCTATGACTGTTTAAGGGGATTCTCTCCGGTTGCATCCAAACTTCTACAAATGACATCATTTCATTCTTCATGATTGAAAAAAAATATTGTGTATAAATACTATGCTTTGTCATTTGTTTCTCTGATTTTGGACACCTGAGTTAGTTTCATAGCTTAGCTATTATGAATGAACATGGCCGTGCAAGTGTCAGTCACCCCACCAATAAATGGGCTAATGAAATGAGCAGGTAGTTCTCCAGGGATGAAGTACAAATAGCCAGTAAGCATGAAAAGAGAAAATGCCAAAGTTACTGGACATCAGAGAAATGCAAATCAAAACTACGTTGAGATTCCATCTCACTCCTGTCAGAACAGAGGTCATCAAGAAAACAAATGGCAGATGCTGCCAAGGATACAAACAAAAGGGAGTTTTATGCACTACTGGTGCCCGTGTAAACTAGTCCAGTCACTACAGAAATCAGTATGGTGGTCCCCCCCAAAAAAAAAACTGAAAAGAGATCTTCTGTGTTGTAGTTGCTAGCTTTATGTACACTTGTTACTTGCTCAAATCATTTGAGAACAGAAACACTTAATTGAGTGAATGCCTCCTATAAGATCAGCCTGCAGGCGAGCTTATAATGCATTGTCTTGATTAATGATTGATGTAGCAGGATCCAGCTCACTGGGCGTGGTGCCACCCCTGAGCCAGTGGCCCTGGATGATCCCAAAAACAAAACAGGCTGCACAAGCCATGAAGAGCAAGTCATAAACAACACTCCTCAATGGCCTCAGTATTGTGATGGTACTGCCTCCAGGTTCCTGTGCTGCCTTGATTGAGTTTCTACCCTGACTTCTTTCTCTGATGGACAGCAATATATAGGGATAAGCCAAGCAAGCCCTTCATCCCCAAGCTGCCTTGTAGCTCACTACACCTGTCTGTGCTCCATGCGCTACCATACAGTTCTTGAACCAGGCAAGGGGCTAGAGATTGAAACACACAAAGACACACAGACAGAGACACAGGTCATCCTCGAAACAGGAATGCCCCCCTTTATTTTGTACCAGAGCCTCATATATAGGGATCCTTAACTGATAGCCACACCCCAGTCAAACCCACCAGAACCCACTCTCCTGCCATCAGGAACTCCTGAGGGTCTCATGCTCAGAGCAGCGGCAGGCTGTCTCAGAGCAGAGGAAAACAAGTTGTTTACAAGAAATTCAGGATCTGGGGGTTCACTGCTCCCAACACTTTTGATCATGGTGTTTTATCACAGCAGTAGTTGCTTTGCTAAGGCTGTGATAAAGCACAGTGACCAATAAAAGAAAGAGTTAAATTTGGGGGCTAACATTTTTAGGGCTAGAGTCCATGGCATCATAGCAGGAAGCATGGCAGCAGGCAGGAACGGTGCTAAAGCAACAGCTAAGACCTTACGTCCTTACCAGCAAGTATTAGGCAGAGAGAAAGCTAACTGGGAGTGGTGTGGGCTTTTGAAACCTCAAAGCACACTGCTAGTAACACACCTGCTCCAACAAGGCCACACCTCCTAATCCTTCCCCAACAGTTCCACCAACTGAGAACCAAGTATTCCAACACATGGGCCTCTGTGGGTTATTCTAGTTCAAACTACCACAGACACACATGACCCAGAGACACTACCCCTGGGTACTTACCCAAAGATAAATAGAGATTCTTGTTAAGTCTTATTTTGCAAATGTGGAACATGTGGCTTACAGATGCCCCCACGGACGCCTGCACAACTCTCCAGATAGCACAGACAACATCCGTGGTCTGCATTAAGTCAGTGACTGGCTGTCATACTTTCCTGTTTCTGTGATTAAAGAGTCTGGCCAAAACACCTAAGAAGAGGAATGGCTTGTTCAAGCTCATACTTCTAGATCACAATCCATCATCAGAGCTGGGATCCAAGAGAATATCTGAAGCAGAAACATGGAGAAAGGCTGCTTGTTGGCTCACCCATTCACGTTTATCTGGCCTGTTTGTACAGCCCCGGACCACCTGTCAAGGAGATAGTCTTCCCCATATTGGTCTACACCTTTCCCCATCAGTTAGGAAGCAGGGGACTGAAGAGATGGCTTCACAGTTAAGAACACGCACTCTTCTCGCAGCAGACCAAAGCTCAGTTCCTAACACCTGTGTCACGTGACTCACAACTGCCTGTAACTCAGCTTCAGGGCATCCAGTGGTCACTTCCGTCCTAGATAGACACCCACATGCACATGTGCACACCTACAAACACACATGCACATGTGCACACTCACACACACACACACACACACACACACACATGCACGCGCGCGCTCATAAATTTTTTTGCTATTTTTTTATTTACTTATTTATTTATAAAAATTTCCACTTCCTCTCCTCCTCCCAATACCCTCCCATTCCCCCCACTCCCTCTCCTCCTCCCTCTCCAGTCCTAACAGCAGTCAGGGTTTCCTGCCCTGTGGGAAGTTCAAGTTCCTCCCCTCTCCCTCCAGGTCTAGGAAGGTAAGCATCCAAACAGTCTAGGATCCCAAAAAGCCAGTCCATGCAGACGAAACAAGACCCAGTGCCATTGTCAATGCTTCTCAGTCAGCCCCCATGTCAGCCACATTCAGAGAATCCGGTTTGATCATATACTCGTTCAGTCCCAGTCCAGCTGGCCTTGGTGAACTCTCATTAGATCAGTCCCCTTGTATCAGTGGGTGAATGCACCCCTCGCAGTCCTGACTTCCTTTTTCATGATTTCCCTCCTTCTGCTCCTCATTTGGAGCTTGGGGACTCAGTCCAGTGCTCCAATGTGGGTCTCCGTCTCTATCTCCATCCATCGTCGGATGAAGGTTCCCTCTGGTATTGCCTTCCTTGCTCACATTCTCCCTCCTTCTGCTTCTCATTTGGACCTAGGGAGTTAAGTCCAGTGTTCCAATGTGTGTCTCAGTCTCTATCTCCATCCATCGCCAGATGAAGGTTCTATGGTGATATGCAAAATATTCATCAGTATGGTTATGGGCCAAGGCCAGTTCAGGCCCCCTCTCCTCTGCTGCCCAGGGAACAATCTGGGGACCTCTCCTTGGACCCTTCAGAATCAAGTCTCTTGCAAACCCTAAAATGGCTCCCTTCATTGAGATATATCCCTCCCTGCTCCCATATCCATCCTTCCTCCCTCCCCCCATCCCATTCCCCCAAGTCATCCCATGCGTATAAATTTTTAAATTGAAATAAAAACAAACCAATCAAGACAACTAGCTGCCCCCCCATGCCCACAGGCCAATATGATCTGGGCAATACCTCAGTTGAGACTCCCTCCTCAGTTGACTCTAGGCTGCAGCAAACTGGCAAGTAAAACAAAGAGCCCTGGATTTTCCGTGCCAAAGCCCCAGTTTTCCAGTCTGGCTGTAAATTTGCTTGTGTGAAAAACTAAAGAATTACACTTGTTGATACCAGACCCCACCTCTCATCAGCTTCAACAGTCTCAGATCTTAGATGCTTTTAATATAGACAGTATGTGTAAATGCTATTTTGTGAGTGAGGGACCTGCTCCCATACCCAACTACAGAGCAGAATGGATTTGAGTTCTGAGCATGTCAGCCTGCCATGAGTGTACCGGTACTGTGACTCTATAAAACCCAGCAAACTTTTATATGTATCAAAGTTTAATCATAGCCCAAGAGCGAGAAGGCAAAAGGGAAGTGAACAGCTCCTAAGGGGTGATTTCTTCATGTTGATTCTCATATGTATGGTAAATAGTTCCCTTCCTTGCCTGATTCTGTGATGAGAGCAGGTTCTTGAGGCCTGGGGGAGTGAGGAGGGCTATAAGGAAAGCAGAAACCATCCAGCGCAGAAGAAAGAGCTGAAATATTCATGTGTATCTTTAGAAACATAACGTGGTGTGAACAGAGACACGTGCTTTCAGCTTGGGCACACAAATGTGCTCCTGCCAACTCAGTGCTAATTGGAAGGGGTAAAAATGTGGGATGGAGCTGGGTATCCAGCAAAGACATGGAGTCAAAGAAGATGACAGCTGGATGTGAACATCTGGGCTGCTGCCTGGATGTGTGCTGATGTATGGACACACATAAATAGATGATATGTGGTAGAAAGAAGATAGATGGATGGATAGACAGACAGACAGACAGACAGACAGACAGACAGACAGATAGATGGATTGATGGATGGATGGGTGGGTGGATGGATGGATAGATGATAGATAGATAGATAGATATATTAACGAATCAATCCCACACCAGTTATGTTTTAAGGGGTTATTTATTTGGCGGGAGGTAAAACTTACATACACCATAAACCGTCAGGAAGGGAGCCTAGTCGCTGGAGCAGGAGCCGGGAGCAGCAGCTGAGACCGAGCACCGGAACCAAGAGCCGGAACCAAGAGGGCCTATTCTGGATATGCTTCTCTTTTTAAAAGAGAAATATACCACGCCCCAGTGGGCTGGTATTTTAGCAGCTATTGGCTGACGGAGCGGAAGTCGCTCCCCGCTGCACTGTGGGCTCCTGCTTCAGTGATTATTGGTTGAGGCAGCGGAAGTTACTCCCACAACACCTCCCCCTTTTGTTTAAGTAAGAGAGTTCTAAGCCTACTACGAAATTATATACAGTAAGTACAAACCTACACAATTATATACAATAAATACAAATATCCTATTTTAACTAGCTTAAGTCTTGTATAAGAAATAACTTGGCCACGTCATAAAAGGAAAGTAACTACGTTTATATAATCTTTAATCCCATCAAAGATCTGAGAAGGGAAATAATGTTACCTAAGTAATTAGGAAGTGTAATCAAACTTCCAGAACATGTAACAAATCACAGAGACAACTGGCTACCTGGGCAAACACCCAAAATCACGTTTGCAGCGTTGAAGCAACCAACTTTGGCTAAGGCCTAACGTAACTGACATACCATTTTCAAAGGCAAGGAACTTTTTAAAACCATCTTATCCTGTCTTGGCAGGATATGACAGTCCTATTTTATCCATTTACGGATACTCTGCAACTCTGTCAGTAGTTGAGGTATGGGCATTTCTTTACCCAAAGGCCAGTTTTACCAAGAAGAAAGGTTTCAGGTGGAGTGTCTTTGGTGCTCAACATTCTCTCGGGAATAGATCAGTGTTGCCAGGAAGGATTGTGTCTCCCTACCATAGAACTCTGAGTTAGATTAAAGGCCATTTTCTACAGCTCTTTGAAGAGGTTGAAGATTATCTATCTATACTGAATATAATCTTTATGTATCTAAAGAACCTGATTAGTCTAATTATAAATGACAAACTTAGATGACTATTGATTTATATTATTCTCAATATCTATCTAACTTAAAGACTGAAATAGTAAACAACTGTGTAATAAATGGGGACAATATAACCTCCAAGTATAAACAATGTGTAAGTATACATTGCAATATGGTAAATATATATATCAATACATAAACAATATATAAGTATCTTAATCAGAGGTAGAAGTGTACAATGTAATATGGTAAAATATACATATATCAATACAATATATATGTCAATACATAAAAATGTTTTAAACAGAGGTAGAAGCATGCATGCCTAAAATAGTCAACATAATTTAAGTTTGTATCAATATATAAGAATCAATACCAATATATTTGTCTAAAAACAATAACTCACAAGTACAAAGCTATTATCCCATAATCCAATTATCCCTCTTTTTTTTTTTTTGGATTCCTGCGCTTATAAAATTTTTCCCCCAACCCTCAACCCTATACTAATTATAACCAACCCCTAAATGATGTCCCTAAACCCAAGGACAAACTTTACTGGGGTTTAATCACACACAAATGTATAATGGAAGTATAAATATATACATAGAATTATATGATGATGAAGGATGCAAGCTGTGTTCTAATAGGGTGCTTAGGCTTTAATTGGTCCTTTCCTATCACTTAGAATGGAGGAAATATTGTCTTCAAAGAACCAGATATACAATATTTCAGGCTGTGAGTCATGAAGTATCTGTTGCAAGTGCTCTGCTCGCTGCAGAGAATAAAATCCACAGACAGCGTGAACACACACAAGGGCCTCATATGCCAACAAAGCTTTATTTCTGCACACAAGAATCCGAGGTTCTTGGAATGGTCACATGTCAGCAAGCATTATGTTTCTACTTTTTTCCAAGCACTTGGAGCTGGAAGTACAGCCATCTGCTGGCAAAGCACACCCCACAGACACAGACAATGCGGGGAGGCTTTGCGAAGGGGTCAGTTTGCCAATGTGTAATTTAAAATGTCGTGTCTCAGAAACGGAGACTCATAGGAGCTAACCAGGTGAGGCTGGCTCAGTCTGAAAAGGTCAGCTCAATCCAGTAGGAGTCAAAAGCAGAGCAGATGCAGTACCTGATTTGTAGACGTTGGTGCTAGATTTGGGGCTAAGCTTTTTGAGTCTACCTTTTCCCTTGCAGTCACGGCAATTCTCGGAGAAACAGGTTTGGATGCTTAAGTAACTTGTCCTCCTCACCTAAGAAGCTGCAGGGCTACTATTTGCATTCTGGCGTCATTGGGTTGTAGTATGTATGTATGACCATCTGTCCGTGTATGTAAATTTACATGTTGTGTGCACACATGCACTGCATGTAAAGGCCAGAGGCCAGTGTTGGTTATCATCACTCTCCACATTACTTTTTTAGTCAAGGTCTCTCACTGAGCCTGTAACTCAGAGAGAGAGAAAGAGAGAGAAAGAGAGAGAGAGAGAGAGAGAGAGAGAGAGAGAGAGAGAGAGAGGAGAGAGAGAGAGAGAGAGAGCCTGGTGAGGACTTTTGAAACCTCAGAACGCACTCCCAGGGACAAACTTCCTCCAACAATGCCTCCTAATCCTTCCCAAATATTTCCACTCCCTGGTGTCTAAGCATTCAAATATATGAGTCTATGGTGCCCATTCTAATTCAAACCATTCCAGAGAATCATATATCAAAGAACCACGGTGCCAGCCAGGTGTGGTGGTGCACGCCTTTAATCCAGCACTGGAAAGCAGAGGCATAAGCATCTCTGTGAGTTCGAGGCTAGCCTGGTTTACAGAGCAAGTTCCAGGACAGCCAGGGCTACACATAGAAACCCTGTCTTGAAAACTCAAGAAAGGAGGGAGGGAGGGAGGAAGGAAGGGAGGCAGGGAGGAAAGGAGGGAGGGAGGAAGGAAGGATGGGAGAGAGGGAGGAAGGGTGGGAGGGAGGGAGGGGGACAGGGAGGGAGGAAAAACCAAGTTGCCGCCATATATATGCATGTGTTATATCCACGCCCTGGTGCACCAAGCTGGAAGAGAATCCTTTCCTTGTCAGCATCCTCTGGACTATTTAGTATTCACACACGCTACAGTGTTTGCTGAGAATGAAGAACTCAGACCAGCCACTGCTGAAGCAGCCTCCCTGAAACAAAGACACAAGCAAACATAGTTGTGTCCCCCCCCCCCCCTTCGGTTTTTCTCCCTGCTCCCGGCTAGGGCCTCTTTGCAGTTTCCTCATGGCTCACGTCTTTAAATGGATCCTGTACCACATCGCTGTCCTTCCCAGTGCCAAAAATCCTCCTTGGTCTGGATTATTCTGAGATATCAAGAAGCCACTCCAGAGTCAGGTACAGACAACAGATTAGACAAAGTGTTCTTCCTGCCACCTCCGCCGCTCCCACTGTGCCCATCTGGAAAAAGATCACCTGTCAACCGTGAGTGAGTCTCTCTTAGCATCATCTAGAACAACTGGGAGCCTGTCTTTTCGATCAGATCATCTAATTGACCTGTGACTAAATACAGCCTGCCTCCCACATGCAGTCATCAGATTCTTGATTCGTGTACCTATTAGTGCATAACAAAGCAGCTAAAGAGGTAGTGGGCTACAGTTTACTGTCACGTCACACTTAGTTGGGTGGCTCTCACTAGAAGTCTTTTGTAAATTACAGTCAGGTGATGGTGGTGGTTAGTGCTGAAGTCACAAGAGGCTTACTCACAGGTGCCTTGTTGGGTGGGAGTCTGATCTAGATCTCAGAATTTCTCTCTCTCTCTCTCTCTCTCTCTCTCTCTCTCTCTCTCTCTCTCTCTCTCTCTCTGTGTGTGTGTGTGTGTGTGTGTGTGTGTGTGTGTGTCTGTGTGTGTCTGTGTGTGAGTGGGTGTGTCCATCTCTCTGTCTTTCCCTCCTCTTTTCCCTCCCACTTTTGCTACAGAGCTTCTGGTTGTGATCATGGGTTTCCTCACAACATAGTGCCATTAGGACAGTTGAATCAAATTTATTTGACAATACAGGACTCTGAGTGCAACATTCCCCAAACAATATGAAGCAAGAGCTTCTGGTCTCACATAGTGTGGTCTGGGAGAGCACCATCCCTTTGCACCATCCTTTTCCAGCATATTCCATTGTCAAGCAGTCATAGGGCCCATCCAGACTCAAATGGAAGAGATGTAGACCCCACTTTCTGAGAAGAATAGATGTCAAGGAGACTGTAACCACAATAGACTGGATGGGGACCCAAGAGTCGTCTTGCCTGGCCTCTTTACAGGTGTCACGAGAATGAGATACAAAATGTAATATGCCTCAGTAGGAGAGTGCACACCAGTGTCAGCACCAGCGCCACCCCAGCAAGCAATGCTAAGAGTCCACACTTGCGCCTGGCAAAGCCCAGCCTGCACCCGAAGCTCCCCAGGGAACAGGGGCCTCACTGTTTCTCCAAGCAGCCCATCCAGCTGCAAACATCTCCGCCTCCCGGAAAATTCCATGTGCCTCTAGTAAAGACCTGCCTCGTGCTGACTTTATTCTAGCTGTAGCTCTTAGGAAACAGAGAGAATTCTTCCTCCTGTTCACGAGACAAAGATTGCTGTCCTAAAGGACCATTCACTGGCTCCTCTGAGTGTTCTTGTCTCAGGGTCATGTGCCCGACGGTCAGCCCAGCCCAGCCCCCACCCCTGCCTCCCAGGTGCATTTCTCATCCTTCCTCCTCCAGTCTCCCTTTCTCCTCTGAACAAGCTCGATTTTCTCCATGCCATTCTTCAAGTGCGGAAGAGGAGGACAAGGCAAAGGTGAGGATAGCTCACGTTCTAGGTGGCATTGTTTGAACGGGAGGTTAAAAGCTGACCAGAGCGGCTGAAGGGACGGCACAGTGGCTGATAAAGCACTGCCACACAAACCTGAGGATCTAGGTTTGGAACCTCAGAACCCGTGTAGAGTCGACTGTGCGCATGTGTGTCTGTAGTCCCAGAACTTTTATGGGGGATGGGAGGCTAAGATGGGAAATCCTCTGAATCTTACAAATTAGCTAGCCTGGCAAAGGCAGATGAAAATAAAAACCCTGTCTCAAAAATAATGGAAAGTGAGTCCTCAAACCCAAAGTTGCCCTCTGACCTTTACACATGTACAATGGCATGAGCAGTGTGTGTGTGTGTGTGTGTGTGTGCGCGCACGTGCACACACACACACACACTGACAGAGAGAGAGAGAGTTAGCTAACCACAGTGAGTGAGCCAGGGCTGATGGGTAGATCCAAGCATTCATAATGAGATTGAATGCCCGCCATCCAAGAGAACTTATAGGCTGAGAATGGAACACAGTGAAGGGAGGCCTCATGATCAAATCCCAATGACAAGGATGACACACTTAAGAAGATGACACATGCACATCATCCAGGACCCTCTGATGTCACCAGCTCAATGCTGGTAGAGAAAACCATGACAGAGAATGAGGGTGGGTGGGTGCTCCTATGCCCACATATGTCCCAAGAAAAGTAGCAATAAAACACGGGACACGAACCCAAAGCACATTGTGCTCACCTTAATGAGCCCTTCTAATGCAGAAGGAACCAAGTTGCTTTCACAGGTAACCCTGGGCACCACCCCTCCCCAGCCACGGGTGGCATGCAGGCCTCTTGAGCAAGCTAGATAGATTTCAGTCAAACTACAGTTGTAGTGTTTTGCATACCTGAAACTGTCTGACAAGTGCCACTGAGCCCCTGAGGAAACTCTGAACTAGAAACGAAGGACAAACTGGTTCTGACAGGCTTGAGGATTTGTATTCCGTGCCCCCTTATGTAGTCGTTACTGTTTGAAACAAGGTCTTGCCCAGTTAGCCTCGCACTCCCTGTGTCAGTGGGGATGACTGGCTGATCTTCTGCCTCCGTCTCTAGAGTGCGGGAGCGACAGGCTGTGCTACTGCGTCTGGTTTGTGCCCAGCTAGAGGTGGAGCTCGGGGCTTCATGCGTGCAAGGCAAGCGTTCTACCAACTGAGCTACATCCCCACCCCTGGTTTTCCTTCTTAGAGAATTTCAGTTCATGGTTTCCCAGGTATGTTCCTTGGACCTCTAAGTGTCCCTAGAGACTCCGCTAAAAGACAGAAGTGGCGGTAACAGAAGGTTCTGGAATGGACAGGCAGTGCTTCTCCCAGTTGGGATTTCAGGCTGAGTGGAAGTCTGGCTGGCTCGTTCATTCACCCAGAAGTCCCTGGTTTAAAGGATGTGAGGAGTAGCAAGTCTGTGGTTCCAGGAACGTGATACAAAGAAAGATGGCCGTGAACTATTTGAGGATATAGTGCCCTGCCATCTTCCTCTCCATAGTCCATATTGTTCATCCCCTTCATCCTGGGCTACATTCCCTCAGTCATTGTTCATCTACCTGAATCAGCATCCCACCTACCCAGCACAGAGCCCAGGTCAGAGGTCCCCAGCCTGACTTGCCAAAGTCCAATTGTCCATCCTTGCTGAATGTGCACCTCATATACACGACTCAAAGTCTTCCAGACACACACTGTCTTCTTTCCAAAGGGCAACACTTCTTATTATGCGCCAATGAACTGCTTTCTCAATTGAAAACATGGGTTCTATACAATTTTCATTTCTCTCCTTTTTCCCAAAATGAGAATCGAGTTATAACTGTGGTCGGGCACCTTGAGAGCGTTCCTGCTTTTATACTTCATAGACTCCTTAATAATACAAAAATTGCCCACAGCACTTCACACTGAGTTATGAAGTCATTAACATTTCTGGGGTAAACACAATACCCCAGGACAAGTTATTAGACAGATCGTAATAGGGGGGAGTGTGCACACTGAAAGGGCCCTGCGTCTAGTGGAAAAACCCACCTGCTCCTACACGAAGGCATGGCAAACAGGTCCCCATGTCCCACACAGATGGCACTTTTCTCAGCCAGCCAACTGGGCATATAGGAGATGGGTGAAATTTTAAAGAATCGGTACCTTGGTATCCCAAGGCCCGCAACCTTTTCAAACTCTGAGATCTGCGTTCTGCCTCAAGGTTTCTGTGTATTTATGAGCCTGTCGGTTCCCCCTCCACAGTCCGTCAGACCCATAACAAATTCTATCTGGCAGTGCTGTTTGCTTTTAAATTAGATGAGGGATCCATCACGCGTGGTCTCCACTTCCCTCCCCCCGGCCATGCTCACCAGTCCTTCCCAATTATGTGTCAATATCACTCAGCAGAAACTATATATTCCTTCCTTTTGAAAAAAAATTGTGTGTAATAGGTATGTGTGTATGTTCACGTTTAGTGTGTGATTGTGGGCACACAGGTGGGCCATTGGGTGTGTGTGGTCAGAGGACAATCTCAGGTAGACATCTTCACCTTTGACCTTGGGGTATGCTAGCTGGCCCTGGAGCTTCTGGCAATTTCCCCTTCTCTACTTCTCACCTCACCCTGGGAGTATTAAGGCTATAGGCATGTGCTACTATTCCCAGGCTTTATGTGGGTGCTGGGGATCTGAAATCAGGCTCTCGTGCTTGTATGGGGAGTGCTTTACCTACTGAGCCATCACACCAGGCCTTCCTTCTCTTACGCTGATGAACAATAGAAATGGAGGTGGAGAGGGTAACCTTACCCTGCCTGATGATTCTCTGCTTCTGTTGCTGTTGTTCACATACAGAATCAGGAGTACAGGGAATACGAAGAAACTAGGAAATGGGGAAATTCACCCAACAGAGAGAGTTCCAGGAGATTCGTAGAGGCCTCACACATCCTGTGTCCTTGTGGGTGTTCACATACTCCATGGTACTAGGGTTGAGCTCACTGATAATGACCCTTCCAAAAGAATGTGATCAAAGAGTTAGGCATATTCCACCCAAGGAGAACCCCAATTTCCCATCCTGAATCTACAGCAGGTGCTTCTAGCTCACACACACCTGTTCTTTCTCATTAAAATGCTCCAATGGGCATTTCCACTTCCCACAGATACATGATTAAAAACAAGATGCTATCTCTCAGGCGGTCCCGGAAAGGTCACTCAAGTCCAAGTGCACATGACTCTTGAAAGTGAATTAAAACCACATCCCAACCTGTTGTCATAAGGCATTCCTGCAATCCTAGTAACTGGGAGACTAAGGCGGGAGAAGGGAAGAGTTCGGGGCTACAGAATAAGACTTCATTTCACAAACAAGCTAAACCCACAGCCCTCAGTGTCTTAAGCACGAGTTTCCACCTCACTACTGTGGCATCCCCTACCTCCAGCTCTTAGTCATGCTATAATAATAACCAGGCGTAAGAGCTCTGGGCAGCCTGTGGCATCTTCACCAAGAGCCTTCAACCTCTGACACTGGGAGAATTCTGAAGCTCCTGGATGGAAACAATGATGGCCACTTCCTCCTCTGTGCCTCCGACTCCAGATGGCCTCCCATTCCTTCACCCCATTTCCCATCAGCCACATCCTGGCTCCTTTGAATCCACTGCCCAAGTTTTATCCTGGGTTTGGAGCTTTCTGATTGAGCCCTTCTTCTTCCATTCATTGACCACACCCTTGTGCTCTCTGGAAGTCTCCACTGCCTGATTAGCCAGCTGGAACCCTAGCTCCCACTCTGAGTGTGCGGTCACCAGACACCTTTACTTTGTGGCCTCTTCCTGGTTTCTTCTTGTTCTAGTCTCATTTCTGTTGTAATGAAACACCCTGACAAAGGCATCTTTAGGGAGAAAGGATTTATCTAGCGTATAATTTCAGACTACACTCAATCATCTCAAGGAAGTCAAGGCAGGAACGCAATCAGATAGTCACATCATATCTACAGTCAGGAGCAAAGAACAGTTAATGTGCCCATACTGTAGCCTGTTTGCATATATAGTCTTATATAGTTCAGGACCCCTGCCTAGGCAGTGACGCTGCCTATGATGACTTTCTACATCAATTAACAAACAAGACAATGTCCCATAGACGTGCCCACAGGTCAACCTGATCTAGACAGTTCCTCAGCTGATAATTTCTTCCCGGGTGATTCCAGGCTGTCCCTTGTGGACAGTTTAGTCAGCACAGCTACAGTGCCATCTCAAGCTCCTCTACGATGATGCCCAACCCACTCCATCCTGCTTCCTTAATGCCTTTCTGCAGGGCAATGCCACTGGCTCAACCCTGAGACACTCAATAGGACTTTGCTTTGTTTACTGTCAGTGCTGGGAAAACATGTACCAGGTTTGTCACATGATTGTCGTACAAAAAAAAATTTTCAGACAAGAAATTATGAGGCTTCAGAGGAACTGTGGGCAAGGTGCCCCCACATTTCTAACAAACCTGAACTTTAACAGTTCCCAAAACGCCTATTAAAAAATCAAGAGTGAGTATCTGTGGCCAGACAGAGGTCAGCCTTTTACCTCAAATAAGGGCAACCTTCTTTCTTTCTCTGAGTCTAAACCAGGAGTACAGAACCCGACAACTTGATGAGAATGGGCTCTGAATATCTTCGCAATGAGATGACCAGAAGCTTTTTAGGCCAACCAAAGAGGATTCTTCACTAGGTGGTACTAGAAGAGCCTGGAACTCTAACCTGAATCATAGTAGAGATGGTGTGAGCTATTCAGGCCCTCTTGGATTGGCCAAGGAGATACAGAAAAAGAAAATCTTGTGTGATTTTTAGTGTGGGGGGTATTTTTACTTTATGTGTATGAGTATAACATGTATGTATGTATGTATGTATGTATGTATGTGCACCATGTGTGAAGTGCCTATGGAGGTCAGAAGAGGGTGCTGGAGTCTCTGGAACTGGTGTGACAAGTGCCTCTGAGCTACCCAATCTGAGTGCTAGGAATTGAACCTGACTGGGTTCTCTGAAAGAGCAGCAAGTGTCCTTGAGTACTGAGCCATCTCTCCAGCCCTTCCCACAGCTTCTGCAATGGGTAAGATTATCCACATGAGTCCCCTATCCCTCACCCATGTGGGGGAAGACTCAGAGATGCTGAGGATGTCCTGGAGCCCCTGAGTGGTGCTCACATGCGTGTTCTTCTTTCCCTGACCTTCTGGGTGCTCGTGTTCCCATTTACACACTCGTACTCTCTGACCAGACGCAGCTTTGCAGAAGAAACAAGCCAGGAAGGGGATTAACCTCCACCCTAGCCCTTGGCAGAGGCTGTGCCTGCACAGTCAAGCCTGTATTGGCTGGAAAGAATGGCGTCCTCGCAAAGCGGCGCAAGAAATAAACGAGGCCCACTGTGCAGTGTGGGTAGCCGGGGAATCCCAAGGAAGCAACTTTGAGTCAGGACAAAGGCAATCTTGGCTAAGTAGCCTGTTGCCCTGTGACTGGCCAAGCTCAGTGCCATCTGGGCTTACATTTTGCCTTTCCAGCACCACACAATGAACATCTAAGATTAGTCCAGAGAGCTAGAAATGATCGTTTTCCATCCAGACACAGGTGTGACCAGCCTACTGCCTATGGGTCACACAGGCCTCAGGGTAGCTATGAATGTGGCCCAACATATTTGTAGGCAACAAGGTGGTATCACAATGTCAAAGTTTGGACACATTTGATAAAGTCAACAGTCTGGTCAGTTAGTATATTTAGTAACTTGCTCTCTGTTTATTCATGTTTAAAGATCAGTTTAGGGGAGGTCTTGAGTGTATCCCAGTGAGAAAGCACTTGCCTAGTATCCACAAAACTTTATGTTCCGTCCCAGTACCAGAAAATAAGAAGAAGAATTTTGTTTGATTTGGTTTGTTTTTCTGAAAATGCACACACCACCAAAGGTCATAAATAATATTACTAGGACTCTGGCCTAAAAAGTAAATGCCAGGACAAGGGCCCCTCGTGCCCCGAAACACTGAGGTTTCTTGGAAGGATGGATGGGAAAAAAGATCTCATCTCACAAACAAAAGAGAAAGAAAACCAACAACCTGATCACTCACGAGATGACTCTCCTTCCTGCTTAGCACTTGAACAGCAATGAGAGCATCTGCCATCCAGTGTGGCAGGAAGACACCTGCCATCCAGTGTGATGGGAAGATCAACCCACTTCACACAGGTTTTTCCTACTGGATCAGAGTCCAGGGTGCCCTCTGTTGAGCGGGAATTTATCCTTTAGTTGATGCACTAGGGAAGGAAAGAGGAACTCTGTGAGCATGCCTATTTCCTAAACCTTGCTTGAGTGTCTTAATATTTTAACCCACAAAAACTAGGTACATACCTAGCCTAATCATCACAGCCTAAATCACCTGAGTAAAAGTTCTCCGTTACTTAAGTGTCTTTACTAGGTTTGCCTGTAGTCATGTCTTTGAGGGATTATCATTATTGTTAATTAGTGTAGGAGAGCGCAATCCACTGTGGGTAGCACCATTACCTAGGCAGATAGCCCTTTGCTGCATAAGTAAGCTATTGAACCAGGAGCCTGTGAGAGCGAGCCAGACAGTGAAGTCAGCAAGCAGTTCTTCCATGCTTTTTGCTTGAATTCCTTCTTGGGTTTCTACCCTGACCTCCTTCCATGATGGACTGTGTCCCGAAGCACAAGACAAGTAAACCCTTGCCTCCCTCTGTTGCTTTGAGTCCGTGTTTGCCACAGCAGCAGAACACAGAGTGGGAGTGTTGTCAGCAGACGGAAATGCACTCGAATTTAACCATCGTGTCAAGCCCCGCTCCAACGCCCTTCCCCATCTGAAACATCAGCTTTACAGCGTCAGTCTCTGGCTCTGCAGAGTTGCAAAGGCTGCAGCTGACGTGTGGCTTCACAAGTCAATAGAAGTGATGTAGAAGAACCGCACACGGGGCTCCTGGCAAGCCACCAGCAAAGGATGAGCTGACAGACTCGGTCTCGGCAGCATCCACACATAAGCTGCTGAGAGAGACTTCAGGAGACACCGGCTGCAGAGTAGCGTGGAGTCCTAGGCTAGACCCCGGTACAAGAGAGAGACATTTCCAGGGAAAATAAAAAGAATGAAGTCGGAATAAAGTCTGTTATTTAATTAATAGTAACATAGTCACTTTAATGTCTTATTCACTGACAAACATGAGCATTATGAGAAAGTGGATTTAAAAAGTAGATTGCAATTTGGCATATTATATAACCACTGTACCTTTGGGAAAAGTCTAAAATTATATCCCAATAAAAAGGGTAACTGAGTATAAATAGGGTAGACCTATGACTTTGGTTCATACATAAGTCCCCAGATCGATGTTTGCAAGATGTGTTGCCCTTCACAGTATAGCAACAAACATCAAATATGATGGAGGGTTAGAAGGAAGGTTCTAGTTTATAGATTTTAATTTGAAAAATCTCATTTGATTTACTTTTATGCTAATTCGAAGAATCAATATCCAGTAGCCATTAGAACCATCAAATTTTGTTAAATGTAAAATAATTTGTTTCCAGAATTTTTCCTTTATTTTTCTAGTCCTCATAATATAGAGGTTGCTAATTTTAGCCCCACCTGCCCATGAGATGAATGCATTTAAAAAAAAAACAACTTCTATTTGTGTGTGTGTGTGTGTGTGTGTGTGTTTGTGTGTGTCCATTCCAGGGCACATATGTGGAGGTCAAGGGACAACTTTGTGGGGCCATGTCTTGCCTTCTACCCTAACATAGGTTCTAGGAATCAAACTCGAGTCACCAGGTTTGTTCAGCGATTGTTCTCACCCAGTGAGCCAGCCCCAGAGCTGTATAGTAAGTCACCATTTTCTAGTCTCAATGACACTTGAATAAGTGGATCCCCACCCCTGTCTGCTGTGTCTAACCCTCTCCCCACCTTCCTGTCTCTGTGGGAATCCCCATAGTGCTGGCACAGGGAAGTCCGAGGAAGACTAATGCACTTTTATGTGTAATAAAGGTACTTACTGATTGCGGGAGTGTGGCTCAGTAAAATATGATGTCACTTCACTTCATTGGCCCCCAGAGACCTTCAGCCAGCTCTCTGGATTGCATCTATACTTTGGCTTTGTGTTAGCATTTTATGAGACCATATGTTGATACTAGCTTTCAAACAAAACACCAAAGGGTCTGGCTGCACATTGGGTACCAGTGCTGGTTAGCGGTGCCCACTGCCAACTTCTTTCCAAGTGGGACACACACCATCTTCTGCTGTGTAGAGGAAAGACTAAGCCCAGATGGGATGGGCAGGTGCCTGCCTTGTTGAAGGACTTTGAACACTAATGTACACCCACACTGGCCACAGAGAGACCTTTTTGGCTGAGAGAGAGAGAGAGAGAGAGAGAGAGAGAGAGAGAGAGAGAGATTCTTTCCCTCCCTTCCAAGGGAACTCCCTTCCAAGGCATTCTGTCTTTCTTATGTTTTAGAAGATGTTAGCACTTTGGATTTTTAAGTAAGATCAAAGGTTCTCATTTTTGTTTGTTCCATTGTTATTGGTGCTGGTGCTGGTGGTGGTTGTGGTGTCGGTGGTAGTGGTGTGTGTGTGTGTGTGTGTGTGTGTGTGTGTGTGTGTGTGTGTGTATACATGCTTTACTGAAGCCAGAGGTCAAAGCAAGTGTCTTCCTCAATCCCTCTTCACATTATTTTTTGAGTCAGGGTCTCTCACTGAACCTGGAGCTCATGACTGTACTAGGCTGACCAACACCTAACCCCAAGGATCTTACTGTCACTGCCCTCCAGGGCTGGGATCATAAGCACAGGCCACTGCACCCAGTCTCCAGTGCTGGGGTTATAAGCACACGCCACTGCACCCAGCCTGCATTGCTGGGGCCATGTGCACAGGTCACTGCACCCAGCCTGCATTGCTGGGGCCATATGCACAGGTCACTGCACCCAGCCTGTATTGCTGGGGTCATAAGCACAGGCCTCTGTACCCAGCCTGCATTGCTGGGATCATAAGCACAGACCACTACACTGAGACTCCAGTGCTGGGGTCATAATCACAGGCCACTGCACCCAGATTTTTTTATGTAAAAGCTGAGTATCAAACTCAGGTTGTTAATGCTTGTATATCAAGCACTTTATCAAACAAACCATCTCCCTGGCCCCTGTATTTGTTTTTAACACAGAGAAATCAAGTAAGTGAACTGTGTACTCCTGTGGGTAGCAGAAAAATATTTTAAAAAATAGGCAAAACACACATGGATTCCCGGCACTTTGAAAAACAAATTTGTTCTGTGCTAATAAAGGCGATCAGCAAACACTGACTCTTCTCTGCGTCAGCGGACTGTGGTGGTTCTCTTAATTAGCTTTCTATGCTGTGACAGAATACCACATCCAAAAGGCAACCTGGGGAGAAAAGGGTGTATTTCATTCATGCTTCCATACCACAGTCCCTCATCAAGGGAAGTCATGGCAAGAACTCGAGGCAGGAACCTGGAGGCAGGAACTGAAGCTGAGGTCATGGAGGAGTAGGAAATCACAGCAGGAAGCCGAGGCCAAAACCTAGATGCAGAGTCTGAAGCAGAGGCCAAGAAGGACTGAGGCTTACAGGCTTGTTCCCCGGGCTTACTCAGTCAACTTTCTTATACCACCCAGGACCACCAGCATAGAGATAGTATCACCCAGCGTGAACTGGGCCCTCCCCCATCAATCATCAATCAAGAAAATACACAACAGGCTTGTTTCCTGGCCAGTCTGGTGGGGCATCTTCTCAAAGTGACCTCTCTGCCAAAATGACTCTGTGTTACGTTGCCGTAAAAGTAGCTGTCACAGAGACTGTGTGTTTAAGATGAATAAAGGCACGCACATTTACTTGACAGGATAGTTTGGGCTCAGATTGGCAGGGGATGTTATTTCCCATCTCCACTCTCTGCAGATGTGTGGCTAATAAGATCAGAAAGATGGGGGGCTTCAGGCACCTAGCACATGCGAAGCCTTCCCAAGAGGCAGTGCAGCTGACCCAGAACCCCCAGACACGGACACCCTCTCCCCTCTTCACGGGGAGTTTTGCAGTGTAGTTTCCACTCCCTGCCTATATGTCTAAAAGTTCTTGAGTTTTCTGTCACACGATAATCTGAGGTCCACCATCTATCTTTTACCTCTGCTTCCCCCAAGGACAAATGAAATAGCTACAAATTAAACAAGTTTTCCGAATGGCAAAGACAGGGTAGATTCCCAGTGCGATTTATGGGACGGGTGGGTGACAATGAGCCTCCTTTCACCAGCGGTGATTTGTGGGCACGCAGTGAGCTCTTTCCTGGGGCACGTGAGTGTGTGTGCCCCCCTCACACTGCCTGAAGCACAGAGATTTAGGCAAATTCAATCCCGAACTTGGCACATAAGTCTTCTTCGATTTGTATTTCCCAGGAAGATCAGCGGTGTGAAAATGCACCTGGCTCCAGGGCAGGAATCCGCATGAGTCAGGGCCCTTGGGTTCCTCACCAGACCCCTCCCACATCTCATTCTGGCACTGCACATAATAAGCAAGATCAGTTTAGATAGGTCTCAGAACTTTGGAGAAGTCATGCTGGGTATCAGGGGACAAAGCTTGCTGCTCTCTGAGGTCATGACCTTGCTGCTCTTACACTTGTCTGTTTCCAGCCCCTGAGTTAGAGATTCTAATCTCTCCTGATCCTCCCCCCTTTTTTTTTCAACTCCATGGCAAAAAAAAAAAAAAAAAGTATGTGCTCCCCTTTCCTGGGACTGAAAGGTTAGAAACCTTCTCAGTCTCCTCCTTCAGACAGCCTTCACCGTCACACAGAGCAATTTCAACTGGTGACAAAAAGTAGCAAATGAAAATGATTGTTCATCTGCCTTCGCAGCCCCTCAAAAATCAGAGTTCAAGACAGAGGTCTATTAAGGCCATTACTACCTTCCCAGGTCATTACAGGATATTGTGTAACAAATACAGAGATTGTTGGTGTTGTGACTTTAAAAAAAAGAAATGCAGGTTTCTGGGAAGGAGCAAACACAACACACAATGACCCTTTGGTGTGAGCTTTATCGTGAGAGAGAAAGAGATAAAGAGAGAGGAAGTCCATGATCTAACATAGATCGACCAGGGTCTCATGAACATATTCCTGAAGGCAGCCAGTGTGTGGACTGGGTCTAGGGTATTCATTCTAGGACCTAGCGGCTCCTTTTGCTCACATGAACTCTATGAATGTATCAATGCACACAAGCACGATGCTCACCCTGAAGAACTAGGTGATGGCAAGTACCACGATTCCAAGTACATATCATAGTTCCAGAACCCAGACAATCCAACATAAACGAAGCTCTGTTTCTTTATCTCTGGCTCAACTTCAGTTTTGACAGGTTGGCAGGCCAGGGAGCGGCAGAAGTCAGTGAAAACCAAAATCATCCACATGCACAGCTATAGTGGGCACCACCCAGGTGGTCTACAGTACAGGTCAAGCAGGTCTTGCTAGGCCTGCCCAGCTCTGAAGGCAGAAAAGAAAATCAGCCTAGGTGGTTGTCTTAGTTAGGGTACTCATTGCTGTGAAGAGACACCGTGACTGCGGCAACTCTTCTAAAGGAAAACATTCAACTGGGCTGGCTTACAGTTTGAGAGGTTTAGTCCATTATCGTCACAGTGGGAAGAGTGGCAGATTACTGTCAGACATGGGATGGAGAAGTTCTGTATTTGGATCTACAAACAGCAAAAAGAGACTACCACACTGGGCAAAGCTTGGCCATCTGAGACCTCCTCCAACAAGGCCACACCCACAGCCAAAAGGCCACACCTCCTAGTGGTGTCATTTCTGTTCAAACTACCACAGTGGTGGCAGGGGTAGGGGCACCTTGATGGCTGATCTTGGCTGTCAACTTGTTTGGGTTGAGAGATGAGATTGGCAAAGCATACCTCTGGGTGTTCATGAGGGTGTTTCCAAAAACAACGAGCTCTTCGGGACTCTGATCTAGTCAATGGGTTCTTTGATTAATGGGGTCAATATTTAAGTAGACTATTGGGAAGAAGTGGAACTGGGGAAGGTGGAGCCTGCCGGAAGAAGTCACTGGAACACATCTGTGGGCATTATGTCTTTCCTTGACCCATTTCTGTTGCGGCTCCACTCTGCTTCCTGTTTGTCATGACGCCAGATGCTCTGACCACCCTGTCCCTCCTACCATGATTGACTAATCCCTCTGAAACCATGAGACAAACAAAATCCTCTCATTTCCAGTGGTTTGTATTAGGTATTTTGTCAAAATGATACAAAAGTTAACATACTTATTGTGCAGTCAGCTTGCTGTGGCTATAACAAGATACCTGAGATCATTGACTTATAATGAGAAAAGGTTTACTTTGACACACAGCTCAGAAGTTTCCAGTCTGTGAACAAGCAGCCCCTTTCCTTTTCACTGATGGAGCTTGTATTGTGGCGAAAACATGGGTACCAGGGCCAGGGAGTAAAGGGAAACAAGACATCCAGGCCACCCCTCAAGTCATCTTTGGGGTATGTAATCAACGATCTACAGAACCCTCACTAGTCCCACCTCCTAAGGTTGCTGTCCCTTCCCAACAGGACCACCACTGGAACTAAAACTTTAACACAAGTGTCTACTTATACAGTGTTTCATTTATTTTTGGCTAGTCAGTAGCATGATGAGAAGCAGGAGCTTGTAACTATCTGGGTGACCTTGGGCCGTCCTTGACATTTCTAAGCCACACTCACTCATCTTTAATTAGGCTCTATGGCCTGTGTCGCACTGCGTGAACAAACATTTTGTCACAAACAATGTGAGCGGACGTCTACGAAAGGTAACCGTCATCTGCATGGTGCGCACACCCCAGAAGTATCTGGAGCCTCGTAATCAAGAATTCACACTCTTCAAAGTCTTCATCAGGACTGGGAGACAACTCCATCAATAAAGGGCTTACCACCAAAGTATGAAGACATGAATTTAATCCTCAGAAGTCATGTGAAAAAAAATGAGCACAGATTCACACGCACTTGAAACCCCAGCACCGAGGAAGGCAGAGACAGGCAGATCCATGGGGCTCCCTTGTCAGTCAGCCCAACCTAACTGGTGAGCCCCAGAATAATGTCACCACAAATTCAAAACAAACAAACAAACAAGAAGGAGGATGAATAAACCCTAGGTGGTCCTCTGGCCTCCACATGCACACAGGCAAACACACGAGTCTACATGTGAATTTTGTCCTGGTTACATTAAATTGGGTAATGTTTCAAAGAGGGTAGTCTAGAAAGATAGAAGATGCTTGCCTTACTCTCATTAAGCCTTTCGAGACTTTGCCTTGACCAGTAACAAGGTCCTTATAGAATGGGCTCCCCGAGCCCCTTCCACTCCACTCTGAGGTGGGTGTGGCGTGACATTTATCCCCTGACCTGGAAGATCTGCTGATCCTGGAGTAAACCAGGCATGCACGGACTGGAGGGCAGACCTGTGCCTTGCCTGCAGCTCATGCATTCAGTGGCTCCTTGTTACCCTTGGAGAATTAATTACCATCGAATTAAAAACTGACCTCTACCGGGTATGGTGGCACATGTCTTTAATCCCAGTACTCGGGAGGCAGGGAGATCCCTGAGTTTGAGGCCAGCCTGGTCTACAGAGTGAATCTGGTTTGTCAGGACTATACAGAGAAACTCTGTCTGGGAAACAAACAAAACAAAAAAATGCCTTCCAACCCATGAGTAGGATCTCCTTTAGTGTCTACTAGCGTGAGCACACACACACACACACACACACACACTCCACCCCATCTCCCACTATTCACCTGTAGAAACTGCCTCATCTTGCTACATTAATTTGGCAGCAAACAAATCACAAGATGATGGTGGGTCACGTGACACTCATTTCCCTCTCCCTGTGAGCACCATCCACTTCCCCAGCACTGGCTCCTCAGAAACTCCCGACTCTGAGTCTCTCACATTAGCCGTGAGAAAACCAACAGTTTCCATAGATGACAGCTGCTTCTGTGAGCGATGAATCAAATACGGAATCCGATTACAAGCTGACCAGTTAAATGCAAGGACTGCCCAGGCATTGTTAATCAGACAATTAATTGTACCTTTCTGCTCCTCTCCATATATCTGGTGGCCTATTACGATAATGAATCAATTCTCCAAGACTGGATATGAAAACACACTCGATCAGACTCAGTCAGAAAAAAAAAATCATTATCTGTCTGACTCCATGAGATGCATATTTTTACCCAAACAATTTTAAAATGGACTTGACAGTTTTAAGAAGAGTCCATGACCTTTGGAGGAGCCCCAGTTGGAACCAGACATTTGAGGACAAATCTCATCATAAAGGGAACAATTTGGGGAAACTGACACCAAGCTTTCCTTTGACTTAAAAAAGTGTCTTGAGTAGAGATTTCTGAGTTGGGAGTTGGGGGATGGGTGTCTTCCCCCTTCAGAGATTTTCTAGGGGATCTCAATGGTGTAGCAAAACACAAACTTTGGGGTCTGGGCTCAGGGGTTCTTTGAAACATCTCCAAAAGTGTAAAAAGGGGTAAAATGGGTCCTTTGAAAGCTGAACAACTGAGGATGTGGAGGGGAGGGGAGGGTCAAAATATATATATTACATTTATACATACATATATACAAACGTATAATCATAAAGCAGTACAGAAGTGAAGGCTTCTGGTGAAATTCAAAACATGCTACTGTCCTCTAACCTGGGAACAGAAGAGTCCACGTTAGGTTAAGTTAAAGGGGATCCTATTTTTGAAGCACTTTTCTTTATGGAAGAAAGGGGTGTTACTACGAGATTAAAATGCAAAGATAAAAATATCAGGCAGGGTTTGGATAACTCCCTGGGAATGTACCTATGTCCGAAGAATTGTCTTTCTGTAGAGGAAGAATTGATAATGTTCAGGGAGCACTTGATATCTTCCGGTTTGCTATCGTCCAGCCTTCCTAGACACCTGGGTCATTCAGAGTTCTCTCTGCTGACCTCCCAGAGGGTGTCCCATGCTGCCCATATGTCCTGATGAGAGGTCTCAGATGTAGCATCAAAGGGACACTGAGACAGATGTTACAAGTAAGAAGTTGATTAGAAGAATTATTAAATCCATGCACAGACATCAGAGACAGGGCTCTAAGGAGAACTCAGGCCCAAGAGACAGAATGGAGGTCCCTTATTCGTCTTTCAGGATGGGAAGCTTTCACAGCCCAAAGCTGTAGCCAGGGTCTCTGATTTCCAGGTTGAAGGCAGGGAAGAGGCAGGGGACAGGAGGCATGACCACCAGTGCCCAGTGTCGTGTAAACTCACCCACGTGAACAATCGTAGCACCCGGGAGTCTATTAGCTACAGACTCACAGTCAGTGGCCTCAGCAGGTGTCTGTCAGTCCCTGGGAGAGGGGAAGAACTGTTGCCGGTGTTGCGACATAGCAATCTGGTCTGGAGTCTAACACTACCCTCACCACCTTCGTTGACCCACCTATCTGCCACACTCTAAGACGCGGGGAAAGGGCTTCATTATCTTTTAACTTCTAGCCTGCCTCAGAGTTGTAAGGAATAAACTTCGGACCAAACTGAACACTGAGTTTACCTTCCCCACAAATTGCTTCACGCCTTTATTCATTATTGATATTGTTGCTTTGAGAAAGGGTTGTGTGTAGTCCACCCAGGTTGGTCCCAAACTCGATACGCCACTAAGGATGACCTTGAACTCTTGATCTTCTTGCTTCTACCCCCAAGTCCTGGGTTACAGGTCCACCCCGCCACACCCAGATCTGCTCTGAGAACTCCCTCACACCCTCATTATTTCTCTCCCAAGTTTCCCTTAGGAAGACCCTCAAGGTGCTCTCCATGGATCAGAAAAAAAAAGGTCCTGTCCGGCCCGGCCAGACTTGTGCCTCTTTCTTGGGGGTTGTTATCCTTACTAACCTCAAATTTTGTCTGCAGAGCAGCAGGGTGAAGGAATGGTCAGTGGTTACTGTTAGAAAGTGACCTTTCTGTTAGTGATGATGTGCAAAGTTAAACAGATGGGAAACTCTTTGAATGAGAAAGTGATCATTCTTCTCCCCATGAGCAATGCCCCAGCCTCCCTAAATGGCTGCACCCAGTGCCGTGGTTTTTATACATTCCCTGGAGACAGAATGCCCAAAATGGACTCTGAACTTCACCACAGGCCCCCTCAATGACCTTGGGCCAGTTGCCCAATATCTCCACTGCCCACAACTCTTCACCAGTAAGAGGAGAGTAATTACACAGCCCATCTCAGAAGACTGCTGGGACCTGTCCAGAGTGCTCAGCATAGTGTCTGGGTCTCGGTGTACAGTGAGCACATGCCTGTGAGCAAAGGCGGGTGTGAGTTGCATTAATAAAGCATCAAAACAGATAAGATCTGTGTCTTAAAAACTGAGTCGAAGTAATGCTCACTCTTACGACACATAGGTAGACCAGGGTCTCTGTCCACTGACACCCTAAGGAAGCTAGAGGAAAGAAGCTGCCAGCTGTTGGTCACGTCAGAGAGAAGGAAAGAGAGAGTGGCAGGTGACAAGGGCTCTAGGGCATCTCACCGGGCGTCAAGCACCTTCTTTATAGTCACAGAGGTGACCCTCTATGCCTGGCTGTCCCACATCTGTGAGTTATCCAACAGATCAGTGAGGGTCCACAACAAAAATCGTGTCCACACAAAACATGTACAGACTTTTTCTTGCCATTGTCTGGGCACATGTGTGTATTTACATGTATGTGTATGTACACACACACATGAGAGTCACATATTTTGTTTTTTGAGATGAAAATGCTCACTGCTGAATTGCTTTTGAACTCACCACATATGCTAGAAAAGGGAGCCAGTGAATCCCGGGGACTGTACCTGTCCCTATCTCCCTGGCACTGGAATAGCAAACTTTACCTGAGTTTTTACGTGAGTTCTGGGAACCCAGTCTGTGTCCTTGTGTTGTCAAGACTCAACCCAAGAGCTTTACCAACTAAGCCATCTACTCCAGTCCTCCTGTCAAAGAAGGAAATTTGTTCAAGTTACGATCACATTAGCATCGTGAACCATCTACCCAGGACCAAAAGGTGCGGTTATTTGAATAAGAATGGCCCCTATAGCCTCACTACTTGAAAGTTTGGTTTCCAGCTGAGGGGCTGGTTTAGGAAGGATTAGGAGATGTGACCTTTTTGGAGGAGCTGTGTCACTGGGGCTGGGTTTGAGGTTTCCAAAGCCCTCACCAATTCCAGTTTTGATCTCTGCCTGCAATCTGTGGATCCAACACCATGCCTGCCTTCCTGCTGCCACACTCCCCACCAAGGTAATAATGAATTCACCCTCTAAAACTGTAAGCAAGCCCATAATTCAAAGATTTCTTTTATAAGTAGCATTGGTCATGGTGTCTCCTTAGCAATATATCAGTAACAAAGACAAAAGGGTCCTAGAGTTTATGTATAGGACTGTGTAAAAGTCCTGTATCATCTCAGATAAGATGCTTGAGCATCTGAGGTGATTCTAGAACCCATCCTCCATGGATACCAATGGCAAATTGTGTTCCAATGACTAAAACAAGTTGCCACAAAGGGCCTCTTAGCTCCTCTGAGGTAGGAAAATAAAATCCTACCAAAGGCCTAAATATTGGGTGAACCAGCCAGGCATGAGGTTAGTTCCAGTGTTAGAGGTGCAAAGATTGCACATTTCAGACTGGCCTGAGCAACATAGTGAGACCACATCATCATGGAAATACAGCAGCGGGGAACAAGAAGCCTTTGGTGAGCGAACACACCGTGCTGCCTGACAGCATGCTGACAGGATTCTTATACAACCTTCAAGCTTTCCCAAGCAGAAGTGCCGACAGCAGCGGCATGAGTCAGGCAGTTACCGTGACCAAGATCACCTCTCCGTTCTCCTCCACCACCACCGCCTTCATCCCAGGCACCCTTGCACTCAGCCCGTTTGCAGCAAAGACACTGTCGCCACCTCCCACTACCGTTCTAGCTGCTGCATTATCTTAGAATCCACATTGCGGACAACCGGGGAATTCTGAGGCGGCTAATGCAACACTTCAGTCTGGGTGCCTGACAGATGGAAGGAACCGCTTTCAGGGAGAAAATGGAAGCCTGTTTCTCTGCTTTTCTCCCAGAGTGTAGGAAACACCGACAACATGGTTCTTAAGAATAATAACCCCCAAGTCCTCAGGCCTGTCAGTCGATTTAATGGGAGGGCCTTTTCTCCCCACATCCTTTATAGGGGAGGTGAGAGGTGCTGGAAGCTGGAGAAGAGCCCTTCCCCAATTGTAAATGGCTTCCGAAATGTTCTTTGGTGATTTACGTAGCAAATAACTAAAACACACAGGGAAGCTGGTAACCTCGCCTTTGATCTCTCCCACGGAGAGGACGTGGAGGAAAGGCCTCTTGGAAGAATTTCAGAAGCCACTAAACTGCTTTCTATTGATTTTACACTAAGATACTTTATCACCCTTGTTGCCTTAAAAAGAAATGAAATCTGTGTCAGAGTCTAAATAGACTCTCCTAGAAAAATCAGCCCCACGCTTCATGGCAGACGGTAGAAGGGATGTTTATCAGCTTCGCCACATCAACTTTGGGGGGACTTTTATTTGTTTATTTTAACAGATGCATCTTTCCCACCATGAGGCCCCAGTCCTCGAAAGCACTGTGACCCATGTGTCAGTTCCTGAGATAAAACTTCAAGGGGTCTGAAATTCACATCGCAGAGTCCCTTGTCCAGTCTCCTGCCTGCCTGCCCGGAAGAACACCACTGGGAGATGTCACCAGCTTGCACATGTCTGCTGAGTACACAGGAGACAGATCCCAAATTCTGTGGAATCTCAGAACTGTGATCAGTGCCTGCCTCATCACATGTGATCCAAAATGTCAGCAGGTTTGTCTGCTGTCCCCAGAGGAAGGGGTGGGGCTATGTAGGTTCTTTCTTCTCTTGTGTTTGAAAGGTCAGCTCTCCTGCTTGAAAAAATTTCATATAGAAACCCGAGCCTACAAAACACATAAATCATAGAGATCTTTCATTTCAGGAATGGGTTCTATGTGAGGAAAGACCTGGATTCTAGTCTTGATCTTGTCGAAACCGGCTACATTTCTGTGAACCACTCAGCAGATGAGTCCTGGCCTGAGCGCCAGCATTGGTCAAAATCGCCTTTCCCTGCTCCTCAAATAGAGCACAGTCTGTGGGTGGATTACAGAAACTAATACAAGTTCCTTCTGGGATATGCTTTTTCGTTTTAAGGTTATAGAATTTTGATTGATTGATTGATTGATTGATTTTGTGTGTGTGTGTGTGTGTGTGTGTGTGTGTGTGTGTGTGTGTGTAAGTACATGTGTATGGATGCAAGTGCCCACATGTGCACATGTGGAGGCCAAAAGGCAACCTCAAGTGTCATTCCTCAGACAACCTTGACCTTTCATTCGACAGAGTATCTCTCACTGGCCTCAATCTATACCAAATAGACTAGGTTAGCTAAGTGATGAGCCACCAGGGCTCCACCTGACTCTACCTCCAATGGGACTGCTGGATTCAAGTGCACACCCCTGTGCACAGCTTCCTACAAGGTTCTAAGCAACCAAACTTGGGTTCTCAGGCTTGAAAGGAAAGTGCTTTGCCAACTGGGGCATCTCCTCGACCAACTAAAATTGGATTTTGTACTAAGTCATATTTACCAAAAGGGCATCAAGAACTCTGTAGTAGACACCCACGAGACTGAGGGTGGCATGTGACACCCATTAGACCAAGGGTAGATATGAGAACGCATGTGAACCCTTTCTCTACCCTTACCAGGCCAGACCACTTCCATCTGTGCACACCACCCAAACTTTGACCACCAGCCCAGAGGCAACTCCCACCCAGAATTCAGTACTTTGCACCTCCACACATGCCTTAATCATTTCTCAACACATGTTTAACTTCATGAATAAGAAACAGTTCTGGTTTGCATGAATAGGCAAGCGAGACTGTTCCCTGAGTTTCCTTCTGGGATTTGCTCTTCAGCGCCATGTTCTGCCTAGTCTACAGCAAACCGTGGCTGGCTCATTGGCTGCAGAGGTCTTTCCTTCTCGTTGATGTAATGATCTTGTGTCCTCTTATGGGCGACACTGTTTAATAACACTTATGATCTTGCACTGTTTAACAGTGCTGCTCTGAGCATTCCTTCCCTCTACCCAGCACACAGTGGGGCTGGGATGACTGAGGGCTGAGATGTTAGCTACCTCTGTCTTTCTTCTCTTGACTCTTCTCTGCCATCTATCTCTCCAGTTCTGTCTTGGGAAAGTTTTACAGTTTTATCCATAACTGGTTTGCATAAAATTGATGCATCCTTTGGTGTTTTTCTCCTGTTATCATCAATGCAATTCATTTTTGTGTACTGATATTTACTTAGTCACCTACTTATTAGCTATTTTGAGGCAGTTTCACACCATCTGGGCCCACATCAATCTTTGTTGCCAACACTGGCCTTCAACCCCGGTCTTCCTGCCTTTACCCGAGTGCTGGGCTAAGAGGCATGCACCGTCATGCCTGGCTAGTCCACTGATCTTACAGAAGAGAACCCATGCTGATCCCTCTTGTTCGCTCTCATGGTTCTTCAGTAGCTTCCATGCTGTTCTCTTTGTAGATAATCAAATCATCATGTTGTTTTCAAATCCTGCGGTGCTGGCGGCCTGTCCACCATCTCCCCCTCCCTGCTTCTTTCTTATTAGCAGAATCTAGAATTCTGGCTAAAAATATTCAATCTTCCAGTCTCCTTGAGTCTGGGAGAGGGCAATGCATGAGAAACGGTTCAGGAGAGGGGAGTGGGGCACACATAGGTCTGGGTCTCTGGAGATGAAGACCTTTCCCAAATGAGAGGCCAAGCTGTGTGAATAGGGGGTTTCTGAGACACACCCCTAATTTGTGTCTGTAGCTGAGTCATAGGGCATCACTGGTCAGAGGCAGACTCTCATTTCTCATCCAATGAACACGTACTCAGTCAACTTTTCACCGCTGTGACAGAAGACCTGACGCAGACAGCTTATCAAGAAGGTAGGTTTGTGTAGTTCAGTTTGGGGTGGTTGGAGTTCACGCTGGGTAGTTTTGTTCCCTTGACATCTGGTACAGGACGCAGATGGCATTCTATTACAGCAGGAGTATTTGGGAACCAGGGGCTTCATTTCAGCCTAGGGAGCAGAGAGTGGGAAGGACTAGACTTGTTCCTTTTCTAACAACCTCCTCTTGAGAACAGCCAAGGGATTACTTGAAAAATACTTTTATCCCTTCCAAGGCCACACCCCAATACTATAAGGACCTCTACAAGGCTTGAGGGCAGGATTCAAGAGGGATAGTAAGACAGATGTCTGGGGATCAAGGAGTTTATTAGAAAAGTTATTAATGCCATGGACAGACAGACAGAGAGACAACAGGATGGTGGGTAATCTAAAGAGACTTCAGGCCCTAGCACCAGGGACTGACAGCCTGGCCAAAGCTCTGAAGAGAGGTCCACGTGACAGAAGGGAATAGGAAAGGTTTCACAGCAAAAGACTTCATCCGGGCTCTCCGGTTTACAGACTGGGGTCAGGTAAGGGGAGGGTAGCAGGAGCATGAATGACCACCAATGTCCCTTTGGATATCAACTCACTCCCCAGTGGAATATCTTGGCACCTAGGAGCCTGTTAGGAGACACTGTTCATGGCCAGTGTCTGTGAGAGCAGGTGTCACCTGAGAGCTGGCCTGAGCTGCACCTGGGCTTATGCATTACCTGCTTACAACCACCCACCAGGCCCCTCTTGATAGTGTGCCTCTGGGGACCATGCCACCAACACATAGGGCCCCTTGGGGGACATTAAACCACAGCTACACAACAGTGGTCCAAAACAATCAAGAACATACAAATATTATCTCCAGGAAACCTTGGAGTTTTTGTTGGTATGCTTGCTTTGGTTTGTCCAATACAGGAAGGACAAGGTCCTCGCCACTTCCTTAGACCACAGGTAACTTCTTCCATGTTCCCTAACTCTGTGGGACCTCATCCACTATGGTCTAAGTGTGTCCTCAAGTCTCTTGTTTTGAAAAGTCTGTCTTTATTGAGGTCTTGATGAACTTTAGCATTCTCTCTGAAGGACCAGTCTTTGGAATTCACTTTACTGCTATATTAGCTCTGCTGGGGAGCCAGGAACAGGCCGCTACTCACCCCACATAGAGAACCAACAATGAAAGAAAGAAACCATCCCACCAAAGTCCAACCGGAGAGCCAATGACTTCATCTAGCTTACATATAGATCATGAGGGAAGTACATAACCACAAAGTCCCAACCCAGTCATGGATGTTAACACCATGGAAGCTACATCATAGAGATCCCCTGTCATTTCAATTAATCTTCCCCTTCATATACTCTAAATCCTCCCAAGCTCACTTAAAAATAGAGGAACAGAAAGGAGTCTCAGGTGACGGTCTTATGACCCATTCCTCTTCCTTCTACTAATGCCAGCAGCCCCATCATCATTAACATCAACCTAGCTATCATTGTATTTATTGTTCTGCTCAATTGGTTGCCATGGCTACAGGGCCAAGATCTCAGTTCCAACATGGCAATGAGATAGTCACATTATGCCCAGAAGAAAATGATGTACAATAGTTGAAATGACAGAAAACAGAGGAAAAGCTGACTTTGAGAAATTTTGGAACCTCCTCCTCCTCCCTTTTGGGGGAAGGTTCAAGTCTGTCTCTAGTCTACACCAAAATCCATGTGTCTTTGTACTAAACTTGCCAGCGTCAACCATGCCTCTTGGTACCAAGATCACTCCCATCCTCAGCAAGTGTGGCCTCGGCCCTCTCACCTGGTGTCCTGTTTTGTTTTGTTTTGTTTTGTTTTGTTTTGTTTTGTTTTGTTTAGGAATTCTCTCACTCTTTTTCTCTCGGCAGCATCTGAGAGGATGCTTGTTAAATCTGTCCAGAATTTCCAGATGTTAGGTTGTGAGTTCACTACCCCCAGGCTTAGGACTCAGGATGTAGAGACAACCTGAATGCAAGCACCCACTATGGTCTACTCATCCAGTCCATGGCGTGGGACTTTCCCCAACTTCTAAAACCTAAAAGGGAACCCCCCCCATTGTCTCATTGGCCTGAACACTCCTCAAAGCCCTCACCATGTTTATTGTCTACCTATGATGTTATAACTCAGTTCGCACAAATCTCTTACCCCAAAATGCAATCCTTGGGTCAAACAAAATAGCTCAGTGAGTAAAGGTGCTTGCCATCAAACCACCTGAGTTTGATCCCTGGGACTCACGCAGTAGCAGGAGAGAACCAACTCCAGCACATTGTCCTCCCCCCACATACACACTGTGTCATATATGTGGATGTACATGCACAAAATCACACACACACATATGAAATAAAATGTAATATAGAAAAGTATTTAAAGCACAGTTGACTTCAGAGTTCCTCTTGAACCTTACAACATTACATGGAAAATTTCAGAAATAAATGATTCATTCATCCTAAATGGCATACTGTTCTGAGTAGCATGAGAATATCTCACGGCACTGCGCTCCATCCTGCCCAGGCCACCATCCCTCCGTCTGGTGTGTCCAGGCTGTATGCGCTACCCACCTGGTCATCACTCGTAGTATCCCGCTGTCAGCTGAGCTGTGGTCATATCATGGTGCGTATGTCTAAGTACACTTTATTTCACTAAAGAATGGCCCCCACAGGACAACGGTAGTCATAATGGACATTTTTCTGGGCCAAAGAGAGACCATAAAGAGCCTTTTATATGAGAGGAAAAAAATCTTATCACAGGGGTGTGCGCATACATAGGACCCAGCACCAGCTGTGGCTCCAGGAATCCACTATTGGTCTTAGAATGTGCCATCTGTGAGTAGGGTGGAGGAGATTAGTGCAGCACAAAAGACAACAGAACACAAAAGAACATTCCCCAAGAGGGTCTAGGACATTTGACCTGAGGCTTACAGACCCAAAATCCAGTCAGGAAGAAACCTGGGTGGAAGCGTTCCAAGCAGAGCGCTCAGCCAACACACATCCTCAGGGACGGGGTGAATTCCGGTATGTAGCTGTAAGCAGTGGACTTGGAGCCGTGGGCTTGGAGCAGAGGGGATGTCCTCTTTAATTTTTCTATTTTGCTTCTTCTCAAGGTGCCAAAGTCAGCCATGGGTACCACATACTTCTCCCTACTGAAGGGAGCCTGATTTAGACCTGGAAAATTTATAAATTGTGATAATTATTTTTAGAATGAGTTAATTAATATCAGAAAGTCTGAACAGCCTGCTCGCCCTGCACACATGCGTGTGTGTGTGCGCGCACACGCGCGCGCACACACACACACACACATCAATTAATAGATAATGCTGTCTTGACTCGATCCAGGGATTAAAACCAAGGACAGCATTGTTCTCAGGAGCCAGCAGGGCTCTGGGACAGTGTAGCAGGTTACAGTGTGTCTTCCCCATCCTCCAGTCTGTATGCCCCCATGGTCTCGTGATGATGACAGAAAGGACAGGTAATTGATGCCCCTCAGTGCTCCACTGCTTTGTTGGTGGCTGAGATCAGAGAGGCCTGGATCGTTGTCCACACTGGAGAGGACATCAGAGAGAAGAGACTTTTGAGTCAAACATGGTGAAGTCACAAAGCTAAGTGACACAGTCTCAGGTGACAGAAACAGCTTGAGCAAAGAGGGAACAAAACAGGTGTCTGGGTGCAGGACCCAGCATGGTGGGGGGTGGGATCTGGGTGTCTAACATGGCTTCTCTCCTATAGGCTTCATAGCATAATGGGCCTGGGGTTTGAGAGCTGGCTAAACAGTTAAGAGAGCTGACTGTTCTTGCAGAGGATCCAAGTTCAGTTGCCAGCACCCACATTGCAGCTCACAGCCACCTATAACTCCAAGTCCAGGGTATCTGGTCCCCCCCTTCTGATCTTTGTAGGCTCTTGCATGCACATTGTGGAAATAAACTCACACAGGCACACACATACACAATTTGATAAATAAATATGTACATAAAAACACATTTTTAAATAAATAAATAAATAAATAAATAAGCATGGAACCGAGTCCCAGGGTGCTGACACATGTTGAGACAGCCAGGTTCTTGTGTCTGACGGCGATGAGTTAGACCAAGGACACATGGCTAGACATAGAAATAGAGACAGTTTATTATGAAGGGGAAAGTATTATCAATGTAAGTGGGTTCATGTGCCCCCAAAGTGCTGGGTCACAAGGCTCATGACCATTTATACAATATTTACAAAGCACTTGCCTTTTCCATGTATGTTTATCATGAACTTTTCTTGAGCCTGCTCCGTTTGTTACTTGAAGATCAGGTGAGAAAGGGTGGAAGGGTGTCCACTATTTCTCTGTCAACTGGATTCTTTTACGTGTGAGACTTTCTGGAAGGTGGAGACAGGGTTTCTCTGTGTAACAGTCCAAGCTCTGTAGACCAGGCTGTAGGTGTGAGTCTTGATGTAGCTCTCTCTAGTAACTGATCTAAGATGCCTGGGAAGTTCCTGGATCCCTCATCTCCAGACATCTTAGTCCCGTGGGAGCAGATCTCCATTCTGCCCATTGGCAGTTAACTGTCAGTCCATCCTCGGGACAGATGGTGCCCTCCAGGAAGGGACCATGAGGTTCTTCCTTCGTAGTGCTTTCACTGCCAAGTTGAAGGGACAGAATGCTTTCTTGGCATCTATTGGCTCTAGGACTTCACCGGTACCAAAGTCAAGATGCTCCGATTCTCTCGACAACATGGTTTGGTGTTGTGCAGAACCTCCATACCATCCCAGGGGGCTTTCAATGCCTGCGGCATCAGTGCTAGGAACACTATTGTTCTGCTCTATTCTTTGGAGTCTGAGGACAAGAAAACTATCTCCACGTTTAATCCAGATGCAGGGTTTTTCCCCCTCCCAAAACCAGTGTTTGGTTGACTCTGTAGATGTGGGCCTCGTGATGTATGAGGGTGATTATAAGAATCTGAGTTCTGAATAGACTTGGGCCAATGTTATTATTGCTATTATCAGTGGTGTATAAAATGTTTTCAGAGAAAGGCCAGGGATCTAGCCTAGAGGAGTGGTTGGTGCTTGACTGGGATGGGACAAGGAAGCTCGGCAAGGATGAGACTCTCTCTGTCTCTGTCTCTGTCTCTGTCTCTGTCTCTCTCTCTCTTCCTCCCTCCCTTCCTTCACTCCCCCTCCCATCTTCCCTTTTATTTATTCCTTCCTCCCCCCTCCTGCCTATCCTTGTGGGGACCTCATCCCCAGCTCAGATGGAAATTCCTCAGCCCTAGGCATGGCTGCTCCTTCCTTCCCAGGCCCTGCCCCAGACTCCCCAGCACCACCTCCTTCCACTCCTCTTCAACGGCGAGCCCCTCTCTCCAGCCCCTTCCCCATCATTTCCGCTTTGTTCACACTTCTCTGCTCCCCAGAAATATCACTTTACCCAGCAATTGTGCTGGTTGTAAATCGAATTGCAAGTAGATCAGCATAAATCTGAAGGCGCATTTGCATCACTTACTGCAAGACAGGACAAGCCTGAGGCCCCCGGAGGTCTCAGCTTATAAGCCTCGCTACCCTTTGGCTATGAACTCGAGATCTATCGCTCACTTGGTATCCGCCTGGCCCACATCTGCAGGGACCCACGCCAACCACAGAGCCCACCCAGGCTCCTAATGAGGAAAGGAGGCCACTGGTGACACTGGGAAGGACTCACCTTCCGCTCTTCCTTGCCACCAGGAGCCATTACGGAAGTACAGCTGGCTCCCTTTGTCAAGCCTCTTGTGGCTCTCTCGGATGGGAGGAATCAAATTAAACCCCTGAGAGGATTTGGGCTGCCTCTATTTGTGTAGCTAGGCTCGGCACAAAATCTAATATTCCGGAAAGATGCTAAGCTCCGCACAATTGTGGGCCTCGCGCGCCCGGGCCTTGTGCAAAGGCGCTCATAAATATCTGCCGGCTGCTTGGTTACCAGCAACAACAGCACCACTCTGGCAACCGTGTAGTGTCGTCTGCTCAGAGGGTTTGTTCCTTTCTAGGTCAAGGCCTTCCGTGCGTTGATAACGCCCTGGGTTGATGCGTGAGTAAGTCAGCTGGTAGGCTGACAGAGAGAAGCAGGCACAGAAGCCTCTGAAGACAGCACAGTCTTTCACCGCCAAGGTTTAACCCCAGAGAGGGTAATGACTGGCGGAGTGACACAGGTGTAATAACCCAGGCCTGGGGGACAGAATGGAGGCGACCTGGAGCCCTGGCCTCGCCTCCCCCACCCCGGGGGAAGGAAAGCAGCCTGTATCTCTCTGCTCATTGCCATCAGGGAAAGTTAAGCTGTCTCTGTTCTTCGTTTTAAATGTCACCAACACATTTGAGTGCCCTTGACTAAGATTTCTAGGACTTGGTTCAAAGCTGAAAATCTGGATTATTCCTCTGGAGCCCCTTCAATTTAATTTAATTTTTAGAATAGAAATGGCTTAGGATAGACACGGCTGGTTCCTTTCAGACCCCAAAAATCTAAGCTCTGTATGTGTGCACGCTTAGGTGTGTTTGCACGCGCACACACAAGAACACATGCATATACACAGGTGTGTACAAGGGGAGGTCAGAAGTCTTCCTCAGATGCCCTCTGCTTTATTTGTTTGAGACGTGGTCTCTCACTGAACCTGAAGCATACTATGTCAGCATCCTGGTTTGCCAGCAAGCCCCAGGGGTCCTCCCATCTCCACCTCCCCAGCACTGGGATGGCAGGCATTCACCTCTGCTCCTGGTTTTCTCATGAGGGTCCAGGGGATCCAAACCCAGGCTGTCAAGCTTGCACAGCAATCCCTTTCTGACTGAGCCATCCCCTGGTCACGTGCAGGACTTCTTCAGGCAAGAAGCACTTCCCCAGCCTTATGACCACATCTCTCGGGAGCTTGTTCTGAGCAGTTAGTTTCTGTGATAGACAGCCCAGGCCAGTAAGGCCCTTCCAATGCATCCCAAAACCCAAGAGGGCAGTATCCCAGGCAAGAGGACCAGCGGGTCACCTGCAGAGGATAGAACTGTCGCGACGGGTACCCTGCCTCTGCACCCACTGCTTTCCCTTCCCTTCTGCCAAGTACCGGCTCTGTCTTCCAACCAGAAAGGGCACCAGCATAAAGTGGTGACTTGGGGGTTGCCAGGGAAACAGCTTCCTGCGTTTGCTGGTGGGAACTTGTCTCTGGTGTGTAGCAGGTGGGTCTAGGGAGGCAGAATTGTCGGCATTCTTGCAGGGAGATCTGCTGCTGTCGGAAAAGCTGCAGGAGAGCCCTGGGAGAGCCTTATGCAATGTGAGGCATGAGCGTCCTGGGGGCTGGAACCAGGCTCAGGGGATGGCTGGATAAGAAAAAAACAATAGCAATAATAAGAGCCAAACAAGAAGAATGTCTCTTTACAAATTACTTATAATGAGTCAGGCAATAGTTTAATCCCCTTAAAATGTAATATCTAATTTAATACTCTGTCAAAGGCACTAGTCATAGGGCTTCAAGGAAGGTCCAGGACTTGAAGTAACTGAATGGTACTGCTCTAAGGCAATGAGGCCCATGGAGAAACTAAGGCTCAGTTTTCCGAAGACCAGGTGGAATGTGAACACATAAATGAAAACCTCCTAATGGCTACGTTTTGTTTTGTTTTGTTTTTGTTATTTTTCGAAACAGGGTTTCTCTGTAGCTTTGGAGCCTGTCCTGGAACTAGCTCTTATAGAACAGGCTGGCCTCAAACTCACAGAGATCCTCCTGCCTCTGCCTCCCAAGTGCTGGGGTTAAAAGTGTGTCCCACACTGCCCGACCTAATTGCTAAATCTTGATGGCAAGCAGGAGAACCATATTTAGCCCATGCAGGTAGAGGTGCCGCGGCAGGGAACCGTGGCAGGTCGTGGCCACCACTTTGTTTCCGTGGCCCCTGGTACTCTATAGGGAAGAAGAGGGCTTCTGTCTCTCTGGTGAGTATGCACATTCTCCAAATACCATACCACTGCCCAGGGCCATGAGGCCAGTGAAGGGGCCGCTAGTACTCTCAGGTCAATGACCTGAAGCTCTGCTCCTGAGTTTGGGGCCCTACATGCCGCTTGCTAACCGTGGTCCATCTAGATGGAGGGCAACACAAAGCCAAGTTCCTTGGCGCTCATAAGCTGTGTCCAAAGCCTCACTATCAGCCTGGGCCCAGTGTTGGACTCCACCCTGAGGACTTTGTAAAATGCCAACACCTGGGCCTCACTCTCTAACTTAATTAGCTTGGAGCAGGTCTTAAACACTCGTGGTTGGGGTTTGGTTGTAGTTCATTTGAGACGGGATCTTTCTGTGTAGCCCTGGTAGGTCTGGAATTCACTGTATAGATCAGGTTGGTCTCAGTCTCACAAAAGCACTAGTGTTTGCTTGCTTGTTTGTTTTGTTTTGTTTGTTTGTTTAAAGACACACTTTGTGAATCTGGTGTACATCCAGGAACAGGGTAACAAGCCCTCGACTGATTTTCTGGGAGAAAGATGGTACAGGTGATAGGTCAGGAGCCAGGCTGGAGTGGGTTTGAAATCCTGACATTTGCCACACTCCCCATCCTCAGAGCCCTTATTCACATCCCTGGGGGTGATGATAACGGGTTGGCTGGACTCTCGTGAAGAACACCGTGCGGGTGGTAGCAATGCGGTGTGGCACTCATGCCACTAGCATGCAATAAAAGCCATATGGACTGAAGGATGGCCTAGTGGGTAACACCCTTGCTGTACAAGCATGAGGACCTGGATTTGAATCTCAGAACCCACTTTAAAGAGCTGGGGACAGAAGGTGTGGTGGTGGCGCACACCCTTAATCCCAGAACTTGGAAGGCAGAGGCAGGTGAATCTCTACTGAAGGAGCTACAGGACAGCCAGGGCTACAGAGAGAAACCATGTCTCAAAAAAAAAAAAATTAAAGCTGGGCACCGCAGTATATAGCCATGGCCCTAGACGAAGAAGATGGAAAAGACGGAACGCTGGGGCTTGGTGGTCATCCACCCCCAGAGTTCAGCAAGAGGTCCTGTCCCAAACACTAAAGTAGAAGCAACTGATGAAGACACCTGAAGTCAAATTCTGGTACTCAAACACATGTGCACACATGTGCACGCACATGTACACACACGTACGCACGCACACGCACACACACACATGTGCATATGCACATGAAGTCAGGCTTCAACACTGCTGACCTCTGGCTTTGGCCACACCCATATAAGAGTAAAAAGCAGGGATCCCCTTGAGGATGTGAACTGTATCCTTGTATCACCCAGGCACACCTCATGTCAACATATAGCTCGATTGTTGGGGTGCACACCGAGAGGGACACAGCAGCTCCCTTATACAAGAGAACCATCATCCACAGGAAAACATCAGGTCAAAAAGACTATTGACGGGCATCCTGCAATGTTCAACGTGTCTCACCAAGACCACCAGATTCATACATTGGACCTGAAGGATCCAGAGGCCATTTGGAGGAAAGCATATTGGAAATATTAATCCGGTACTTGAGGCTTCTAGAAAGATCTGTATTAGAATACCACATCTCCATGAGCATATGATTCCGTAAGATAGAGCTCAAACCACTGCCGGTCCTCCAAATTGATTAATCTGGTGGAATCCACCCTGCTAAGCTCCCATCACTGTTCGGCTGCCAGCTACTTACATCCACGTTTGTCACAGACCAGCCTGGAACCTAAACCAAAAACAACATCTTTGAAGACTGAGAAAGGACAGCTCCCCCTCCCCACCCGGTCCTGCTTTCGTGAGTGCCCTCAACTCCGTGCAGGAGCTGTGTTCTTTTAGAGAACAAATTCATGGCATGTGGCGGTTTCTCATCTGAGCTCCGGAGAGAGGTCCCCAACCCACTGCCAGGTAATGGACAAGAACAGTTGCACAACATCTGCATCCCAAAGATGGGGAGCCCTTTCCGTTTAGCAGCTGAATGGAGTCCAGAGCCCCACACAGCAAACCCTGAGCTGCACAGGTTTCTCCCAATCTCCAGAAACTGAGTGTAGTATGTTGTGGGGGGCAGGGAGCTTCTACAATCACACCTTTTTAGTTTGGCGTTTTGAGACGGAGCCTCCTGACGAGGTAACTCGGGATGACTTGGAGCTTATAATCCTCCTGCCTCGCAGTCCTGAGTGCTGGGATTCCAGTGCTTACCAGTACACACAGTACAACATTTCAGGCGGGACTCCGACTATGTGGTGTTTCAGCCCCACTAAGGTAGCACAGTTACTTAAAGGAACAATCACAGTAATTGTGATTTTTTTTTCATTTATTTGCTGGCCAAAATAAAATAAAAACTACAGTTTTCACACGAGTTCTCACAAGAGCTCCCGAAACTTCCTGCGGCCTTTTTCTTAATCCTATGGGGAGCCGTGCTGTGGGAAATCGTTACATTCGGAATGCTGTGAACAGAGGCAGAGGGCACTTTCTGACATCCATTCCTGGAGGTGCAAACGCTAGAGGAAAGAAGGTGGGGACTGTAAGTCCTCAGAGGAGAGACCAGAATCCCTGGCCTTTCAGTCATTCTGGTTGCATTTATAAAGCCAACCAGCGGCGGCACAGGCCAGGTGACTCAACTACCAGATACAGAACTGTGCCAGCTTCTGCTGGATGGCGAACACCAAGCCTGTCAAGGGCCGTGTTCATCATCTGGTCCCCTTCTAAATCTGTTTGATTCTATGTTCACACAGGCATGGAGGGGGGCAGTCAGAGAAGCCAAAAGTCACTGCATCCTAATGCAAACAGAGGCGCAGGTCAGTTGACTGTGGGGGTGGTTCTGGGGTGTGCACATTCATGTACACATGTAGGCACGCACACACACATATGTGTATATTCACATGTAGGCCAGAAGACTAAGCAGCTGTATGTCCCTCAGGTGTTATCCACTTTGATTGTTGCTGTTTACTCTTTATTCTTTGGGGGTGGAGGGCGCCATCCAGCTCCCAAATAAACACACAGAGGCTTATTCTTTCATATGAATGCTTGGCCTTAGCTTGACTTGTTGCTAGCCAGCTTTTTTTAACTTAAATTGTCCCATTTATCTTTCGCCTCTGGGCTTTTACCTTTCTGTACCCTTTACTCTGGGGCTGACTGACCTCTGGAGTCCTCCTCCTTATCCTGCTCCTTGATCTTTCTTCCCAGATTTCTCCTATATATTCTCTCTTCCTGACAGCCCCACCTATTCTTTCTCCTACCTAGCTATTGGCCGTTCAGTTCTTTATTAGACCAATCCAGTGTTTTAGACAGGCAAGGAAACACAGTTTCACAGAGTTAAACAAATGCAACATAAAAGAACAGGCAACACATCTTTGCAACATTGAAGACAGGTCCACCATATAAACAAATGTAACACATCTTCCACTATTATTCCACAACAGTCTCACCCTGGCCTGAAACTCCCCAAATCATCTAGGTAAGCTGATGAACAATGCCCAGGCATCTGCCTGTCCCTAACAACCCTGCTCCTGCTCTGTTGTTACAGAGCATGTGACCTTGTCTAGCTTTTCTTTGCATGCCTTCTGGGGATAAGGCTCAGTTCCCCATCCTCTTCTGGGGATAAGACTCCCTTCCTCATCCTTGTGAGACAGGTGCTCTACTGACTGAGCCGTCTCCCCAGCCCACTTCTAACTTCTGATAAGGCAGCACATCTACAAAGACTGTAAATGCTGTCTTGAAAATTAAAATTTAGGTGACCTCTGAGCAACATTTATATAAAACCAATTACACCTGAGGGCAATTATGCGCATGGCAATTCATGATGTCACACTGGTAGCCGAAGCCAGCCATGGTAAGAGTATTTATGCTACAGACATTGGCAGATACTGAGTTAAGACTTTTCGTGACCTAGGACAGTTGTTAAACATACACAGCCTATTACTCAGACATATATGCATAAAAATCAAAATATTTAATGTGGGAGTTATGGAAGTATAAGCCTAGATCATTTTAACCTGACCTAATTCAGTCAAGGGAAAATGGTGTGTGTGTGTGTGTGTGTGTGTGTGTGTGTGTTTGCACGTGCACATGTACACATACAGAACAGAGATTAATATTAGGTGTCTTACTTAGTCACTTCTCTGCCTTAATTTTTGAGAAAGGGCCTCTCTACTGACTAGCTTTAATTGTGTGACTTGACACAACTTACGGTCACTTGGCGAGAGAGTCTCAATAAGGATTGTCTGTGTTTGGTTGGCCTGTGGGGCTCATCTCAGGGGGATTCTAAATTAATTGATGTAGAAAGACCCAGCCCACTGTGGGCAGCAGCAATCCCTAGGCAAGGGGACCAGAGTCGTTTGAGAGTGGAGAAGTCAAGCTGAGCACAAGCAAGTAAGTAGCTGACCATACATCAATCCATCTCTGCTCTTGACTGTGGACGTGAGAGGGCCGGCCACTCCAAGTCCCTGTCATGTGACTTCCCTGGAATGATGGGCTGTACCTGGAATTGTCAGATAGAACCAACCCTTTCTAAGTCACTTTTTTGGTCAGGGTATTTTACCCTACCACAGAAATGAAACTAGGACAGTCTTTTGCTGAATCTGGAGGTCCCTGATTTGGCTAGACAGGATGCCTAACAGGCTCCAAGCCAGAGCCACACATGCCTCAAGGCATGCCTCCCAGCAACCCATTTGCTAAGTTTTGCCTCCCAAAGGTTTTACCACATCCACAAACAGCGCCCCCACCTGGGGACAAAGTGTTCAAACATCTGAGCCTGTGGGGAACATTTTATTGTATTTCTAAATAGTAACACACTGTTTGTAGCTGATTGATGATTGCATTCCCAGCTCCTGCCCTGGGGCCTGGCATTCAGCAGAGAACTGGTGACTGGTTGGCTTCAGAATCAGAAACCAACAAGAACACTAATAATAGTACTTGACCTTCAGAAGCCCATTCCATTAGAAGCAAATAAACAACATTACAAATTTAGCTGGTTCCATGAGAGCTGCCAAAACCTGATGTCCCCCTGGAAATCATTCTCCCAGGCCCCAGTGCCAGTCTTACCATGACACACTGACATCAGAAGGGAAGATCTCCTTTTGAGTTTCAAGTTCTACAGTGCGGTGTGTGTATCAACAGGACCAATATTTTGCTGGCTTCCTCTTAGCCTGGAGGTGTCTGATAGACCATTCCCACTGACTTCCCAGAGAAAGCCCAGCCCCTCTCCTGGATAGTTTAAGTTTTATCACCAATTCTTTTCAATACAAATTCCCAACAGGACAAACGCTACTTTGTCACCTTGTTAGGTTAGGTGCCCCAGTGAGGCACCGGTGGCAAAATGCAAAAGGTAAAATAGACAAGAAGGCATAGCCACTAGCGTGAGACATGTGTTGGTGTCAGGCATTCCCAGCACCGTAGCCACTACCTGTCCCGCGCTACCGTCTCGCCAGCAAGAACCACGCGGTACACATAGGATCCTTCTGCAGAAAAGCTTTATGTCTCTTGAGAGGGAGAGCATAAGCTTACATGGCGGAGACCCAGATAAGATGGAACCCATCCCTTATAAAGGAAACAGACCCTGCCTTGGACGTGTCATTCCTGGATTGGTTAACTGCTCCCAGTCCCAGGTGAAACCTCGGGAGTAGGCAGGGACGCAGCGGTAGAGAGTTACAAAGCACGTGCGCTGGGATTAAAGGCGTGTGCCGCCACACCTTGGGGTCACAGAGGTCAATCTCTACCTTTGTTCCTAGAAGCAATGGAGAATGTGGTCCGGCCCTCCACATATCCCCCTTTTTTTACTTCTTTGCAGAAAGGCAACTCCCTAGGAAGGTAAAGATAGAGGTCGCACTTCCCAAAATGAAAACATAAAAATGGGCTTACACGGAATCTGTCCCTAGGCTCATGACACCTGGAACCTATCCGGCCTGCCCTCTGCCATTTTTCTGGGAAAGGGAATATACAGCAGGAAACCCTTAAGCAGAGCGACTTATCTCTCAGAGAGGGCCATTCTCTGTGCGATGCTCTTCAGCTCGACAACCTTCAGGGCTAGCTAAGCCAAGCACTCCACCCTGTGCAATGGACCACAGTCCTAGGGGTGCAGGAGCTGGTTGGCTTAAACCTTACTGCTTTAACATAGATAACCACACATCAGTAGAGGCCCCCTGTTCCAGGGCAGCCAGCGCTTGTGCAATAACCACTTTGTCCCTACAATTTTGGGATTTGAGTCAGCAGACCATCCATAGGAAAAACACTAATCCATAGCATAGGACTGTTCCAAAACATTTCCACCCCCACCCATTCTTTGAAGTAGGGGAATGAGAGACACGGCCCAGGACTGAAGTCCTACGGCCAAGCTTATAAATCATCTCTAGGACAGTAGGGAGGGGGCCCAGAGTCTTATTGGTTGTAAAAAATCGGGGAGACACCGCCATCCTATAGTTGACTGGTAACAACTTCAGGAAGGCTGAGAGCATCCTCCATCGGTGCTCTGTCATCCATCCGCAAAATGGCAGGAGGAACAGCAGCCAGGTCCTCAGGCGAATCCGTGTGTTGTGGATCACTCTTCACTGTTCGGGTCAATCGCTCTGGCAGCCAGAATGGGCTTTCTTGATCCTGTGGGAAGACACAAACAGCTCCCCTGGATCTCAATAAGATGGGATCCGGGCCTTTCCATTCATTAGAAAGCACATCTTTCCACTTAACCAAATCTTTGGGCCGCTGCGTATTTATTTTTATCAAGTTTTCCAGTCCAATTACCTAGAAGATAACTAGACAATTGCTTAATAATCAGTCATTGCATCTGGGATCGCAGGGGCGCAATTCTCCAGCTGCATCAAGAAGTCTACCAGAGGCATGTTGGAAACTATGGGCTTTTTTGCCACAGTCACAGATTTAGCCAATGACCCAATCACCTTAAAAATCTAAGGGCTTTTTGCATCTACCTCCCTGTAGATCCTGAAACATTAGATTTAAAACCAAATAGTTGTAAGCTGCCATGTGGTCACTGGGGAATTGAACTCACGACCCTTGGAAGAGCAGGCAGCATTCTTAACCCCTATGCTATCTCTTCAGTTCCTTATTCAGATGGAAAATCTCTCGGGCTAGTAGCCAGCATTGTTCGCCCCGCCCGTTGCCCCAGGCTATAGGTCCGCCTTTGTTACCTAGGATCAGCACAGCTCAGCTCAGCCAAGCGGAACAGAAGCCACTCCAGCCTCAGAGCCCCTCACAGTTTTAGGCACATTGCAAGCCTTCTGGCCTGGCAGCTTGTGGCACCCCTCCCATTCTCGGTACTGCTGTGACACCCTCCAGGCCAGGCACCGACTGAGCCGGCGCGACGTGCCCCCCACCATAGCCACTCAGCAATGCTCCGCTCCAGCCACCCTCCAGCCGCAGTTGCATTCATTCCGAGTCCAAACTAGTGCACGGAGTAAAGCAGAACTCAGAAGCAGACTTGCTGGTCTGAAACCACTGTAACATAAAGCTTTTGACCTTGTAGGTCAGTCTCCCCCATTCTTAGAACCACCGGGGGGTCATTTTTTCTTATTTCCTTTTCAGTCTCCCCCATTCCACCGGGGGGTTCTTTTTCCTTACTTCTTTTTCTTACAGGCGCGCCTAACCTCTCACTGCACTCAGTTTCTGATATGCTATCCTGGACTTCCTCCAATACATTTTGTCCGTCTGCAACAACAGCCTGGCAGGATTTATCTTCTAAGCAATTTCAAAGTGATAAGAGAACTGCTAAGAAGTACCAAGGCCTCTACAAAATCTTTCCAAGGTGGAGACAAGTCAAGCCCAAAATCAAAAAGTCCAGGAATAGTCGTACCTCTCTGAGCAAACACCCTGCAGTTCTGAATCCTCCTTGTGTCCAAGGGGTCTCCGGTGGTGCAAAGTTCTTCTTTTTTCCCGGGTTTCGGCACCAGATGTCCCGCGCTACCGTCTCGCCAGCAAGAACCACGCGGTACACATAGGATCCTTCTGCAGAAAAGCTTTATGTCTCTTGAGAGGGAGAGCATAAGCTTACATGGCGGAGACCCAGATAAGATGGAACCCATCCCTTATAAAGGAAACAGACCCTGCCTTGGACGTGTCATTCCTGGATTGGTTAACTGCTCCCAGTCCCAGGTGAAACCTCGGGAGTAGGCAGGGACGCAGCGGTAGAGAGTTACAAAGCACGTGCGCTGGGATTAAAGGCGTGTGCCGCCACACCTTGGGGTCACAGAGGTCAATCTCTACCTTTGTTCCTAGAAGCAATGGAGAATGTGGTCCGGCCCTCCACAACTACCCCCACAGAGAACCAGGGAAGTGGCATCCTTAATTTTTATTGCTTGTCACTCATCTTCCCCCAAGGATCTAGGCAATGACTGGTGGTTGTGAAGAGAGCCTAGATAAGCCAGCCACTGAGATAAATACCACCCAGCAATATAGATAGACTTTCTAAATGTCTTCTCAGCAGGGCTTCATTCAGCAACTTATTCTTCATAAACCTGGAACCATGTCCTGTTTCTTGGTCTGTATTCTCAAGTAAGTCCTGAAGCCCCAGCCTGTAGCATTATAAGGTTTGAGGTACACAAGGAGGTGGCTCTAACGGGGTGCGAAAGACACACAAGAAGCAGCCCTGAAGGGTGAGGCACACACACACAGGAAGTGGTTCTGAAAGGTCATAGGAAGCAGTTCTGAAGGCGTGAGGCTCCCACAGGAAGCAGTTCTGAAGGCGTGAGGCTCTCACAGGATGCAGTCTTTAAGGGCATGCACTTCCTGACTAGCTCTGACCCATGATCCTCTGTGTGCCAGCACCTGTCCTGGAGCATCTAGCCTAGGGTAGGCTATCTGAGGGAGGACCCTTCTGTGCCCAAAGCAGTAATGTACCAAGTAAGCTCAAGATGAAAGATGGATTTAGACATGACACCTATGGATTCAGGGAAGCAGAGATATAGGCTCTCCTCATCTTTCCTCTGCTCTCCTCACCTCCTCCCTGCCTCCCAGCTTTCTCAGGTAGCCCACAGCCAAAATGATTGCTCAAGGTACACTGAGATCTTTCAGCACAAGCACCGCCTTAAGCCAGGAATCCCCTTTGTACCTTTTGTTCCAAAGGGGTTCTGATTGACTCAAGACAATCCCATGGGCCTTGTATTTCCAACCTGCTGATTGTGGTCACTGACTGCCTGGAACTGGACCTCCTCACACCAGAGGCACAGGAAGGAAATGTAGCTTTATATAAATATGTGATGGTCAGTGCATGCTGAACGAATCAACTCAAATCTAACAGGCCATTTCCCCTAAAACAGAAGAAATAACCAGCTGGGGATGAATCAGTGGTACCCCTATTTCTGAAGCAGGTGTCTGAGTTCACCCTGCAGGGCAGCCAGGTCCCCCTCTGTAGCAGACTTTTTCTTTTGAGCCATCAACCAGTTCCCAAATCATGACATGGAGAGTTATTACTAGTTATGAATGCACTGACTTATTTAGCTCATATTTCAATCTATTTCTCTGTATCTACATTCTGCCTTGGGAGTTTTTATGTTTCTTCCTTCCTTCCTTCCCTCTTTCTTTCTTTTCTTTTCTTTCTTTCTGTCTTATTTTCTTGCTTCTCACATCTGGCTGGCAGCTGCCCAGCTGCTGAGTTTCTGGCCTAGGCATGTCCCTTTCTTTCTCTCTCATTCCCTCCTTCTCCTTCTCTTGCTCCTAGATTTATCCTCCTACTTATTCTCTCTGTCTGCCAGCTTCACCTATCCCTCCCCTGCCTAGCTAGTGGCCATTCAGTGTTTTATTAGACCAACCAAGTGCCTTAGGCAGGCAAGGTGAAATCAGTGTGACACATCTTTACATAATTAAATAAATGCAGTGTAAACAAATATAGCACATCTTTACACAGTTAAAGTGTATGTGTGTTGTGCACGTGCACATATGAACATGTGTGCAGATATTTATGTGTACACCAGCACTGGGCTCTCTAGCCAGAATGCCCCATAATCCACCAGTCTCCCTGGTGCTGATATTACAAGCATATACCACCACACTCAGCTTTTTATAAAATCCAGGTCCTTGTGTTTGCAAGACCAATGCCTTTCCCACTGAACTATCTCCTCAGTCCTCTAGTGAATTTTTGTGTCTGCTTTGCTCCATAAAGGGAACTTGAATCTGAGGTTATATCTTGCCTACTCTTTTGACACCAAATGCTCTCTTCCGTTAGGGGTGGAGGAGGTCACATTTTCATTTTATGCTCCTATTGTCCTTTTTTGAAGAAATTATAAGGTGGCAACATTGTGTCATCCCCCTCACTGACCTATGAAACCCCCAAAGTTGGCAACAATTAGCAGATGTGGTTGTTAATCTTTAGTCAGCATGACCAGATTTGAAACCATATAGAATACACATCTCTAAGCATATCTGTGAAGGTGTTTCCAGAGAGGTTTAAGGGATAGGGAAAAAAGCTTTTTATCACCGTAAATGTGGATTGTGCCATCCCATAAGCTGGAATCACAGACTGAACAAATAAAAAAAGAACAACATCAAAAAAAAAAAAAAACCCTGGTGAGCTGAGCACCAGCACTCAGCACTCTCCTTTCTGACTTGGGTGCAAGGTAACCAGCTGCCTCCTGCTACCACGGCTAGGGTCACTCTTGTAGAAGGAGACTGCTCATCCGTAGAACATGAGACTCTTAATCTCAAGGTTGTGGGTTTCATTGGGCGCCAATTTGTTGGCATACAAAATGGGCCAGTATTTTAAAGGCTATTGGCTGAAGGGGTTCTCATAGCACACTCTCAACACCATACCTCCCCGACTGTGATGAACTATACCCTCAAACGATGAGCCAAAATAAACCCTTCCTGCCTTTAGTTGATTCTGTCAGGTGTTTGTCACAGCAATGAGAAAAGTAGTGAATGCAGGAGATGAGATGAACTCTGAAACCTTTGATGCTCTAACCAAATCAGTGTCTACTACAGTGGGCACAAGGACTGACCTGGAATCCAGACAGCCTGGATTTACTGAGAACCATGTCACACTGGACCCTCCTCACCCGACATGGAGAGGTTGTAACAGTACCCACCTGGCAGGTTGTGAGAACCAAGCTTGTTCAAGATCTAACATGCTTTGGTGGGAGGCCAGCATAGAGAAAACGCCCACTAAACAGTGGGCAATGATGAGGGTGGTATAGAGGAACTGAGAAGCAGAGGGGGAAAAGAAAGGAGGAGAGAAGGGAGAGGAAAGGAAGGAGGTTGGCTACTGGTAGTCTCCCTTCTCTTGGTCATCTCAGGGTAACAGAAGGGACATAGCCAGGCAGATCTTGTTTCCTGATGGAAATTACATTGCCCACTGAGAAAATCAGCATGTGATTCTAGGTCTCATCATGAACACATGCCAGGCCACCTCGGCTCCTTTGCATGCTCCCAGGAGAGTCAGCACCAGTGAGGGTCCATCAACGCTGGCTCGCTTTCTGAGAAAAACTCAACCCAGGTTTCTGGGTATAGTACACGCAGAGTCTGTTCAGGAGCCCTGCACAGGTTCAATCTGCTAAGGTGGAGTGTGGTCTTCTCAAAATACTCAACAGAGTAAGAAGACTCCAAGGGCTGAAACCACTGTAACTTCTCGCCAATGGCTGACAAGAGATGGAAGAACAAGAGATTGAAAAGATAATTGAGGAAGGTTACTACATGAGACACCCAGGAAGGGGAGGAAAGTGAAGAAAATAAGAATATTGGGAAAAATGCTTGTTTAGGACTCGACTTTGATTGTAGGGGTCAGGTTCTTAACCCTGAAAAAAGATCAGCTTTGAGGAAGAGTGGATTATAAAACAACAAAAACAAAAGAAAAACGGACCCAGTAAATACAGGAAGAAAACAACCCTTTCTGTACTTACACAGTCAGTGAAGACTGTGGCAGCTTGAGTTCCAAAAACTTGGTTTGTCTCCCGGGGGGGGCGGGGGGACCAACCCATCAAAGGCACGGTTGCTGGGATAAGTGGTAACATCTCACCTTGGCTTAGGTGGGAACTGGCTCCTCGGAGAGAGGCAGAGACACGGGGCTGCCATCCTGTTTGTTCGGCAGAAGATTGAAATCTTCCAGCTAATTTAGAGTTGTTCATGCTACTAACATCTAATGTGGAGAAGGGTGAATTAGTTGTGAGCAATTGCCTGAGTCTCAGAGCATATAAACCCCGATCTTAACCAGAAGGCAAGTGCAAGGAAACCCATCTGAAATATTTGGAGTGCAGAAAAAAAAATATGTGTGTATATATGCTGGTTTTGATTTTCTGGGCAATTGATAGCGGTTCTAAAACCACAGACATTTTGCAGCTTGACGCACCTGGGTGAATTTGACTAGACCTTCACAATCTACAGGCTGGCTCCAAAAGATCCACGTGGTCTCTTCCAAGAAGAAATAGTTTCAGAGTGGACTGGAGAGATGGTTGGCTCTGTGGGTGCACAAAACATGAGGACACCCCAACACATACACATTTTAAAAGCCCAGTCTAGTGGCACATGCTTTTAATCTCAGTGCCGGTGGGCTAGACATCCAAAATGTCGAACTCCAGATTCAGTGAGAGCCTGCCTCCAAACAAAACAGAGGGAAAAATAGGACACCCAATGCCAACCTCTGGCTTATGCACACACCATACAGCACCTGTATGCAAGCCTGCACACACGCACACGCCACAATATCCAAGACTTTTGCTATGGCGTTACACGCACTTCCTAAACAGGTATCTGGAGTTCCTATCCAACTTTTCTTCTGTTAAACCTCTGTTAGGTTTTCAGTCTCTGGAAACACTGCCCATGTTCACAGAGATGTCTGTGGATTGTGGAATCACGTGTGCAAGCTGCTCACCTCTGCACGTGTTGGCCGAGTACTTGTACGTGCAAGCATAAGTGCAAGGAATGCCCCAAGTTTCTTTTCCAACCGCTTGCGGTACATGTTGATGGGGGAAATCCTTCCTCATTCCTATTGTCCATACAGCAATGCCTTCCAGAGATGGCTGTGGGAAGGTGGATGCTTTGATGATCAGCCAGCCAAGTCCTTGCTTGCATAGGGCTCTGAAGTATATTTAGTTAAGACAGCTCATCTCTGAGGGGATTTGTGGAAAACTGTGTTGTGGATCGGTTAAGAGGCCTTACAGCGAGTAGCACTTGGACACGTTTGTTAAGGAGCTGGCACAGATGAACAGGGTGAGTTCTTTATAAGAAGATGGCATTTTGAGAGCCACTGGAACCCTGTGGTGGCTGTTCCCTACGCAAGTGTGAAGTATGCCAAGCTGCAGCGGGCACCAAGATATCAGCCATGAGGGTCTCCAGAACCAGTAGGAACTGGCCTGAGTTGGAAGTGGAGACTCTCTAAACCTAAAGGCATATAATCATAACAGGACACACTCAGCACTAATCCACAAGAGTTACCTGGGGTAACGGTTCAGTCAGTAAAAATGCTGGTTGTGTGTAACTTACATAAAAAGCCAGGTACATCTGTGCACACCTGTAATCCAGAAGTGGGAAGGTGGAGACAGGAGGATACCTGGGGCTTGCTGGTCAGGGGCTTGCTGGTCAGCCAGTACTAGCTGAATTGGCGAGCTACTGGTTTGGTGAGGAACTGTGTCTCCAAAATGTAAGGAAGCAAGACAATGAGGAAAATATCAGACATTGGTCTCTTGGTTACAAGTACACAAACACATACACACACAGAGAGAGAGAGAGAGAGAGAGAGAGAGAGAGAGACAGGCAGACAGACAGACAGACAGACACATGGGGGGCAACACATCCAAACTTCACTCTCAGAAATTCTGGCTACATGACCTGTGGTGGGACCCAGTTAGACACCTTACAAACACCTCAAAGGTGTCCAGTTGGTGTAGTCACACACACCCCCAGCCAGGTCGTTCTCTAGGAATGGTTCTCAGAAATGCTTCTATCATGGCCTTCCTTCAGATCTCCTGATCGGGATGGTCGGGATATGTGCCAAGCTGCCCCAGCCTGTCTCAGTGAAGTCTTCCTCTCCCTGGGTTTGTCCTATGGGTAGGGTCAACCTCGCCACATGCCTGTAGTTCAGGAGCCTGCCTCATGCACCCTTCCTTCCCTGCTCTTCACTCAGTTCACCCTAGCCCAGGATCTCCTGAGGCGTAACCAGATCCATCCGCCATCCACCCTATCCATCCTCCCGATGCAATTAGATCCATCCGCCATCCACCCCTATCCACCCTCCTGATTCAATCAGATCCGTTGGCCATCTATTCTATCCACCCTCCTGATTCAATCAGATCTATCCACCCTCCTGACGCAATCAGATCCATCCACCCCTATCCACCCTCCCGATTCAATCAGGTACATCCATCCTTTTCCACCCTCCCGATTCAATCAGATACATCCACCATCCATTCCTATCCACCCTCCCGGCACTGCCCTAATTTGAGCTGCCGTGGTTCCGCTTCTTGCTCAGTTTCCTGAAGGAGCTGCTGGGGAATCTCCCCGCCTTTGACTTTGCACGTTTGCATGTGACTATCAACCACCTACCTTGGCACCCAGTTGCTCTCAGAATAGGCTCAAACTCCCTCATGTAGCATGTGAAGGCCTTTGATACCTACCTCCCACCTTCCTGTCCACTCTCGTCCCCCATGGCTGCCCTTCCTAGTGACAAGCCCTGGGCTTGATTTTCCATTCCTCATGCCCCCTTTGTGTGGAGTGCCCTTCCTGTGACTGCCTGCCATGTGGACCTCTGCCAAAGCTAGAGAGCTGGGATCAATTTGAACTTGACCCTCAATTTCATCACCTGATTAAATCAAGGAGACTTGCCTCCTGCCCTCATCCTTGGGTTTCGCTAACTGGATTCCTATATTCCTCCATTCCTATTCTGTTTTTTAATAGCTGTAAAGGAATGTAATTTGCATAAGATAGAATGTACCCATCCTAAGTGCACAATTTGATTAGGTTTTGTGCTGCAGAGTTGGATACATTTGCCTTCTGATTTCAGAACATCCCACCGCCCCAGACAGAAGCCCTGTAGCTACTTAGAACCCCCACCTCCATTTCCTACATTTCCTACCCCAGCCCTAGTCAGCCACAGTCTACATTCTAGGACCACAACTGCACTCTTTCTGGGCTTTGTGTGGCAGTGGCGTTGTAAGATGGGTGTTCCTTGCCCTCTGGCTCATTCACTGGGGCTGCTTTGGAGGGTCCTTCCTGCTTGAGCCTGCATCTGTTCTTTGTTTCTTTTGTTGGCCATGCAGGAGTTCACTGGTAGGGATACCCATTTTGTTTACTGGTTTGTTGGGGAGTGGGCACTTGGGTTGTCGGGACTTTTTAACTTTCATGGATGGCGCTACCATGAATGTTCACGTACGAATCTTGTGGTTGTGTTTTATGCTGTATTTCTGCTCCAGATTACCTCTGAAACATCTCCCCCTAAGCCCTGTAGCTTAGCCACCAGCCGATAACATACACACACACACACACACACACACACACACACACACACACACACACACACACACGGGGCGGGGAGAGATCCTTCATGCTGATTCTTTTTGACTTTTTTTTTTTGACTTGGATTTATTTTTAAAAACAGGACCAAATATAACCTTGCAGATCTGTACATAAAAGTAAAGGCAAAGAAATGAAAGTACACTCGGTCTCTCAGAATGCCTCTGATTTTTTTAATTACTATTGAGGACGAAAATTAGGGTTAAAAGGCTTAGTATAATACTAGCGCCATGTGATAATTACTGCAAAGGCAAATAAACTAGGGATTGTTGCCCATAATCACTCACCTTTTCCATTTTTGAATCTCTGTCCTCTGCTCACCCGACTCCTTTTGCAAGAATTACTAAGTGGCCTTAACCCTCTGTGTTGACTGCAGCCTAATTCAGTAAAATGGGCTCTTGGGGGAGGAGGGTTAATGTCTCTTGGCAAAGCTTCTTTGAATGCCCTTGGGAGGCTATGTGCATCTATATTTGAAAGTCTCCAGGCAAATTGGTGACAGACTCAGGAGGCCAGCGTGAGAGAAAAGACCCCTGCAGTAAAGGCCAGCATCATTTGGAATTCATTTGTAACTGCTTGAATTGGGAGTGTGATTGGTCTTGAGAACTGAGGGCAGGGAGAACAGTTGGGACCCCAACCACTACAGGGGCACCATGGAGGTTGAGTCTTCATCTTAGGCTCTACCCTTACGGTTGTGCTAGCAAACGGGGTGAGGTCACAATGGTGCAGAAGGTGAACGGAGCTTGCACTCCACGACATCTGCGCCCCTCCTTCATTTGGAAGTCTACCAAGAGTGAGAAGGGTGTGGCGCTGCTTTAATTCAAGCCGCCTGAGAAGCCCCCTAGGGACTGGGCCCCAACCCCAGGCTTTAGGAAGGCTGCCCCCTGCAGTTTCCAGGACGTTCTCACTGCAACCTCTGTGCTCACAGCCCTTCTGAAGCAGGCCAAGTCGTGCCCATCATTTAACGGGGAGGTGGGACATGTGAAAATAACTCAGTGGGTGACACTTTACATTTAAATGCAGCTTTAGAGCTTATTTCAATAGTGGCCAATGGACCATTTGGGGGCTTCCTATTTCTTAATACAGATTAGTGACACAGGAGCCACTGTCACGGCCAGTACAAAAGCTAGGCATTCATGTGGCCAGCCATGTCGTCAGCAGTCACACTAAGCGCCTCTGGGGATGCTGGCCTGGATTCAGTACCTAGGGGCAGAGGGAAAGAACGAGACACTCCCCTGAGCCCTGAGTCTCCCTGGATGAAATGGCTCCCAGAATTCAAAAGGGTTTCTCTACAATGGGATCTTTCCGAGGAGACCCTCTGTGAGAAGGCCTCCCTTTCCACAGACATCTGATGTGACTTGGGGATCTGAGCCCAGGCCTGGGAAACAGGAGCATAAAAGTTTCCAGTGTGGTTTGCCATCTGCTCTCCTGCGCTCTGAGCCCAGGTCCTGGACCTGAGTCTTTTCCTGGGATTTTCTATAAAAAGCTGACATGGATGGAGCAGATCCTGTACTGGAAGATGTATGTGGACTTTTACGTGTGTGTGTGTGTGTGTGTGTGTGTGTGTGTGTGTGTGTGTGTTCCCTGTACATGCATGTATCTATGGAAACCAGAGGTCAAAACAGATGTCTCTGTCTATCACTCCCCACCTTGTTTGGAGCCAGGGTCTCTCACTGAACCCCGACTCACTGATAAAGCCAGGATGGCTGGTCCGCAAGCCCCAGTGACTCTCCTGTCTCTGCCCCCACGAAACTAGTATTGTAGTCATGAGCCAATCTACCTGACATTTTAGGTGCGTGCCGGGGACTTGAACTCGGATTTACAAGTTTGCTTTGACCCCTTTGACAGTTGAGCCATCTCCCCAGCCCTTGTTTGCGACTTTCTTCATGAAACCAGAGCCCACACTGTGAAAAGCAGAGACACTCAGACGGCCTTCCAGAGGCTGTTGTGAAATCCCACTCCCACATGCTGTGGATGAGGAATCTGCAGCCGGGTGGGGGGAATGAGCATGTGTGCACTACCTGTCAGGAGACCTGTCCCTTCTAGTCAGTATTCGCTGTCATATTTCCAGGTGGCGAAAGACCTCACAAGGGTCTCTCGGGGTCTCTTCAGAGCCTGGCCTCAGTATCTATTCATGGAACCATAAACACCTGCTGGATTAAGCATTTGTGCAAGCGTTAAATACTTACTGTATACCGAGTGCTCTCCCGGGCATTACTGAGTCAAGACAAGAAGGAGAGAGATTGCTCCTGGTCCAGAAAGCAGATATGCCACCTGTGGCAAACCCTTCAAAGGCCACGATGTAACAGACCAGAAAATGTAGCAGACTGCTAAAGTGCCCCTCAGTGCTGACTGATGGGGGAAGAAGTTTAAAGTCCTATTTCATGCATGAGAAGCAACCCACTTCTGATTCATTAAGTTCCCTTCTCCTAGGGGTCAACCCATTTCTCCTAAGCTGAGCAGAACCTCCTGCCTACTTCCTTGGCGCTCCCTCGCGTTTGGAGGAAAATGTAGTTGAGCCAGTCCAAATTACACAGGATGGGCTAAGCAAAAGTAAATTAAACTGCTTCTCAGAGAGCAAGTGCATCTTCTGGAATCAACTGGAAGCTTTTCCATGGCCTTTTTTTTTCCTGAACAGTGGAAGCATGAGAGAGGCAGGTCAGCCCCAAAGGGGTGAGCCCAGATATAAACTTCAAGCAGATGGTGGTAGCAGCACACAGCACTCTCGGGTCTTTGGGTAAAGGTTTTGTTCCTTAAGCTACGCAGAACTTCTTTTCCTGAAGATTGCCACTTGAGGGAATGGAGAACGGAGGAGGAAACTTGGCACCAGCTTTTAAAACAGGAACCGTCTTCCATAAGAGAAAATACCCTCATGGAGATAAATAAGCTGTCAGTGTCAGAAGGGGCTGGGGCTCAGCTTCTATTTCTATGCTCAACCATTGTTCTTGGTCTAGCTGGCTTTTCTCTAAAATATGTACTCTTGTATGAAGCAGTAGGAAGTTCTGGGTGCCGGATTTCTGATGACCAATTTTAGGAATGCATATCCCAAGTTCTGAAGAGACTCAAGGAAATCCTTGTACGGACTTGGGAAAAACCAAAGCCAGCCCTGGAGCAGCCACATGGTAGACACTGGGTGTCTTAGTTTATTTTCCACGGCTGTGGCAAAGACTACAGCCAAAAGAAGCTGGAGGATGAGAGGGTTTATTTGGCCTACAGGATACAGTCTGTCATCGGGAGTCAGGTCAAGAACTCAAGGCAGGAACTTGGAGGTAGGAACACGGAGGCAGGAACTGACGCAGAAGCCATGGCAGCGTGGTGCTTACTGACTTGATCTCCCGGCTCATGCCCAGTTACCTTTCTTATGTCTTCCGGCATCACCTGCCCAGGAGTGGCACCACCCACAATGGGCTGGGCCCTCCTATATCTATCAATCACCAATCAAGAAAGCGCCCCACAGACCTGCCTACAGGCCAATTTGAAGGAAGTATTTTCTCAGCTGAGTATTTTCTTCCCAGATAGGTCTAACCAGCAGGGGAGAGGTAAAGTCACGTGGTAGATTATACAAGCCTGCCCACTTGACTCTCTAGCCCAAAACGTCTCGTGTATTGCATATGGAAGCTGCATTTCATAACCGCTCCCCAAATATCATCTCTTGATGATGGTGCCAAGAAGTGTAGTTCTGCTTCTTACAAATTCAGGCAGGTTGTCTTTGTTCTCTGGAAGCTTTGCCTCCACCCATGCAGTCATTCAACCATCCCTTAGGCATCCGCTATTGATGATGCTGGGTTCCCAAGTGCCGATGATGCAGAGAGGACATAGTGCTCAGCCTCACCTTGCAGAGCTCTCTGCCCAGTGGAGGCAAACAGGTCTAGGGTACCAGGGAACTGCACGTTACAGGGTTTAGGGAATGCTCGAAGTCCACAGGGCAGGAGCTGCTTCTGTCAAATCAAGACTTCAGAAAGGGCCACAGGAGGAGGAGTGGGATGAAGAGGGAATGGGGAGGGGTGGCACTGGGGTACATTGAGGGCCGGGTTCTGAGGCAGAGGCCAGGTCAGAGTAGTGCTGAAGATATTAAAGTTCCAAAGAACAAGTAGAAAGGCTTGATTAGAACAGCAGTTCGTGATAAACAGTAGGGTAGAATTTCAACTGGATGGAGACAGAGGACAGGAATGGACAAACAGGAAGGAAAGCACCGAGAGGGTTGTTGCAGAAGTCTGTGTGGCAAATGACAGTACCTGAGTGAGCTCAAATGCAGGAGGGAGGGGATGAAAGACAGTCAAGAAGTAGGGTCTGACATCTTGTTTATAAAGTGTGTGCACATGCATTCACGTGTGTATGTGTGTAATATATGAATACATGTGTATTTGTGTGTCTACATGAGTATATGTGTGTATGTGAGAGAGTGCGTGTGTATTGTGTACATGCACCAGGGTAGCATGCATGTGGCGGTCAGAGGACAACCCATGGCTAGCTGCTTCTCTCCTTTCACCAGGTAGATAGATAATCAGGTTTGGCAGAAGTGCCTTTACCTGCTGAGCCATCACACTGACCCAGGAAGTAGAATATGAAAAGAAAAGTACCTATATTTTATATTTTATGTCCTGGGGGTCTGGTTATTCTATCCTATGGATGATGTTTATCAAGTCACCAAACGCCGCTTCTATATAATTGTTATCTGGTTCACTGACCTTAAGTGTTGGGAACCAAAGGGGACCCCATTCTGTTGCCTCTCTCATCCATCCGTGTATCTTCAGGCCTCTGTATGGAGTCTGGCACAGAATCAGTACAAACTCACCATCCTGTGGGTCAGTGGTCCTCAACCGTCCTAATGCTGCGACCCTTTAATACAGTTTCTCATGTTGTGGTGACCTCTAACCATAAACTTATTTTCATTACTACATCATAACTGTAATTTTGCTACCATTGGGAATCACAATGTAAATATCTGTGTTTTCCTGGAGTCTTAGGTGACCCCTATGAAATGGGTCATGATCCACATGTTGCGTACCTCTGCCATTGGTGAACATCAGATAGGTGGAGAAGACATTTCTCTTTCTAGATGCTAAGACTGTTCACCTTTGGCAGTTGAGGCTATTGCCTTAGACAGCCAGGTTATTTGTGGCTGGAAAAGGAGCCCTTGGTTTGGAGCTATGAGATGATCACAAGTCCCTGCCTTTGCCATACAGTCTGCGTGTTCTGAACAAATCACCTGACCTCTTGGAGTCTTAGTTTTCTCACTTGTAAAAAGAAAATGATATTGGTGTTGAACTTCATAGATTATGGTGAGCATTAAAAAAGGTTATGCAAGGTAAACATTTTATAATGTCATCTGCAAGGTAAATAAAAGGAGCTAGTAGGACAAAAAAAATAGATAGGAAAGAGAAAGGAAGACCAGTTGGTTGTTAATGGGAAAATAATAGATACATAATTAAGGTATGGATGGATGGATGGATGGAGAGATGACTGACCAGAGGGATGGATATGTGGATGGATGGATGGATGGATGGATGGATGGATGGATGGATGGATGGATATGTAGATGGGTAGATTATAGATATGCATATGGATATATGGATAAATGGATGAGAAGATGACTATCCAGAGGGATAGATATGTGGATGAATGGATGGGAAAATTAGATGGATATGTATATGATGGATGGAAGGATAGATGGACAGACAGACAAACGAATGGATGGTTGGATGGATGGATGAATATGTAAATAGATGGCTAGATGGGTGAATATTCAGATAGACGGATGATGAGTACACAGAAGAATAAGATATCATGAAGATGCTACCTGAACCAAATACTCTTTTTCAGACCAAACTAAATCCATTTTAAGAGCTTCTAAATTATTAATTGATTAGTGCTAAAGATTGAGAGGCCACCTGGCCCTGGTTTCTACAGCTGTCTACAGCCGACTGCCCCTGGGTGCTGAAGACTTGGGGTTCTTATTTTAGGTTCTGTCTAGACGTCTCTCTAAATAGGAATGCCATGCTAATCTGCAGGTGTTGTTTCTGAACAGTTATTTCTAAACACTACAAAAGAAAAGATCCAAAAGGAAATAATACCAATCTGAGAGCAAGGTCTGCCATGGGAAAAGTCTTGCCAATGTGTTCGTCCCTCCCTTACCACCTGGTTCCTACCTAGATGCTACCCAATTACTGGCAAACCAGATAGTCGCAGTGGTATCATTAATTAAATACATTTTGACTAATTAATTTACAAACTGGTAAATAGGGCCTCCCTTTGGTAGTTTGGAGGGGCAGCTACCAGGGTTGCTGATTAAAATGTGAAGCCAATCTGGCTAGATGGATGGGAACACTTCGGCAACATTTATCGTAAGGTTTACCGAATGGTAGCCTACTGGTTTTGCTAAACCCCCTTTAATCAGTAAGTATAAAATTCATCCAGGACCATAAACTATGTCTGACAATGGCATACATCAAATCCCAAACTGAGCATTCAAAATAAATTGTATGGAGATTTTTGTCACAAGCATTGATTTCTGCCTTTCAAGCCGGTTTCTAGGGCAGCCACATAAAAGTTAAATACAAGCTATCTATGGGTCCATTGGATTGCAGTAATTCATTAAGCCAAAGGCAGCATTAATAAATCTAAGCATAGAGATTGCCTCTGCAGACACCCTCATCTTGGAAACATGCCACTAATCAGAGAAGGTGGCCAAACTAATCTCATCGGCACAAAGTAGCTTTGGAGGGTAGTGAGGGCCGGCTTCCGAAGGCAGGAGTGTGTTCCACAGGCAGGGTTAGACTGGAGGGAAAGAAGACGCCATGGAACCGGCGTCTCTGCAGCCGGTGGGCAGCATACGGGCAGCTCAGACCCTGTGCTGTGCCAGGAGCTGGTCTGCATCTTGACTGTGAGCCCATTGTTGAGAGATATAAGGTGTCCCCCACTGCAATTACTTTGGCTGCTGATTTTCTTTTGTTTGTTTCTCAACTTGACACAAGCTAGTATCATCCAGGAAAAGGGAACATCAACTGGAAAAGGTAGTCTTCAGATTGGTTCATGAACAAGTCTGTAGGTCTTTTTCTTGATTGGTTGATGTGGGAGAGGATTTAGTCCACAGTAAGAAGCACCATCCCTAGGTAAGTGGTCCTAGTCCTGGTTTGTATTTTTTTTTAAAAAAAAAAAAAAGCCAAGCTGAATGAGCTATGGGAGCAAAGCCAGGAAGCAGAACTCCTCCATGGCCTCTGCTTCACTTCCCTCAGTGATGGAACCTGTAAGTCAAATAAACCCTTTCCTGTTCCAGGTTGCTTTGGGTCATGGTGTTTATTAAACTCACAAAAAGCAAACAAGGTGCCTATCACCCAGTGGCGATAACAGCCTCTACATTCTTGAGGACGATCTGCAAAGTGAGTTTGTATCCAGGGTCTCCTCTACTCCCACAGCCCTGCTGGGAGGGACAAGGTCCAGGGTATTGTTATTACACCTATTTAGAGAAGTAAAAAAAAACTGAACTTTAAAAACAAAGTCACTGCTGAAATTGGGGCTCACAGTTAAGTCAATAAGGCACTTGCCACACAGCATTAGGACCCGAGTTCAGGTCTCCAGCACCCACATAACCCGGCACAGCATCATGTGTGGTAATCCAGTGTTGGGGATGTGATGACAGAAAGGTGCCATGGGTTACCAGTAAAACAGTCAAACTGCTCAGCAAACTCCAGGGTCAGTAAAATCTTTGTGTCAAAAATAAGGGGGGAATCGATAGAAAAGGACACCAACATCGGACTCTGGCTTCCATAGGCATGTGCACACATGTGCATGCCAATCTGCTTGCACACACACAAACATCACAGGTACACACACACAACAAATATACACATGCACAAACACACATGCACACATATACACTTATAAGAACCGGAGCCTTGGGTAATGCTCAAATCTGTAAACTCTGAGTTCAAATTCTGCCCCTCGTGACCTAGTTCTGCGTCCTTGGACAGGTTAGTTATTTTCGGATCCTCTGTTTTCTCAACTGAACAGTGAGGACTCTAAGAGCATCCATTCCCCATTTGCTGGGTGATCTAAGGAGCACCTGATGTGGGTCACACACATGACGAGGCCTTTATAGTGTTGGCTGAGATACATATAAAGCCTTGATGATGTCGGCATCAGGCCCATCTGAGCAGTCCCGGAAAGCAACTAGTGAAGAGTTCAAATCCCCATTCCCCCTGTAGGCTGAAGGTGAAAGATGCCATCGTCCTTGCCGTTGGCCTTGGTCTTGACTAGCGGTCGACCTTCCCAACAACTTTTCCCGAGGAGCGTCCTTGATGGTGTATATTAAAAGCAGCCGGGATATTTCCGTTCCCTTCAGCTGTGACTCATTATTTTAAATAGCGGCGCAATGAGGAGATGAGAAAAGAATTTAAATACACTAACTGACAGGATTTTTAGGGAAAGTGATAAGCAAGTGGGGGGGGGAAGCAATCAAGAAAATCTACATGAAGGCTTGTGATCCTCCGGTCATCTATTTAGGGGTCTGGATGTGGAAAAATATCTTTTTACATCCGGGGCGGTCATTCAACTGGACAGAAAAGCATCTAGGTGACTGGAGCTGTGGGTGCAGAAGAGATTTATGTCAGTGGATACCAACCGTGCATGCTTCTTTTGGGGGGAAGTGGTCTGACTGTGCTGGAGGTAAAGAGAAGGATGGAGTGCTCGCTCATGCGGAGTCTGTGGATAGAAATGCGCCCAGAGTGTAGTGTCGGCTTCTGGTTATACCTCTGGTCCTAGGAGGGAAAATGCTTTCATGTTCATTCACTTGCTTGAACTTAGCAATATCCCCTGAGATAGGCTGGTAGGTATTGTTATTCCCAGTCCAAATAGTATGATATATGCTTCCTGAGGCCAGGGACAAAGCTTCAGCTCCATTCCCTCTCCTCTGTGCCCCCTCCTTCTTTCCTCCCTCCCTCCTTCCTTCCCCTCTTTCTTTTTCCTTCCCCTTTTCTCCCTCCCCTCTTTTCCTCCCTCTCTCCTCTCCTCTCTCCCTGCTCTGCCTTACTTTTTTCTTTCTTTCCCTTGCTCTCTCCCCCTCCCCCTTCCCTCTTCACTTCTTTTCTCTTTTCTCCCTCATTCTCTCCTTCCCCCACTCCTCCTTCCTGGAATTTGCCTAATAAAAACATAAACACAGCCAAACGCTACAGCTGAGGCTCCACGATGCCATGCTCATGATAGGAACATTCCCAGAGGCTGCACTGCACAGAGGCCTAGTAAGCTCCAGTGTTCTAGAGTTCAAATTCCAGCGCTGCCACTTGTTGCTTCTGTGACCTTCAGAATTTATCTTCTAGTACCTAAGCTTGCGGCACGGTTAATTACACCTCTCTCTTGACGTCCTTATCATAATTACATTTCCAGAGGCAAAAGTGAGGAGACAGACAATGCCCAGCACCATATTCAACACCTACTACTCGGAAGCCGCTGGTGCCCTCATTCTCTGGGGAGAGCACTCGGTGCACATAAGCACAGATGTCTGAGCACCAACTGACGCCTCAGTCATCCCATTCAGAACAAACTGAGCGACTGGCCCACACGTGGCACCAGGCAGGACTCCTTCAGCTCCCGGGCAGAGCTTCTCCTTTAATTTAATGCAACAGTGTTCTGGTATTAATCAGTGCAGAGGGCCTGCTGTGAGGCTGCCCACTGCCACTCAGAAGGGTCCATCCACTTTATTATTTTCTAGAACATCATAGAGGCCTTCTGCTGGGAGGGGATGTGGTGGGGGGACCTGCTCATTTAATTTCAGAAGGAGGGATAATTAGTACCAATCACAATTCATAGCTACAGGAATCCGACACCGTTTTCATGGCATATTACTTAGGATTTCTGCGAATTCACTGATGGGCTTCCAGAATAGTTAAATGGCTACACTCAGCCCTGCTTTCGCTTTCACCAGGGAAGGTGTCATTAATGTACGCCGGCTTCAAAGGTGCACACAGTGATGAATTATGTGCCTTATATTAGTGGGTATGAGGATAATAAGGCTACGTGGCCAATAGCCGTGAGTTGGACAAGGTCTGCGGTAGGTGACAAAATCAGAAAAAAAAAAGGCCTAACACTGAATGCTCACCTCCTATGCACTAGATCTGTGGGTCACAAAATTATCCTAACTGCTTCATGAAGCTCCTAGTCAGGAACACCCGTCACCTCTGTGCTCTAGATCTGGGGTCAGTTCTCAAGTCTCTCTGCTCACCTGACCCCTCAGAGGGTAGCAAAGCCCCCGCTTCAACCATTTTCTCCATTAGTTCTCGGGGCTGTAACAAAAATACCTGACCAAAGCAACTTTAGGAAGGGTTTGTATTGGCTCACAGTCCAGAGGTTCAGTCCCTTGTGGACAGGAAAATGTGGCAGCTAAAGTAACCCTAGCTGTGGTGGCAGGAGCTTGAGCCTTGGTCACGTGGCTTCCACAGCCTGGAAAAGGAGAGAGAGCTGCATCCCGGTGCTCAGCTCGCTCCCCTTCACTCAGTCCATGCACCACAGTCCATGTGATGGTGCTGAACATAGGTAGGGTCTTGAATTAAACTCTGCTGAAAACGTCCTCATGATACCCCCAGGGATGAGAAGCATGGCTTTCCCTCTGTGACTTTCAGGATGCCATACCTGATTATCTCTTCCTGTTCTTGCATTGTTCCTCTCTATCTCTTGCCCTTGACATGTTGATGTCACAGGACCCCTCTCCTTCCTTCAACAGCTTATTGGTCAGTCAGTCCAGTTTAACTGGTGAACTCTGAGACCAGTGAGAGACCCTGTCTCAGAAAATCAGGTACAAAGCAACTGAAGAAGACATCTAATATCCACCACTGACCTGCACATACATGTGTGCAATGCATGTACACACACACACACACACACACACACACGGGTTAAAGGCCTGCCCCACCTGCCCACCCACCCAGCCTTACACCATCTCCGCCAGTATATTGCAAGCTTCCTAACACAGAGCAGAGGTCACCTCTACACTTGCCTCTCCTGCTCTGTCCAGCAGAAGGCAGAGGAGCAAAGTCATAAGCTCTCTCCTGACACAGCTTTAAACCCTTTACTGTAAACAGAGACTCTGCTTTGGTTTTCTGGCCGCCCAGACCTGAAAAATCACAGAAACTATATTAATTACAACACTGTTTGACTGATGGCTCAGGTGTATTCCTAGCTAGCTCTTACATCTTAGATTAACCTATTTCTATTAATTTGTGTATCGCTACAAGACTGCAGTTTACCATTAAGGTTCTGGTATCTTTCTCCTTCAGCATCTACGTGGTGTCTCCCTGGCTTCGCCTTCTTTCTCCATGCATTCAGCTTAATTTTCAAGCCTACCTGTATTCTGCCCTGCCACAGGCCAAAGCAGCTTCTTTATTAACCAATTATGATAAAACATATTCACAGCATACAGAGGGGAATCCCACAACATTGTACGCTTCTCAAGCCATCTTTACAACCCTATGAGAGAAGAACTGTCATGATTCCCATTTCACAGGTGAGGAAACTGAGCACTAAGAAGACAAGTTCTTTACCCTTTCTCACTACCCCATCATGACTTACACATGGCTCCCCACACTTAAAACTAGAGAGACCAAAGCTGTAGAAGTCAAACAATGTATCCTAATCCAATCACCCTGAGTCAAGGATGGAAAGGAATCCCAGGATGCCTGCTGAAGGCCTGAATGAGCAGCACATAGGCCAGGCCCATCATCCAGTGCTGAAAGAGTGAGCCCTTCCTTGGGCCTGGCTGGGAGTCCCCTTTCACTCTACTGTGTGTGCCCTACCCTTGGGCAGGAACTCCCCCCAACCTCTTCACAGCCTCGCACCCCAATACCTTGGGGCCTAAGTGATGAGCAGTGTATTCACGGATCCTGGTCAGTCAAAGTGGTACCACTTTGCTCTGATCTCAGTGGCTGCCCCAGGATGAGGCCAAGTCTTCCCAGGAACACAAGAGGGAAAGGCTCTTTCCCACCTCTGGGTCAGCTGAATTGTAACTGTCTATATTAATTATTCTTCTTATATGCTTTAAGAGGCAGCTTAAGGAAGGAAGGGTTTCTTTTCATTTTATTCTCCCCCATTATTTATTATTTATTATTTTATTAATTTCTCCCCCATTAAGGGTCCAATCCCTTATGACAGGGAAGTCATGACAGCTGGAGTTTGAGGCGACTGGTCACATCACATTCATTGCCGGCAACCAGAAAGAGACTGACGCTGGTGCTCAGCTTGGTTTCCTCGTTTTAATCAGTCCAGGACCCCAGTCCATGAGATGGTGCCTCCCACTTTTAGGGTCATTCTTCCGACTTCCATCAACCTAACCTAGAAAATCCTTCACAGACATACATAGAGATTCATCTCTTGGGTGGTCTAGCCTGATCAAGTTGACTATCAGTGTTAACTAACCAACTATGTGAGCCTGCTTGGTGCTATATGTGCCCAGCCCCACTCTGCTTGGGCAATATGGAAGGGAGAAAACACTGGTATTGGGACCCAGAGGCAGGCAAGAGAAAGCTGATGACAATTCCGGGACCCTGCAAGCTCCTGAAGTCACATTCCCCAATAAGTTTGGCTGATGTCATTACAAGGGGAGGATAGGACAAAGAACAGATGGGGGGGACCAAATAAGGGGACAGGAGGAAGACATCATCCTTGAGCCAAGAGAAGTCAACTTTTCCCATACCTTAACATTGGTCTTCCAGATTCCAGAACAATGAAAAAAAAAAAAAAAAGAGTTCCTATTGACTTCCCCACTGTTTGGTAGTTGGCTATGACATCTCTAGAACATTAATGCATTCTTCCCTCCTTATCTATACTGTCCACAGGGATATGTTCCAGGACCTCCACAGCCTCCCCAATCTAAGTCCTACTTATTAAATGGTGTGAATTTGCAAATAAATGAAACTATCTTTCTGAATTTTTTAAAGACATCTTTAGACCATCTACAATGCTTAGTAGAGTCTAAATGCTAGGTAAATAAATACATGCCTTGTCTGGAGAGTTCTGAATGGTTTTTCTCAGACATCTCCAAGCCACGGCCGGTTGAATCTGCAGATGCTGAAGCCTTAGAAAGAGATGTGTCAGATGCAGAAGTCTGGCTATTCAGACAGGACCACAAGCCTTCATCCACATGCTGTTTCATAATACCTTAGTGGTTTCTGCAGTATAACAGCCGTAGACACTCAGAGGCTTACAGCAGCATTTATTCTTCAGGTTTGCAGATCTGCCAGCTAGTAAGGTGTTGTCAGCTCAACTGGGTTTTCTTCCAAGTTGTAGGCCTGTCTCACAGTCCATCCCTAAGTCTTCTTTGTGGGCCAAAGTGTTTTCCTGATGCATACTTGCTGCTTGGGAGAACTCAGAGGTCAGTTAACAAGATGTAAAGGTGTTCAAGGCCTATCATTGTTGGAAATCAACTTAACTGGCCAAAGCAAGCTATAAAGCCATGGCACTGAACATCAGCAGGTTAGGGACATGTACCAGACTGATCTCGGAAGAAGGGATGAAATAACAAGGCAAGAGGGATAATTAGCCAGAGGGCTAGAGCCAAGAGCAATGACCTAACTGCTTACAAAGAAGCCAAGGGAGTGAGATGGAGACCCTAAACGGTTCCTGAGGCAGCACAGCGAACATCCCAGTCTCTAAAAACATGCGAGGTATCAGCGAAGGTATCCTGTTATCACAGACTTGGGGGAAACCAGGTTGCTGCTGCTCGGTTACAGCAGTTCAACTGAACCTCAGCACCTTCTCTGAGCTGCACACACTATCTCCACTGGCTGCCTGTTCAGAGGAACCAGATCTTTTCAGGAGAGGAAGATCGATTTAGAACAGGCTCAGCTGTTTCCCGGAGGGACCGACAGGAGTGGGGGCGGGGGGGGGGCCTGTTGCAAAGGGGCTCTGTTTCTTTGCTCTTTTATATATGTTGTTGAGACAATCAAAGAAGAATTTTTTAAGAGTTTGGTTATTCATTTCTGGGAGAGCCCATTGCCAAGTTTGCAATCATTTTTGTGGAAAACGAGCTTGAGATCAAAGGGAGGCTTCTGAGCGGAGATAGCACCTCGTATGAGTTTGGACGCTTTTCACAAGGCAAGGATCAGAACCAGAGCTGGCTGTGGATTTTCATGTGCCCTCCACACAGACAGACAGATAAAATGGCTCAGCTTAATACACTCAACGAATGTTTACCAAATATCCCCTGAGACCATATAAACACATAAACATATTATCCTAATAGTAAGAGAAGTGTTGTGTGTGGATCACGGGGATTGATGCTTTCCTGGGTCTTAGGCACTTCATTTAAAGTAGGAGGGGTGGGTGCTTGACAAAAATGAAACAACTTTGAGTTCTCTCTCTCTCTCTCTCTCTCTCTCTCTCTCTCTCTCTCTCTCTCTCTCTCTCTTAGCCAAAACTGACTTCAAACTCACTACATACCCAAGGATAACTACCAGCCTCTAATCCTTCTACCTCCACCTCCCAAGGGCTAGATTACAGATGTATAATGTACAATGCCACACCAGTTTATCCATGCCGGAAATTGAACCCAGGGTAAGCATCCTGAATGTCAATGCAAGCACTCTGAACTGCATTCTTAACCCCAGAACTAGAATTCTAAAGGTGACAGGTGGACAGAGTTCTGGCTGAGTTGACAACCACGGAAACCCAGAACCCATGTTTAAGGGAAAAAATGCTGGATGTGATCACATACACTTTATAACCCCAGTGTGTGTGTGGGGGGGGTGGAGACAGGCAGATCCACGGGACTTGCTAGCCAGTCAGCCTATTCTACTCAATGAGTCCCAGGCCAAGGAGTCACCCTATCTCAAAAATCAAGGTGGACAGTTCCTGAGGAATAAATGGTATTTATTTATAATAAATATATTTGCCGATAAAACATAAACACATCATCCTAACAGTATTTCCTCTCCCTTATTAGTCTATCTATCTATCTATCTATCTATTTATTTATTTATTCTCCCTGTTATCACTCCCATAGCAGGAAAGGACAATTAAGTCAACTTTTGACCCCCCCACACACATACATATACATACACATACACACAAATATACCTGTGTGCTCTCTCTCTCTCTCTTACACACACACACCACACCACACACATGTCGTTTATAAAGACAACTTGGGCTGAGGCGGTGGCACAGTGAAGAAAGAACATGCTGCACAAGTGGAAGGCTGCAGTTTGGGTCCCCAGCACCCACGTAAATGCCAGGGTCCTTGTCTGTAATCATAGCACTTGGGAAACAGAGACAGGTGACCCCCTCCAGAGCTAGGTGGCTAGTTAGACTAGCTGAGCCATCAAACTCTGTGTTCAAGTGAGAGACCCTGTCTCAACATAGAAGGTAGAGAGTGACCAAGGAGGACCGACCAGCAACTTCTACCCTTGTGTACACAAACACGATGAAAACTCTAAAAACAAAAGATTCTTATGGACGTTGAAATTTAGTAAGAAACATAAAAGAGTTTGCTCACTGTCCTGCCCAGAGACTCATGTCTGTTCTTTGAATCAAAACACTAACAATAATCTTAAACTAGAACTTGGAGCCAGGTATGGCAGTGTGGACCTGTAATCCCAGCATAGAGAAGGCTGAAGCAGGAGGATGACCATGAGTGCGAAGTCAACCTGGACTACATAGAGAGATCAGAAACGGGCAAAAACACTAGAGCTTAATTCGCCATGGAGCCCTCTGAGCTGGGAAGGTGGCGATCCAGCTGGCAGGCAGCTTGACATGCTTCTTGCTGCCCTCAAACATGGAAATTCTCTACTCATTAGTCTCAAGAATGGAAACACCTATTGCTTTATCTTACAGGGGCAATGGAACGCGTGTGTTTAATCCTTAAAAACATTTCACATGAACACGATGTATTTATTTTGAACAAGTTCATCATCTCTTTTACTTTCTTTGTACCCTTCCCTCTTCTGCTGAACCCCTTTGGGCTCAATATCCCTATTTTCTTCTCACAAAGGGCTGGCTGAATTCCAGGACTGATCCACCTTTGCGGAGATGCTGATGTTCACCCTTGAGCTTGATACCTCCTAACAAATGACTGCATGCATGCCCACACCCATCTTTCTCTTCTCCCCCAACACTGACTAGACGGCTCAGCCTCTCCGTCCTGCCTCCTACATCATTAGAACCCCTAGGGTTGTGAAGTGACTTTGTGGGTCTCCCTGAGGGCTCCTGGCTGGCTGGTGAAAGAGATGCAGCTCCTTTACAAACAGTCTCTTTGCTTTAAATCATCGTCGTCATCATTGGTGGTGGCGGTGGCAGCGGCGGAGGTGGCAGTGTGTGTGTGTGTATGGGTGTGACGGTCAGAACAGAACTTTCAGAAGTCAGTTCTCTCCTTCTACTCTGGGTTGAGAAAATGGAGCTCAGGTCCCCAAGTTTACATAGCAAACATTTTTAACCCAGACCGCCACCTCACTGGGCCTCAGTTCCATCTCTTAGATATAGGATGACTGTTTTGGAGACCGTATGGAAGCATTCTCACCCTTGTCATTTGTTGTCCGAACAGTCTCAGGAGCTAGACATAGAGCAGGGCTGGAGCTAGTGACCCAGAAGCCGAGGGCAGAGGCTTCACAGTGAAGAGAAAGGAGGCTTCCTTTGCCCAGCACCACCTGTTCCCCTTTAAAAGAAAGCTCCTATGTATTTGTTTCTCAAACTAAAAATATCAGTAGTTAGCTACAGCAGGGCAGAGGGGCTCACAACATCTTCTGGTTTCCAGGATAGAGGATGCAGCAAAACCCACGTTGCTCTGAACAGCACAAGCTCCTCTTGACAGCACACATGCTTAGTAATGTGGGCTTGGAATGCCAAGGATTGCCTTAGAAATTGTTTTACATGTCCCTGGCATAAAATAAGGCAGACAATAAAGAGACAATCGCTTAATACAACTTCCCCATCAAGTAGACTGCTACATAAAATGGCTTCCTTTTAATTTCGTGTCTTAACTGGACAGCTGGCTGTGAGTATGCAGGGTGATGGTTGCAGGGGAACTCTTTTGTGGATGCTAGTTTGAGTAATCGAGACCATTTGGCTAATACATGCTTTTCTCGGGCCAGTTTCTTACAGGTAGATTTGAATGTTGGTTTAAAAGAAAGACTGGAGCTGGGGAGATGGCTCGGAGGAAAAGAAAGCTCACTGTGCAAGCGTGAAGACCTGAGTTCTATTCCCAAGCAACCACAAAAATGTTGGGCATGGCTACCCACGCCTGTAATCCTAGCACTGAGGAGAGGAGTGCAGAGACAGGAGAATGACTATGGCTTGTTGTCTGCACACATTGCTGAGAAACAGCAGGGCTCAGTTTAGTAAGAGACCCTGTCCCAGGAGAATAAGGCAGAGTCAGAGCAGGAGGCTCAAGGGCCTCTGCACACACAAGTGCCTATGCCTCGTAATAAATACATGCACACAGGGAGCAGAGTGATAAATTTTTAAAGGAAACATCCATTCAAGATTCCTACCATTCAGAATAACTAAACTCAAAAACACCAATGATAGCCTATGCTGGAGAGGATGTGGAGTGAGGGGAACACTCATCCATTGTTGGTGGGAATGCAAACTTGTGCAACCACTGTGGAAATCAGTGTGGCGGTTTCTCAGGAAACTGGGAGTCAACCTCCCTCAGGACCCAGAAATTCCACTCTTGGGAATATACCCAAGAGATGCCCTATCATACTACAAAAGTATTTGTTCAACTATGTTCATAGCTGCACTATTTGTAATAGCCAGAACATGGAAATAACCTAGGTGCCCCTCAATAGAAGAATGGTTAAAAAAGGTGTGGAACATACACACATTAGAGTTTTACTCAGCGGTAAAAAAACAATGACATCTTGAATTTTGCATGCAAATGGATGGAAATAAAAAACGCTTTACTGAGTGAGGTAACCCAGACCCAAAAAGAGGAATATGGTATGTACTCACTCATAAGTGGATTCTAGCCATAGTTAAAGGTCTTTGAGCCTATAATTCGTGATCCTAGAGAAACTAAATAAGAAGGTGAACCTGAAGAAAATCATATAGTTATCCTCCTGGATATTAGAAGTAGACAAGATTGCCAGCAAACTTGGGCGCACGGGGGGTGGGGGGTGAAAGTAAGGGGAGATGGTTAGGGAGAGGGGAGAGGGGGAGGATTGGGGATGGCTTGGGGGAATGGGAGTGGGGAGGGAGGAAGGATGGTTATGGGAGCAGGGAAGTTTATATCTCAACTAAGGGAGCCATTTTAGGGTTTGCAAGAGACTTGATTCTGGAGGAGTTCCCAGGCCCAAGGAGAGGTCCCCAGATTGTTCCCTGGGCAGCAGAGGAGAGGGGGCCTGAACTGGCCTTGACCCATAACCATACTGATGAATATTTTGCATGTCACCATAGAACCTTCATCTGGCGATGGATGGAGATAGAGACCGAGACACATATTGGAACACTGGACTTAACTCCCTAGGTCCAAATGAAAAGCAGAGGGAGGGAGAACGTGAGCAAGGAAGGCAGAACCAGAGGGAACCTTCATCCGACGATGAATGGAGATAGAGATGGAGACCCACATTGGAGCACTGGACTGAGCCCCCAAGGTCCAAATGAGGAGCAGAAGGAGGGAGAACATGAAAAAGGAAGTCAGGATCGTGAAGGGTGCGTTCACCCACTGATACAAGGGGACTGATCGAATGAGAGCTCAGCAGGGCCAGCTGGACTGGGACTGAATGAGCACGTGATCAAACCGGATTCTCTGAATGTGGCTGACATGGGGGCTGACGGAGAAGCCATTGACAATGGCACCGGGTCTCATTTCGTCTGCATGTACTGACTTTTTGGGATCCTGGTCTGTTTGGATGCTCACCTTCCTGGACCTGGAGGGAGGAGGGAGGAACTTGGACTTCCCACAGGGCAGGAACACCTGACTGCTGCTAGGACTGGAGAGGGAGGAGGAGAGGGAGTGGGGGGAACGGGAGGGTATTGGGAGGAGGGGAGGAAGTGGAAATTCTTATAAATAAATTAATTAATTAAAAAAAAAGATTCCTACCATTGCTCCTTCATATTCCTCAAAAGAGATGGTACGTCATCCCTAGGTCTCAGCCTCCTATCAGTGGGTCATTGAGGAATGCTAAAATCTGAATTCTTCTCATTGACCAGTGCCTCTTACACTGTCTCTGCTATGGCCTTCAGTTACGGTCACAGTCACTGCATGGCCTCTGGGTAGGAGGATGTGCTTCTCTTGGGGAAGGGAGTCTGGAAGCATAAGGTATGCAGGTTATGGGGAAGCAATGAACTGGGTGGCCATGACGGCTCAGCAGGTGACCTGATGACCTAAATTCAAGCTCCAGAGCCCACAGGTGGAACGAGTGGACCACTTCCTGTTAGTTGTCTTCTGATTTCTACATGCTTGCTATTGCATGCATGAACAACATTGTTGTTTGTTTTGCGCGTGTGTGAATGAAACAAATAAATAAATGTAGAAAAGCATTTTGAAAAGCAATGAGCTCAGAGGGAAATGGAAGCTGATCAAAGGTGTGCAAGCAATGAGGTCATCAGCAAAACTAAGCATTGAGCTTTTCCTAAGACAGATGTTGCCAGCTAAAGAAACAAGAGAAAGAGAGCCAAATATAGTGGCGAAGGCATTACAGAAATCACCATGTTTGTGAGACTATGCCCCTTTCCAAATCTAATCCCCCCTAATTTTTGAGACAGGGCCTCACTATGAGTAGCCCTAGCTGGCCTGGCACTTACCATGTAGATCAAGTTGGCCTCGAACTCATGGAGATCTGCTTGCCTCTGCCACCTGAATGCTGGGATTAAAGGGCCACTAAAGCCAGGCCAATCACTTATGTTTCTAAATGACTGCAACCTCCCTAGCGCACAGAAAACAACTTTTCTTAAGTAGGAGATTACAGGAGTGCTAACCCTATCTGTAAGGTACCCTTTTAAATTGTGTGTGTGTGTGTGTGTGTGTGTGTGTGTGTGTGTATGTGTGTGTATGTGTGAACATGGGCATGCATATGCTATGTCACTGATCCTAAAGCACCATGGTAGGGAATTGAGACAGGATTTCTCTGCTAAAGCACCATTTTTTAAAAGCAAAAAGTACCAATTTAGCAGATGGGTCCCCAGGGCTAGAATAATTAATATCCTGTTCACCCAGAACAGCCCCCCTCCTCCCTTGCCTCTGCAGCAGCTCAGGACTTTGGGCAGAGGTGAAGGGCACTAGGTTAGCAGGGACCCAGATGGCCTTAGTGTGGTCATGTGTTAAAGGGGAAGTGGAGAGAGAGAGCGAGGAGATGGAGCGCTAGACTAGGCATGCCCACGGGGATTAGATAACTCACAGGGGCACAGAGCTAGTAAGCACAAGGTTTGGGGCTTATGGGACTCTACCCCTTACCAAATCCAATCCCTGCCCCCCTCCAACCATCTTTTGAGACAGAGTCTCATTATGTAGCTGACCTGGAACTTGCTATGTAAACCAGGCTGGTCTCAAGTTCACAGAGACTGGGCTCTGACTAACTCCAGAGTCAAGGAGAAGGAAGAACACTAAGCAGTCGGCATCATCCTGCCCGGGAGCTGCCAAAGAAATAATGGCTGGTGCAACGCATGCGTTGGGATTGGGAATGTAGCTCCGTGGGCAGAGTGCTCACCTATCAGGCACAGACCCTGGGTTCAGTCCCCAGTATCCCATGACGGTGAATGTCTGTCATCCCAGCACTTGGGAGATGGACGTTCAAGGTCATCCTCGGTTGTACAGGGAGTTAAAGGTCAACCTAGAATACAGGAGACACTGTCAAGAAAAAAAGAAAGAAGTACAAAACAATAGAGCATGCAAGTAGCAGGAGGACTCGGCCCTAACCTGTGTGACTTTGTCGGAAGAGTCTCTCGGAGACACTGGAAAACAAAATGGTGCCTGCTACATCGAAACAGTCCAGGTAAAGGAGAGATGCCTGAGAGTTGAGCCAGTTCTTCTATGACTCTCTGGGAGTAAAAATGTTCATCTCAGAGTCTTATATTTTTCTTAGTTGTTGCTTTTTGTTCACGGTCACCCTAGACGCCTTGACAAAGCTGTCATCTGTCAAGGGCTCTTCAGCTAGGAGAAGGGGTGGGAGGGATAGTGGCAGTGGCGGGAGGGGGGAGGTCTTGGGACACTCTCTCCGCTCCATGCTACAGAGCTGACTGGCTTTGTCCCGTGCGGGTCTTGTGCAGGTATAGCCACAGTTGCTGTGGATCTGTTTCTGAGTGCCGTCGTCCTGTCATGGTCAGAGACACCATTTCCCTCCAGTCTTCCTTAACTTCTGGCTCTTAGGATCTTCCTGTCCCCTCTCTCCAGATGGTCCCCAGCCTTGGGATGGGAAAGGGTGACACTGATGTCGCACTTGTGGCTTACCGCTCCACAGACACTTGTTCTCCACACTTTGACCAGTTGGCATCACATGGCTCTTGAAGTCTTTTTGTCAATGAGTCTGCAGAAGGGACTGGGTTGGCTACACACATACACAAAAGGGACACGTCTGCTCACCTTCTCAAGTTCCAGATGAGCCATTGCCTGGGAGGCCACATCGCACTCCATAATGACTCTGCATTATGTCCACACAGACTTCAACAGAAGCATATCAGTGAATATGGCCAGCCTCCATGCATCTGCCTCTGCACCTCACGGCCACAGGCTTTGCCCTGAAGCCGGACAATCCTCTCCCTGTTTTGTCCCCTCGGTTTCTTTGTTCCGTCACAGTGGTTGTGCAGGTGACTGCTGGGGTCCCGCTGTCTGAACTCACTCTTCCGTCTCTGTCCCTGGGAGTCTCCTCACCCACCGCTGAGCCCCTGGCTGTTCCTGTCTTCAAAATGCCTTGTCCTTTTCCCCAGGGTGCATGTTCAAACCCACTCAGCCAAAGTCAACCGTGTAAATGTACAAGAGATGCATCTCTGAGATTGTCTGGGATTCTCATGCAACAGTTTGAATAGACACAGCAGAGGGGAGGAGAACTCCCCAAGGACTCTGGCAGAGGGGGATGGAGGAGACTTGGGTCTGACAACAAGGAGAGAATGGACAGGAGACCCTTAAACCCTTCCTGAGACTGGCAAGCTTCTGGCATTCACACATTTCACACTGTACCTGGTACTTTGTGAACCCCTGCCCTGAGCAGGGGTTCTGCCTAGGGATTCTGGTACGTCAGAAGTACATCCTAATGTCTTTTTATTTTTGTGTGTGTGGTGTGTGTGTGTGTGTGTGTGTGCGTGTGTGTGTGTGTGTGTGTGTGTAAGCCAGACATCAACCCTGGTTATCGTTCCTCAAGCACTATTCACCTTGATATTTTTACAATCCTGAAACTAACCAAGTAGGCTAGATTGCCTAGCCACGGGGCCCCAGAGATCCACCTGGCTCTGCCTTCTGAGTGCTGGGATTAATGGTATGTGCTACCACCGCTAGGCCTGACTTTTTTTTAAAATGTGGGTTCTAGGGATCCATAATCAGGCCCATATGCCCGTAAACTGAGCCCATTTCCAACAGAGACACCTCCCAGTCCCTGGGCTTCTTGTTTGAATGACCATCTTCTGAAAACTGCAGATGAGGGAAAGCTTCATCCTCATTTTGAGAAATCCTAGGAAGAGCCTGACGTTTAGCGCGGCGCCTCACAGAGCCTGCTGAGGGACAATGCCGCGGGGAAATGGCCTTTAGCCTCTTAAGGCAGTTCTCGGGCCATCTTCTCAGATGCTCCCCGTGCTGTCGGAGCCATATGCAGAGTCTAGGAAGTACCAGGGTTTCATGGTCACTGACTCCAGAGCCAAATAGTCTACCATATGCCGATTCCTCCTCCAGATTCTCCCTCCCACCTGTCCTGCACAGGGATCCCCACAAACCCTTGGCTCGTCTCTCAACTCAGAGGGGATGCACGTGAATGCCACCTCCAGCTTCCCAGCCAGCCAGAAAACGAGTCCTGGGTTGAGTCAGAGAGAAAACTGGGCCACGTGTGGGAGTAAGCAGAGAGCAGGCCCCCAGTTCCCCCCACTTAATTAAGATGTGTGGAAGGACCTGCTGGTGGGGTACCAGCCTCAAGGAAAGTCTTCCAGGAAGCCCTGGAGTTGAGCATCAAATTGAGCATCAAATGCTCAATCCAGGCCCCTCTCTACCCAGCAAGATCGTAGCAAGAATTTAAGAGCTGGGAATAGCTTTAGTGGAAGGAAGATGTGCCTGGGTTTCCTAGGGACGGCTGAATATTCGGAGGGTTTTAATGAGGGCAACGAGACTATTTGTGGATGTGGAGGTGTGAGGACAAGAGACATGAATCTCTTTCACTATCCGCAAACTATCCAGGCAACAAAATCAGAACTGAGGAGAGCTCCCCCTCCCCTGAGCCACCCCTTGAGGCCTGCACTCCAGCAGGGTGGGTGTACTTGGTGGGAGAGGGGTAGTTTTCGATGGGGGATTCTGTTACAATCTAAATAATCAAATTATGCCACCAAAGAGATATTTATTCTTGGGAATGACAACACAAAACAAAAGAAGCAGGGCTGCCTGGGGCCTCAGGCAGAGAAACAGAAAGACTTCTACCCAAGCGAGCTACACGATGGTGACTTAACTCTTGATCCATCTGAGAACATGGTAGCTCAAGTTTACCATGTAAATAAACTGAGGGACCATCTGTGGTGACCTGTGCTACAAAATATCAGAGTGGAATGTTCAGTCTGAGAGATGACAAGGAATCGGGGCTAGAGAGTCATGGGAGAATATTCTAGACAGGAGAACAGCAGAAGGAGAGGAAGGCTCTGCTCCAAGGTGGGAAGAATTGAGGGCTGTGGGAAGAGGAGCCCGGGGCCTGACTGTGCTAGGCTGTGGCCTCACCTGTAATTTAGAATGTGCCCCATGATACAGTATGAAGATGGATCACACTCTCGAGCGTGGCGTTAACTGCTCCTGGCTCCTTCCTTGGCGTCTACAGGAGCTCGTTTCTCCATCTAGCCCCCATTTGTCTGCAGATGGGGAGGAAGCTAGAGGACACGAGGCCTGGTGCCTTCTGCTACCAAGTAGCAGCAGCACACCATGGAGGGAGGCAGCCACATAGGTGGAGACTCAGGACACTATTCACAGTTTCCCCTTTAGAGGATCCAGTCTGGAGTTAAGTGACAAGGCCCATCTGTTTCTGGGGAAAGATGAGTTGTCTGTTGTGGATGTGCATTGAGCCTCGCTATTCTCTCTCTCTCTCTCTCTCTCTCTCTCTCTCTCTTTCTCTCTCTCTCTCTCTCTCTCTCTCCCCCCTTTCTCTCTCTCCTCTCTTCTCTCTCCTCTCGTCTCTTCATCTGTATATGTATGGTATGCATGTCTGTGTTCATGCATGTTTGCATGTGGATGTGCAGGTGTGCATGCACATACGTGTGGATGTTGTTGATGTTAAGTTGATGTTAAGAATCATCCTCCATGATTATTCACCTTCCTCTTCCATCTTATTCACCGAGGTCTCTCATTCCAACTCAGAGCTCATTGATAAGACTAGTCTCACTACCCAGCCTGCTCTAGGGAATGCCCTGTCTTCTGATTCCTGAGGCTGGAATTACAGGCAGGCTGACACACTCACATGACACATGCAAGAATTCTGGGGACCCAAACTCTGAACTCTGGTCATCTTGCTTACAACAACTTGACTGGCTCCCCAGCAACCGAGCATCAGTTCTTGTTAGGAGTTTCCTCTCTCCGAGCTGCCATAAGAAGACACTGCTTCTACAGCTATTTTATCTGTTCCTTGAGGTCACCCAGGGAGGAACAGTGCACTAGGCTGGAGTTCAGGAAGTCAAAGTAGACCCTGTCTCAATAAATAAATAAATAAATAAATAAATAAATAAAATGTAGAATGAGAGAGGAAGACATGAATATTGACCTTTGGCCTTCACATACATGTGCACACTAGTGGGTGCGTAAACATTTCCATGCACTCATAACACACACACACACACACACACACACACATAAAAGAGAGGAAAAGAGAAGTCCAAAAATAAGTCCTTGCTTCTCTCTCTCTCCCTCTCGAGATGTTTGTTTTGTTGTGATTTGATGTGAAGATGCCAGTGTGTGGGACAGTCTCTCCATGGAGGGAAAATGAGTAACACTTCCTCAGTTTGTTTACTGCGCAAACAAGCTCAGACACAGTGGAGGATGGAGCACTAGCTACAGACTAGGTGACAAGAATGGGAAGAGAAACAAGAAAAGACTCAGCCACCTTCCTCTCCGGCCCACAAGTTCACAGTGAAGCTGGGGGAACGTGCAAATAGACACATCCCTGCCCTTCTGGTGAGTGTCATAGGGGTATGAGCACACACACACACACGCACACGCACGCGTGCTCGCACACACATGCACACACACACACACACACACACACACACACACACCTTTTGAGTACAGCCTCTGTTGTTTTCTGGTTGAGTTTACTCCTGGGGTACCCCTACCACCACCCATCCATGCCTTTTATTTTATGCCCCCAGCATTCATAGAAGATGATATCCCCTGCTCCACTGCAAACAACGTGATGACATTTAGTCTACTTACAACACTGGGCAAACACAGCCACTGTCTAGCTCCGAGACACCGTCAGCACGCAGCATACCCTACAACACTCCTAAAATAATTCCGTAAGCAGTTCCTCCTGGGGCTCTGCTCTCTCGGCCACCTGTCTGCCCTCTGGCTGCCTAGATCCACCTCTCCCGAACTTTCACAGGAACAGAGTCATACATTGTGTGACCTTTTGTGTCAGGCACAGTGTTTGGGGGTTTCATGGTTATAAGGAATGCCATGTCTGTCCTTCACTCCTTACCATGGCTGAATAATATTCCACCATATGGATGGCTAGCACTGTATCTTCATCTGCTGATGGGCAGCCAAGCTCTGTCCACCTTCCGACTAGGGCAGACAATGCTACTATGAACACTGACACCATTCCTGCCATCCCTCCAAGTTTTTCTTTAGCTATCTAGGTTGTTTAGAATGAGCATGCCTAGTTACATAGTAATTCCATAGTAACCTTTCTCTTTAGTTACTTAATTAGTTAGTTTGTTTGTTCGTTTCTTTGTCTTGAGACAGTATCTTACTACATATCCCTGGCTGGCAGGCCTGGAACTTCCTGAATGAACAGAATGCCCTCAAACTGAGAAAGCCCCTCCTACCTCTGCCTCCTGAGTGCTGGTGTTAAAGGGCCTTACACCACTTTTAACATTTGAAGGTATTGCCAAACTGGGTTCCCCAGTGACATCATCCTTTAGGAGTTCCACAGAGCCTTGTGGCTGGGTGCCTCCTAGTTTCTTCCCAAAGGCCTTCCAAGAACGGGACCTGGATGTTAAACACACCCAGTCTCTCTGAAGACATTTGTCGACCTACTTGGTCAAAGCTGAGCTAAGAATACTAAGGTCAGAGGTTCAATACCTACATCGAGCAAAGTGGATAGAAGGGAAAAAACTATGCCCTGGGGCCTGCACTCTGCCTTCTAAGAATGCCTTCTCCTCTTGCAAAAGCTTGTCCCATAGGGAAAGGGCAGGGCAACCATATACCTTTATGGTCCTACGTAAACGAAGCCAATGGGGCTGTAACTCAGTCGGTAGAATGTTTCTATAGCATGCCCCATGCCCTGAGTTTGATCCCAACACTGAATAATCTAGGTGTGATGTAGCATGCCTGTTAAGCTCAGTACTGGCCTGTAATGCCAGCAATCCAGTAGTAGAGACAGGAGGATCAAAAGTTCAAGGTCATTTTCCACTTCATAGCGAGTTGGAGAGACCATGTCTCAAAAAAAAAAAAAAAGTTTACTGAAAGCACATGGGATTAACTGGCATTTTAGGATTGCTTACTCCCAACCTCTCACCATCTGGTTTCTGTGGATTGATGGGTAATTGCAAAACACTGCCCAGAGCCTCAGTTTCCTCCTAAAACAGGAGGAGTACTCTTTCCCCCTACAGAGTCAACCACACACAAAGGCCCCATGCATGCATCTTCTACTTGGTTCTCAAGAAAAACTCTTGAGCCTGGAGGGTGAGTTTCGTTTAGAGCATTCCTTTGGCTTCTGCAGTTCGCTTTCAGCCCCCATCCCCAGGTTGACTGGGCTGGAATGGTGGCACACTGTTGGCGGGGTTACACTTGGCTCTTTGAAAACCTCCTATTTGCATGGAATGAAGCTTGCTATGGTAACAAGGTCTGGTGGCTGGAATCCAGGGCCCCACTGAAAAATGCAAAGCCTGTGTGTGCTCTGGGAAAGAAAGGAGCCAGGAAGGGCTTATGCAAGCTAAGGTTACCTCAATTCTTCTCAGAACGGGGAGTAGGTAAACCGAGGTAGCCCGGTTCAACATTCCTACCTCGGGAAGGAGGAGAGAAAAAGAAAGGCCCGCCACACCTCCCAACCCTTTCTCTGACCTCAGTTCCTTACTCCCACTAACGTTCAAGTCAGCCAAGCAGCTTAGGACCAGGTACAAGCTAGCCCTCCATCCATGGGGTGCACACATTCTCGCTCTCTGGGCTGCGGGCAGGCCACAGCACCACTGGCCCGGGGTGGGGAAGGACAGCGCAGGTCAGGCACTGAGGTGGGGGTGGAAGGTGGCAGGCTCACTGTCTGTCCACCAGCTTTCCTCCCCGCTGGGCATTTCATCTCTGCAACTGGCAAAGCAAGAACTCCACTCCTGAGCTCACTCCAGCAGCCCCCTCCCTCGGCCCTCCATCCCACTCTACCCTCCGAGAGGCCCCCTAAGCAAGCATCCCTCTCTGCTAAGCATCCACCGCCTCCTCCGCGGCGACCCCAGCCCGGAGCTGGGCAGTAGTTGGCCGGGCGGGGCTGCCCACCGCCGCAGGGAGGGGACAGCGGGACAGCCGGGGCCCGGGACGCATCCCTAACCCTTCCGCTGGGGGTGCCACCTCCGACCTCACACAGGCGCCGCCCTCCTCCCCCACTCTCCGGGGGTGTGTCCCGGAGGTGGGGGGGTTCACGAGGCCGAGGAGGTCCCCAAGGTCCCCAACAGGGCCCCCTCCCGAGCGAGCCGCGAATGGTAGGCTCCACTCGGAGAGCGCCTGGCCCGGGCGGCGCACCGTGTCCTCTGCTCGCAGCTTGCCCGCCCGCCCGCCCGCCCGCCCGCCGGGGTCTCGCCGTTCGCGGCTGCTCCTCCTACTCCCTTCCTCCTCCTCTTTCTCCTCCTCCTCCTCCCCCCGCCGCCTCGCCACCGCCGCGGCTCGGGCTGGAGGCGCCGCTGTCATTCCTGCGCCGGAGGAGCCGGCGCTTGCCGGTGCCCGGGGGTCGGGGCGCGGGGAAACCCGGGCCGCTAGGGTGACCCAACAGGTAGAGCCGGGGCCACGGCCGGCCACGCGCCCCCAACGCACATCATGCAGCTCTTTGTCACCTCTCTCGCCCCCAGGCCAAAATCCTGAGCATGATGGAAGACAATAAGCAGCTCGCGCTCCGCATCGATGGGGCGGTCCAGTCGGCCAGCCAGGAGGTGACCAACCTGAGAGCCGAGCTCACGGCCACCAACCGGAGACTGGCGGAATTGAGCGGTGGAGGCGGCGGCTCCGGCTCGGGCCCGGGAGCTGCGACCAGCGCCTCAGCAGCAGCGGTGACGGTGGCTGACTCGGCGGCGACGACTATGGAGAACCATCAGCACAGCGCGCAAGGTAGGAAGCGACCGGCGCCCGGGGCGGGGACCCAGAGCGCGCTCACCGGTCCCAGTGGTAGCAGGGCCCGTGGTATCCCTCCCCACACACACACTCTCACAACGAGATGGCTTTACACTGTGGCTCGTAACCCTTTTCGCCTGACCATGTCCACCCGATGCTCTCCAGCTTGGGAGTTGCAACACGGCTGTCATTAACGCCAACTCGGGTGCAGTGTGCATGGGGGTCACACGGTCACACCGGCCCCTGCCGGCTAGAACTAGGCGCCGCTGCCTGGTCCTTTCAGGCGTCAGTGGAAAGTGCCCTTTGGAGAGCACACAGACCCCAGCTCCGCTGCAAACTTTTCATGCCTTCACCCCACAGTCCCCTACACCCCTCCAGTTCCAAAGGCCTCTTAAATGACTCCCCGAGGGAATCTTTGGGCTCTGCTGCCCTGGGGGAGTGGACTTGCTTGCACTTTTCTCCATGGACGCCAAGCCCCTTGACTGGGTTGCATCTGGAGTTTATTTTCTCCAGGCTTGAGATGGTGCAGGCAGTCCTATATGGATGCTTGGGTCTGCAGGGAGTTTTACATTTCCAGCAACTATACAGGGAAGAGCGCTTCCCAGGGGTAAATCACAGACCTCAGAGGTTGATTGATGGCTGTCTGGAGGAATGAAGGCTTGAATGGTGGGTTGCTAGGAGCCCCTGTTTGAAGGACCCTCTGCAGTTTAGAGGAAGGGGGAAGAAAAGACAGCTGGCCAGTGCTGACATTGAGACATGACACTTCTGAACCCCTAGTAAGGTTTAACGGTGTGATATAAGGTGGTCCTGCCATGCATGGTGCTTTCTGAGAGTTGGGAAGCAAAAATTGAAGCAAGCTTTGCAGGATCCTGCATACTCCCCTCCCACCCTGCTCCCCTCCATCACCCTTTAAGAAGCAATACCACTGCTTCTTTAAACCATTCAGATTGTAATCTAAATTGCTAAAAATTCAAAGGGATGGAGAGAAGAAAAGAAAATCCTCCAGCCCAAGAGGGTCACCTGTACAAATGTGTCACTTGGATTGTAAGGTACCAATGCTCAATGGTTCAGAATGATTTTCTGGTTCTGCTATCTCAATAGCTCCTCCTGAGTGTTGAGAGAGAATGTTTTTATGGGGATGCCTTCAATGGTTCCATCGGTCTGTTTTGGCCTTACCTTCACGGGAAGGTATGTCTTTGCCCTGTGAGATTCACAGCTTCAAGATTTGCAGTTTTGTGAATTCTAAGTCAAACCCTAACTTGGTACTTCCGGAGCCTGTTGGGTGTCTTTAGGAATCGTGCGAGTAATTTGATCATGATGTAATGACGAGAAAGTGGTGTGGCCCTGGTGTTTGCTACGGGGTTTTCACGGGTGGCATCCGGTTGTTCTTGTCATCCATCCCTGGTTATGTCATCATGTGAGAGAGAGCCATAGGTGAGAGAAGGCGAAAGCAGACTGCAGGATAATGCTTTTGGTTTCTGTGAGCGGCGGCTGTTCAAACATTGCAGAACTACCTAAGAACTGGCATTTTGCTGGGAAGGGACACTGAATGATCCTGGGACATTCCCACCATCCTCTCGTTCCTGGACGTGAAAAAAGTTAAGTGACTTTTCGTCTGAGTGCTGGTTGCGCTGTGGACTTGGTGTGTGAAGGAATCCAGAGTGCCGTGCTGGCACCCTTCGCTTGGAAAGTGAGAGACTAAGACTGGCATCCTGATGACTAAGTGGTTGGACAGGCACAACAGGGGGTGTTTCCTTTTTCTTCTCTGTTTTTGTTCTGCTTTGCTTTTTTCTACTAAGATGTACAATGCTACAGACATGGAAGTGGCTTTGGGAATCACTCGATGTCTTTAAGAACACACGCCACCAGTAGCTCCCTTGTGCCCATGGGAACCTTTGCACCTGCCCAGTGCCCATGGCCATGACTGGCAATGAGTAGGTAATAGGACAGAGGAGGAGGGTCTTGTGTCTGTTAGTACTGCTCATGGTTTTCAGAACTTGTACAATGGGCCCTTAGTGACCGGATAATCAGAATGCATGCTCATGATTTCTAACCCAACACATCTGTGGGTCACATGTGCATTCAAGTTAGTATGACTAAGTGGGTGAGGCGGGTGTAAGAAATGTGAAACTACTGTGTAAGACCACTGGGCATTGACTTATCTATAGTAACAGCACCTCAATCCTGGAATAGATGTGTTCACATATTCATGCATGCATATGTGTGTAATGTGTGTGTGTCATGTGTCATTTAGTCTTTGTGAGGTTTTGCTTTCATTCATTTTGTTTTTTCTGGGGGACTCTGGCACTGCTTTGCTAGAAGACCTCATCAGAGCTGGTCTGGTTACCCCTTTAGCCATAGCTCCTATTAAGTTGCTAAAGGGGAGCCTTGCGTTGATGCATGCTAATTTTTAAGTATGGCTGGTCACCTCCTTCCTGTCCTTCCTGACAAGGTACCAGGATGGTGCAGGGAAGCTGGACCCCTTGGGCTCCTGATCTTCCAGGTTAGAGTCTCCCGTGTGTTTACCTCTCGCCTGCACTGGAGCCGCTCAGCGGGACCAGACCCTAAGGTTGCCTGGTGCAGTTAAGCTGTCAATTCTCACATCGAAGCTTTGAGCGAAATGAGTATCTTTCAAAATACAACCGTGTAAGTCACTTTTAGCTAAAGTGCATATGTACACATTAAGAGCATGCTAGTATGCCTTTAACAATATTAGCACAAACGATTACAGGAAAATGCCACCTTTTACACCCTCACTCCCCACCAAGAGACTGTCAGGTC